>NC_091186.1:38400290-38415290 GCF_040958095.1 Procambarus clarkii | reverse complement strand
GTGCTGCACTTTGAAGATTGGAAGCGTAGATCTAGTCTGAGGCGCTGGGAGAGCTGGAGAAGCTGGAGAGATTAATGGGCGATGGGTCGTCATGGAGTGGCTTGTCCTGTTTGCCTTATTCACATGATGCCACTCGCCGTCACTTTCAGAACTTGTATCCAGTATCGATGGTCTTTTCCTACACTGAGCAGCATTGCTGGATCGATTATAAGTCAGTTGGAATTCCATGATGAAATTCAACTCTGATTGTGATGAAGTTGATGCAGGCAATAAATAGGCAAGAGAGAGGTGAGGAGCAAGGTAAGGTGTAGTAGAGGGAATAATAGTAGGAAGCTCCTATTATAACCACCGAATGAGAAGGGGAATGAGTAATTGGAATAAGAAGAGGATAGCAAGGAAACCTAAGAGAAAACAATAAACAGAAAAGAGAGAGAAGAGAGAAAGAAAAGGAAAGAGAAAGAAAGATAAATGGAAGGGTAAGCTTATGTTAGGTCACGTTTGTTAGAAAGATTAGAGCATTTAAGTATATACTGTACTGTGAAAGGGAAGAGTCCACAGCAATAAAGCCAGGACTCAAGTAAATGTTGGGTACGTTGTGTATTAGAGCCGATTCAACAAGACGGCGTCTGTGTAGAGTAGAGGCAGTAAAGATTATTTTGGAGGAAGACTAATCAATAGGATGATTAGAATCCCTCACATGACAGAAGAGAGCATTGTTAGTGTCTGCAGACACTAACTTCTCTTGTGTTCTTTAAGTCTGTCATTAAGAGTACGGCCAGTTTCGCCAAAGTATTGGAGAGGACAAGACGAACAGGAAACAGAGTAGACACCAGCAGCATTAGAAGCAGGAGGAGCAGTATGAACTAGATTGCTACGAAGTGTGTTAGTTTGTCGAAAAGCGAGCTTTATGTCTAGAGGACAAAAGGTATTAGTAAAAGTTTTGAGTTCAGATATGAAGGGAAGGCATAGTACAGTGCTACTAGTGTTGGAAGCAGGTTTAGGATGAGTGAAATTTCGTTTAGCTTGAGATGGAGGGTTGCCAGGGAGCCTCCGGGTTTCAACCAGAAACTGACGTTTCATTACATTCAAGGCTAATTTTCTGGGGGGGGGGGGGGAGGGGGAGACCCCATCCATTCGCCTGAGCTACTTACCCAAAGAAAAAACGAGGGACTAACCCCGGAGGCAGTTGCCACTCGCATACCAACCTGAAAGCGAAACAACAGGCTGCAACCGCTGACCAAATGCGACACACGCCCAGCTAGGGCCAGGAACATTGTCCTGGCGAGTGCTCGCTAGGCAAGCACTGGTCACAAAGCCCCAGCCAAGAGACGACGCGTCCATAAAAACATTGAGCGAGGGCTCAGGTAGGCACCGAGGCACTGAACCCTGAAAACCTGAAGAGGTAGCCGACGAAGCAACAACCGACACAAGGCCCCCTGAAGGCAGAACCCAGCGATCCCGAGAGAGGCAGAAGGGACGTCCCTGAAGGAACCAGAACAGACAACATAGCCAAACTCGACCCGGCAGGTAGACCAACACAGCAAAGTTCAGACTCCCGCACAAACCGTCGAGCAACCGCCGAGTGACTTGAGAGCACCCCAGAAACAGTTGAAGGCAAGACTGAAGCTGAAGCAGAGACTCCGGAGGGAGAGACAAGGAAGCGGTCTGAGAGTCCAACACAAGACCCAACCAAGTCCGAACATGAGAGGGAACCAGATGGGACTTCCTCCAGTTCACTAGGAACCCAAACCCGGCGAGCTGGGAAAGCACCAAATCCCTTGCAAGCAGACACGCGGACCGGCTGGGTGCCTACACCAACCAGTTGTCGAGGTAGGCCAGCACCCAAACCCCTAACATACGCAGACGGGCCACCACAACCCAGGTAAGGCGTGTAAACACGAGAAAAACCAGATCCAACCCGAATGGGAGGCAACAAAAGCGGTAACTGAGATGCCCCACAAGAAAATCGAGCCAGTCCCTGAACCCCGGATGAATTGGGATGTGCCAATACGCGACCTGGAGGGCCAGGGGCACCATGCAAGCGCCCGGCTCCAAAAGCAGCTGGACCTGGGACAGACTAGTCATCTGAAAGGAAGGGCAAGAAACCCAGGGGTTCAGACATGACAAGTCCAGAATGAACCGCAGGTCCACACAGTCCCGTTTCGCGGACTGGGAACAGAGAGGAAGCCCATCCGATGGATGTCATCGTTTCGACAATGCCCAAGCACAGCCACTCCAAGATGACTCGACAGAGTGCAGGAAAGGTGGCCTGCCACTAGCCCTGAACTCCCTCGAAGGAGAAGGAGCCACTTAACGCCCCCCCCCATTGCCCCATCAATGGGGCGAGCCGAGAAAGGGCCGACATCCCTTGCAAGAACCCGACTTACACACAGAGCGATCACCACACCGATCAGACAAAGACAGGTCTGAAGGTGGCGCCAGCTCGAAAACTGGCACCACCGGTCTAACATGACGAGAGGAACCCCGAGCCTTGGCACCACCTCTCCGGGAACCCCCTCCCCCCCCCTCGGGCCTCCCGGAGAACCAACAAGTCCAACATCGGACAGCAACTAAAAGAGGCTGCCTGCAAGTACTGTAGAAACTCCCTAATGCGGGATCCGCCAATTCGGAAAACGCCCTAATCCAGCAAAAATCGTGGGCAGATAAAGTTATCTCCCTATCCGGCCAAACTGTTTATAGAAGCCAGACTGGCGGATATTTGGCCGGATCAACATATAATGATTAAGAGTTTGATACCTAAAAATCTCTCCAAAACGAAGGGTCTACTTGCCGCTTAATATAAAATGTGAACCTTTACCACTGAGAGATAAGCCCGGCCTAACACTCTTTGTACACCACCACCAGGAAGAGTGGGAGTCATGAAGGGGAGGGAGTCATGAAGGGGAGGGAAGGAGTCATGAAGGGAGGGAGGGAGTCATGAAGGGGAGGGAGGGAGTCATGAAGGGAGGGAGTCATGAAGGGAGGGAGGAGTCATGAAGGAGAGGGAGGGAGTCATGAAGGGAGGGAGGGAGTCATGAAGGAGAGGGAGGGAGTCATGAAGGGAGGGAGGGAGTCATGAAGGGAGGGAGGGAGTCATGAAGGGAGGGAGGGAGTCATGAAGGGAGGGAGTCATGAAGGGGAGGGAGTCATGAAGGGGAGGGAGGGAGTCATGAAGGGAGGGAGGGAGTCATGAAGGGAGGGAGGGAGTCATGAAGGGAGGGAGTCATGAAGGGAGGGCAGGAGTCATGAAGGGGAGGGAGGGAGTCATGAAGGGAGGAGTCATGAAGGAAGGGAGGGAGTCATGAAGGGGAGGGAGGGAGTCATGAAGGGGAGGGAGGGAGTCATGAAGGGAGGGAGGGAGTCATGAAGGGGAGGGCAGGAGTCATGAAGGGGAGGGCAGGAGTCACGAAGGGGAGGGCAGGAGTCATGAAGGGTAGGGCAGGAGTCATGAAGGGGAGGGAAAGAGGGAGTCATGAAGGGGAGGGAGGGAGTCATGAAGGGGAGGGCAGGAGTCATGAAGGGAGGGAGGGAGTCATGAAAGGGGAGGGAGTCATGAAGGGAGGGAGGGAGTCATGAAGGGGAGGGAGGGAGTCATGAAGGGGAGGGAGGAAGTCATGAAGGGGAGGGAGGGAGTCATGAAGGGGAGGGAGGGAGTCATGAAGGGGAGGGAGGGAGTCATGAAGGGGAGGGCAGGGAGTCATGAAGGGGAGGGAGGGAGTCATGAAGGGGAGGGAGGGAGTCATGAAGGGGAGGAGGGAGTCATGAAGGGAGGGCAGGAGTCATGAAGGGGAGGGAGTCATGAAGGGGAGGGAGGGAGTCATGAAGGGGAGGGAGGGAGTCATGAAGGGGAGGGCAGGAGTCATGAAGGGGAGGGAGGGAGTCATGAAGGGGAGGGAGTCATGAAGGGAGGGCAGGGAGTCATGAAGGGAGGGAGGGAGTCATGAAGGGGAGGGAGGGAGTCATGAAGGGGAGGGAGGGAGTCATGAAGGGGAGGGCAGGAGTCATGAAGGGGAGGGAAGGAGTCATGAAGGGGGAGGGAGTCATGAAGGGGAGGGAGTCATGAAGGGGAGGGCAGGAGTCATGAAGGGGAGGGAGGGAGTCATGAAGGGAGGGCAGGAGTCATGAAGGGGAGGAGGGAGTCATGAAGGGGAGGGAGGGAGTCATGAAGGGGAGGGAGGGAGTCATGAAGGGAGGGCAGGAGTCATGAAGGGGAGGGAGGGAGTCATGAAGGGGAGGGAGGGAGTCATGAAGGGGAGGGAGGGAGTCATGAAGGGGAGGGAGGGAGTCATGAAGGGGAGGGAGGGAGTCATGAAGGGGAGGGAGGGAGTCATGAAGGGGAGGGAGGGAGTCATGAAGGGGAGGGAGGGAGTCATGAAGGGGAGGGCAGGGAGTCATGAAGGGAGGGAGGGAGTCATGAAGGGAGGGAGGGAGTCATGAAGGGGAGGGAGGGAGTCATGAAGGGGAGGGAGGGAGTCATGAAGGGGAGGGAGGGAGTCATGAAGGGGAGGGAGGGAGTCATGAAGGGGGAGGGGAGTCATGAAGGGAGGGAGGGAGTCATGAAGGGGAGGGAGGGAGTCATGAAGGGGAGGGAGGGAGTCATGAAGGGAGGAGGGAGTCATGAAGGGAGGGAGGGAGTCATGAAGGGAGGGAGGGAGTCATGAAGGGGAGGGAGGGAGTCATGAAGGGGAGGGAGGGAGTCATGAAGGGAGGGAGGGAGTCATGAAGGGGAGGGAGGGAGTCATGAAGGGGAGGGAGGGAGTCATGAAGGGGAGGGAGGGAGTCATGAAGGGGAGGGAGGGAGTCATGAAGGGGAGGGAGGGAGTCATGAAGGGGAGGGAGGGAGTCATGAAGGGGAGGGAGGGAGTCATGAAGGGGAGGGAGGGAGTCATGAAGGGGAGGGAGGGAGTCATGAAGGGGAGGGAGGGAGTCATGAAGGGGAGGGAGGGAGTCATGAAGGGGAGGGAGGGAGTCATGAAGGGGAGGGAGGGAGTCATGAAGGGGAGGGAGGGAGTCATGAAGGGGAGGGAGGGAGTCATGAAGGGGAGGGAGGGAGTCATGAAGGGGAGGGAGGGAGTCATGAAGGGGAGGGAGGGAGTCATGAAGGGGAGGGAGGGAGTCATGAAGGGGAGGGAGGGAGTCATGAAGGGGAGGGAGGGAGTCATGAAGGGGAGGGAGGGAGTCATGAAGGGGAGGGAGGGAGTCATGAAGGGGAGGGAGGGAGTCATGAAGGGGAGGGAGGAGTCATGAAGGGGAGGGAGGGAGTCATGAAGGGAGGGAGGGAGTCATGAAGGGGAGGGAGGGAGTCATGAAGGGAGGGCAGGGAGTCATGAAGGGGAGGGAGGGAGTCATGAAGGGAGGGAGGGAGTCATGAAGGGAGGGAGGGAGTCATGAAGGGGAGGGAGGGAGTCATGAAGGGGAGGGAGGGAGTCATGAAGGGGAGGGAGGGAGTCATGAAGGGGAGGGAGGGAGTCATGAAGGGGAGGGAGGGAGTCATGAAGGGGAGGGAGGGAGTCATGAAGGGGAGGGAGGGAGTCATGAAGGGGAGGGAGGGAGTCATGAAGGGGAGGGAGGGAGTCATGAAGGGGAGGGAGGGAGTCATGAAGGGAGGGAGGGAGTCATGAAGGGGAGGGAGGGAGTCATGAAGGGGAGGGAGGGAGTCATGAAGGGGAGGGAGGGAGTCATGAAGGGGAGGGAGGGAGTCATGAAGGGGAGGGAGGGAGTCATGAAGGGGAGGGAGGGAGTCATGAAGGCGGAGGGAGGGAGTCATGAAGGGGAGGGAGGGAGTCATGAAGGGAGGGAGGGAGTCATGAAGGGGGAGGGAGTCATGAAGGGAGGGAGGGAGTCATGAAGGGGAGGGAGTCATGAAGGGAGGGAGGGAGTCATGAAGGGGAGGGAGGGAGTCAGTGAAGGGGGAGGGAGGGAGTCATGAAGGGGAGGGAGGGAGTCATGAAGGGGAGGGAGGGAGTCATGAAGGGGAGGGCAGGGAGTCATGAAGGGGAGGGAGGGAGTCATGAAGGGGAGGGAGGGAGTCATGAAGGGGAGGGAGGGAGTCATGAAGGGAGGGCAGGAGTCATGAAGGGAGGAGGGAGTCATGAAGGGGAGGGAGGGAGTCATGAAGGGGGAGGGAGTCATGAAGGGGAGGGAGGGAGTCATGAAGGGGAGGGAGGGAGTCATGAAGGGGAGGGAGGGAGTCATGAAGGGGAGGGAGGGAGTCATGAAGGGGAGGGAGGGAGTCATGAAGGGAGGGCAGGGAGTCATGAAGGGAGGGAGGGAGTCATGAAGGGGAGGGAGGGAGTCATGAAGGGGAGGGAGGGAGTCATGAAGGGAGGGCAGGAGTCATGAAGGGAGGGAGGGAGTCATGAAGGGGAGGGAGGGAGTCATGAAGGGGAGGGAGGGAGTCATGAAGGGGAGGGAGGGAGTCATGAAGGGGAGGGAGGGAGTCATGAAGGGGAGGGAGGGAGTCATGAAGGGGAGGGAGGGAGTCATGAAGGGGAGGGAGGGAGTCATGAAGGGGAGGGAGGGAGTCATGAAGGGGAGGGAGGGAGTCATGAAGGGGAGGGAGGGAGTCATGAAGGGAGGGAGGGAGTCATGAAGGGGAGGGAGGGAGTCATGAAGGGAGGGAGGGAGTCATGAAGGGGAGGGAGGGAGTCATGAAGGGGAGGGAGGGAGTCATGAAGGGGAGGGAGTCATGAAGGGGAGGGAGGGAGTCATGAAGGGGAGGGAGGGAGTCATGAAGGGAGGGAGGGAGTCATGAAGGGGAGGAGGGAGTCATGAAGGGGAGGGAGGGAGTCATGAAGGGGAGGGAGGGAGTCAATGAAGGGAGGGAGGGAGTCATGAAGGGGAGGGAGGGAGTCATGAAGGGGAGGGAGTGAAGTCATGAAGGGGAGGGAGGGAGTCATGAAGGGGAGGGCAGGGAGTCATGAAGGGAGGGAGTCATGAAGGGGAGGGAGGGAGTCATGAAGGGGAGGGAGGAGTCATGAAGGGAGGAGGGGAGTCATGAAGGGGAGGGAGGGAGTCATGAAGGGGAGGGAGGGAGTCATGAAGGGAGGGAGGGAGTCCATGAAGGGAGGGAGGGAGTCATGAAGGGGAGGCGAGGGAGTCATGTGAAGGTGAGGGAGTGAGTCATGAAGGGAGGGAGGGAGTCATGAAGGGGAGGGAGGGAGTCATGAAGGGGAGGGAGGGAGTCATGAAGGGGAGGCAGGAGTCATGAAGGGGAGGGAGGGAGTCATGAAGGGGAGGGAGGGAGTCATGAAGGGGAGTGAAGGGAGGTCATGAAGGGGAGGGAGGGAGTCATGTAGGGGAGGGCAGGGAGTCATGAAGGGGAGGAGGGAGTCCATGAAGGGGAGGGAGGGAGTCAGAGAAGGGGAGGGCAGGGGAGTCATGAAGGGGAGGGAGGGAGTCATGAAGGGAGGGAGGGAGTCATGAAGGGGAGGGAGGGAGTCATGAAGGGGAGGGAGGGAGTCATGAAGGGGAGGGAGGAGTCATGAAGGGGAGGGAGGGAGTCATGAAGGGAGGGAGGGAGTCATGAAGGGAGGGAGGGAGTCATGAAGGGGAGGGAGGGAGTCATGAAGGGGAGGGAGGGAGTCATGAAGGGGAGGGAGGGAGTCATGAAGGGGAGGGAGGGAGTCATGAAGGGAGGGAGGGAGTCATGAAGGGGAGGGAGGGAGTCATGAAGGGGAGGAGGGAGTCATGAAGGGGAGGGAGGGAGTCATGAAGGGAGGGAGGGAGTCATGAAGGGGAGGGAGGGAGTCATGAAGGGGAGGGAGGGAGTCATGAATGGGAGGGAGGGAGTCATGAAGGGGAGGGAGGGAGTCATGAAGGGGAGGGAGGGAGTCATGAAGGGAGGGAGGGAGTCATGAAGGGGAGGGAGGGAGTCATGAAGGGGAGGGAGGAGTCATGAAGGGAGGGAGGGAGTCATGAAGGAGGAGGGAGTCATGAAGGGGAGGGCAGGGAGTCATGAAGGGGAGGGCAGGGAGTCATGAAGGGGAGGGAGGGAGTCATGAAGGGAGGGAGGGAGTCATGAAGGGGAGGGAGGGAGTCATGAAGGGGAGGGAGGGAGTCAGGAAGGGGAGGGAGGGAGTCATGAAGGGGAGGGAGGGAGTCATGAAGGGGAGGGAGGGAGTCATGAAGGGAGGGAGGGAGTCATGAAGGGGAGGGAAGGGAGTCATGAAGGGGAGGGAGGGGAGTCATGAAGGGGAGGGAGGGAGTCATGAAGGGGAGGGAGGGAGCTCATGAAAGGGGAGGGAGGGAGTCATGAAGGGGAGGGATGGAGTCATGAAAGGGAGGGAGGAGAGTCATGAAGGGGAGGGAGGGAGTCATGAAGGGGAGGGAGGGAGTCATGAAGGGGAGGGAGGGAGTCATGAAGGTGAGGGAGGGAGTCATGAAGGGGAGGGAGGGAGTCATGAAGGGAGGGAGGGAGTCATGAAGGGGAGGGGAGGGAGTCCATGAAGGGGAGGAGCAGGAGTCATGAAGGGAGGGAGGGTCATGAAGGGGAGGGAGGGAGTCATGAAGGGGAGGGAGGTCATGAAGGGGAGGGAGGGAGTCATGAAGGGAGGGAGGGAGTCATGAAGGGGAGGGAGGGAGTCATGAAGGGAGGGAGGGAGTCATGAAGGGAGGGAGTCATGAAGGGGAGGGAGTCATGAAGGGGAGGGAGGGAGTCATGAAGGGAGGGAGGGAGTCATGAAGGGGGAGGGAGTCATGAAGGGGAGGGAGGGAGTCATGAAGGGGAGGGAGGGAGTCATGAAGGGAGGGAGGGAGTCATGAAGGGAGGGAGGGAGTCATGAAGGGGAGGGAGGGAGTCATGAAGGGGGGAGGGAGTCATGAAGGGGAGGGAGGGAGTCATGAAGGGAGGGAGGAGTCATGAAGGGAGGGAGTCATGAAGGGGAGGGAGGAGTCATGAAGGGGGGAGGGAGTCATGAAGGGAGGGAGGGAGTCATGAAGGGGAGGGAGGGAGTCATGAAGGGGAGGGAGGGAGTCATGAAGGGAGGGAGGGAGTCATGAAGGGAGGGAGGAGTCATGAAGGGGAGGGAGGAGTCATGAAGGGAGGGAGGGAGTCATGAAGGGGAGGGAGGGAGTCATGAAGGGGAGGGAGGGAGTCATGAAGGGAGGGAGGGAGTCATGAAGGGGAGGGAGGGAGTCATGAAGGGGAGGGAGTCATGAAGGGGAGGGAGGGAGTCATGAAGGGGAGGGAGGGAGTCATGAAGGGAGGGAGGGAGTCATGAAGGGGAGGGAGGGAGTCATGAAGGGGAGGGAGGAGTCATGAAGGGAGGGAGGGAGTCATGAAGGGGAGGGAGGGAGTCATGAAGGAGGGGGAGTCATGAAGGGAGGGAGTCATGAAGGGGAGGGAGGGAGTCATGAAGGGAGGGAGGGAGTCATGAAGGGAGGGAGGGAGTCATGAAGGGAGGGAGGGAGTCATGAAGGGAGGGAGGGAGTCATGAAGGGGGGAGGGAGTCATGAAGGGGAGGAGGGCGTCATGAAGGGGAGGGCAGGGAGTCATGAAGGGGAGGGCAGGAGTCATGAAGGGGAGGGCAGGGAGTCATGAAGGGGAGGGCAGTGAGTCATGAAGGGGAGGGCAGAGAGTCCAATGAAAAGGGGAGGGCAGGGAGTCATGAAAGGGGAGGAGGGAAGTCATGAAGGAGGGCAGGGAAGTCATGAAGGGGAGGGAGTCATGAAGGGGAGGGCAGGGAGGTCATGAAGGGGAGGGAGGGAGTCATGAAGGGGAGGGAGGGAGTCATGAAGGGAGGGAGGGAGTCATGAAGGGGGAGGGAGGGAGTCATGAAGGGGAGGGAGGGAGTCATGAAGGGGGAGGGAGGAGTCATGAAGGGGAGGGAGGGAGTTCATGAAGGGAGGGAGGAGTCATGAAGGGGGAGGGAGGGAGTCATGAAGGGGAGGGAGGAGTCATGAAGGGGAGGGAGGGAGTCATGAAGGGGAGGAGGAGTCATGAAGGGGAGGGAGGGAGTCATGAAAGGAGGGAGGGAGTCATGAAGGGGAGGAGGGAGTCATGAAGAGGAGGGCAGGGAGTCATGAAGGGAGGGAGGGAGTCATGAAGGGGAGGGAGGGAGTCCATGAAGGGGAGGGAGGAGTCATGAAGGGGAGGGAGGAGATGGTCATGAAGGGAGGGAGGAGAGTCATGAAGGGGAGGGAGGGAGTCATGAAGGGGAGGGGCAGGAGTCATGAAGGGGAGGGAGGGAGAGTCATGAAGGGGAGGGAGGGAGTCATAAGGGGAGGGAGGGAGTCATGAAGGGGAGGGCAGGAGTTCATGAAGGGGAGGGAGGGAGTCATGAAGGGGAGGGAGGGATTCATGAAGGGGAGGATGGGAGTCATGAAGGGGGCAGGAGTCATGAAGGGGGAGGGAAGGGAGTCATGAAGGGAGGAGGAGTCATGAAGGGAGGGCAGGAGTCATGAAGGGGAGGGAGGGAGTCATGAAGGGGAGAGCGGAGTCATGAAGGGGAGGGAGGAGTCATGAAGAGGGAGGGGCAGGGAGTCATGAAGGGGAGGGAGGAGTCATGAAGGGGAGGGAGGGAGTCATGAAGGGGAGGGAGGGAGTCATGAAGGGGAGGGAGGGGAGTCATGAATGGGAGGGAGGGAGTCATGAAGGGGGGGGAGGGAGTCATGAAGGGGAGGGAGGGAGTCATGAAGGGGGAGGGAGGGAGTCATGAAGGGGAGGGAGGGAGTCATGAAGGGGATGGGAGGATTCATGAAGGGAGGAGTGGAGTCATGAAGGGGAGGGAGGAGTCATGAAGGGGGAGGGGAGGGAGTCATGAAGGGGAGGGGAGGGAGTCATGAAGGGAGGGAGGGAGTCATGAAGGGAGGGAGGGAGTCATGAAGGGAGGGAGGGAGTCATGAAGGGGAGGGAGGGAGTCATGAAGGGAGGGAGGGAGTCATGAAGGGGAGGGAGGGAGTCATGAAGGGGAGGGAGGGATCATGAAGGGGAGGGAGGGAGTCATGAAGGGAGGGGAGGGAGTCATGAAGGGGAGGGTAGGGAGTCATGAAGGGAGGGAGGGTAGTCATGAAGGGAGGGCAGGGAGTCATGAAGGGAGGGAGGGAGTCATGAAGGGGAGGGAGGGAGTCATGAAGGGAGGGAGGGAGTCATGAAGGGAGGGAGGGAGTCATGAAGGGGAGGGAGGGAGTCATGAAGGGAGGGAGGGAGTCATGAAGGGAGGGAGGAGTCATGAAGGGGAGGGAGTCATGAAGGGAGGGAGGGAGTCATGAAGGGAGGGAGGGAGTCATGAAGGGGAGGGAGGGAGTCATGAAGGGAGGGAGGGAGTCATGAAGGGGAGGGAGGAGTCATGAAGGGGAGGGAGGGAGTCATGAAGGGGAGGGAGGGAGTCATGAAGGGAAGGGAGTCATGAAGGGAGGGAGGGAGTCATGAAGGGGAGGGAGGGAGTCATGAAGGGGAGGGAGGGAGTCATGAAGGGAGGGAGGGAGTCATGAAGGGGAGGGAGGGAGTCATGAAGGGGAGGGAGGGAGTCATGAAGGGAGGGAGGGAGTCATGAAGGGGAGGGAGGGAGTCATGAAGGGGAGGGAGGGAGTCATGAAGGGAGGGGTCATGAAGGGGAGGGAGTCATGAAGGGAGGGAGGGAGTCATGAAGGGAGGGAGGAGTCATGAAGGGGAGGAGGGAGTCATGAAGGGAGGGAGGGAGTCATGAAGGGAGGGAGTCATGAAGGGGAGGGAGGGAGTCATGAAGGGAGGGAGGGAGTCATGAAGGGGAGGGAGGGAGTCATGAAGGGAGGGAGGGAGTCATGAAGGGAGGGAGGAGTCATGAAGGGGAGGGAGGGAGTCATGAAGGGGAGGGAGGGAGTCATGAAGGGGAGGGAGGGAGTCATGAAGGGAGGGAGGAGTCATGAAGGGGGGAGGGAGTCATGAAGGGGAGGGAGGGAGTCATGAAGGGAGGGAGGGAGTCATGAAGGGAGGGAGGGAGTCATGAAGGGGAGGGAGGGAGTCATGAAGGGGGGAGGGAGTCATGAAGGGAGGGAGGGAGTCATGAAGGGGAGGGAGGGAGTCATGAAGGGAGGGAGTCATGAAGGGGAGGGAGGGAGTCATGAAGGAGGGGGGAGTCATGAAGGGAGGGAGGGAGTCATGAAGGGAGGGAGGGAGTCATGAAGGGAGGGAGGGAGTCATGAAGGGGAGGGAGTCATGAAGGGGGGAGTCATGAAGGGAGGAGGGAGTCATGAAGGGGAGGGAGGGAGTCATGAAGGGGAGGGAGGGAGTCATGAAGGGAGGGAGGGAGTCATGAAGGGAGGGAGGGAGTCATGAAGGGGAGGGAGTCATGAAGGGAGGGAGGAGTCATGAAGGGAGGGAGGAGTCATGAAGGGAGGGAGGGAGTCATGAAGGGGAGGGAGGGAGTCATGAAGGGGAGGGAGGGAGTCATGAAGGGAGGGAGGGAGTCATGAAGGGGAGGGAGGGAGTCATGAAGGGAGGGAGGGAGTCATGAAGGGAGGGGGAGTCATGAAGGGAGGGAGGGAGTCATGAAGGGGAGGGAGGGAGTCATGAAGGGAGGGAGGGAGTCATGAAGGGGAGGGAGGGTCATGAAGGGAGGGAGGGAGTCATGAAGGGGAGGGAGGGAGTCATGAAGGGGAGGGAGGGAGTCATGAAGGGAGGGAGGGAGTCATGAAGGGAGGGAGTCATGAAGGGGAGGGAGGGAGTCATGAAGGGGAGGGAGGGAGTCATGAAGGGAGGGAGGGAGTCATGAAGGGAGGGAGTCATGAAGGGGAGGGAGGGAGTCATGAAGGGGAGGGAGGGAGTCATGAAGGGGAGGGAGGGAGTCATGAAGGGGAGGGAGGGAGTCATGAAGGGGAGGGAGGGAGTCATGAAGGGAGGGAGGGAGTCATGAAGGGGGAGGGAGTCATGAAGGGGAGGGAGGGAGTCATGAAGGGAGGGAGGGAGTCATGAAGGGGAGGGAGTCATGAAGGGGAGGGAGGGAGTCATGAAGGGGAGGGAGGGAGTCATGAAGGGAGGGAGGGAGTCATGAAGGGGAGGGAGGAGTCATGAAGGGGAGGGAGGGAGTCATGAAGGGGAGGAGGGAGTCATGAAGGGGGGGAGGGAGTCATGAAGGGGAGGGAGTCATGAAGGGGAGGGAGGGAGTCATGAAGGGAGGGAGGGAGTCATGAAGGGAGGGAGGAGTCATGAAGGGGAGGGAGGGAGTCATGAAGGGAGGGAGGGAGTCATGAAGGGGAGGGAGGGAGTCATGAAGGGGAGGGAGGGAGTCATGAAGGGGAGGGAGGGAGTCATGAAGGGAGGGAGGGAGTCATGAAGGGAGGGAGGGAGTCATGAAGGGGAGGGAGGGAGTCATGAAGGGAGGGAGGGAGTCATGAAGGGGAGGGAGGGAGTCATGAAGGGAGGGGGAGTCATGAAGGGGAGGGAGGGAGTCATGAAGGGGAGGGAGGGAGTCATGAAGGGGAGGGAGGGAGTCATGAAGGGGGGAGGGAGTCATGAAGGGGAGGAGGAGTCATGAAGGGGAGGGAGGGAGTCATGAAGGGAGGGAGGGAGTCATGAAGGGGAGGGAGGGAGTCATGAAGGGGAGGGAGGGAGTCATGAAGGGGAGGGAGGGAGTCATGAAGGGGAGGGAGGGAGTCATGAAGGGAGGGAGGGAGTCATGAAGGGGAGGGAGGGAGTCATGAAGGGGAGGGAGTCATGAAGGGAGGGAGGGAGTCATGAAGGGGAGGGAGGGAGTCATGAAGGGAGGGAGGGAGTCATGAAGGGGAGGGAGTCATGAAGGGAGGGAGGGAGTCATGAAGGGGAGGGAGTCATGAAGGGGGGGAGGGAGTCATGAAGGGAGGGAGTCATGAAGGGGAGGGAGGGAGTCATGAAGGGGAGGGAGGAGTCATGAAGGGGAGGGAGGGAGTCATGAAGGGAGGGAGGGAGTCATGAAGGGGGGAGGGAGTCATGAAGGGGAGGGAGGGAGTCATGAAGGGGAGGGAGGGAGTCATGAAGGGGAGGGAGTCATGAAGGGGAGGGAGTCATGAAGGGGGGAGGGGGAGTCCATGAAGGGGAGGGGAGGGAGTCATGAAGGGGAGGGAGGGAGTCATGAAGGGAGGGGAGGGAGTCATGAAGGGGAGGGAGGGAGTCATGAAGGGGAGGGAGGGAGTCATGAAGGGGGAGGGAGGGAGTCATGAAGGGGAGGGAGGGAGTCATGAAGGGAGGGAGGGAGTCATGAAGGGAGGGAGGGAGTCATGAAGGGGAGGGAGGGAGTCATGAAGGGGGGGAGTCATGAAGGGGAGGGAGGGAGTCATGAAGGGGAGGGAGGGAGTCATGAAGGGAGGGAGGGAGTCATGAAGGGAGGGAGTCATGAAGGGGAGGGAGTCATGAAGGGGAGGGAGGGAGTCATGAAGGGAGGGAGGGAGTCATGAAGGGGAGGGAGGGAGTCATGAAGGGGAGGGAGTCATGAAGGGGAGGGAGTCATGAAGGGAGGGAGTCATGAAGGGAGGGAGGGAGTCATGAAGGGAGGGAGGGAGTCATGAAGGGAGGGAGGGAGTCATGAAGGGAGGGAGGAGTCATGAAGGGAGGGAGGGAGTCATGAAGGGGAGGGAGGGAGTCATGAAGGGAGGGAGGGAGTCATGAAGGGGAGGGAGGGAGTCATGAAGGGAGGGAGGGAGTCATGAAGGGAGGGAGGGAGTCATGAAGGGAGGAGGAGTCATGAAGGGAGGGAGGAGTCATGAAGGGGAGGGAGGGAGTCATGAAGGGAGGGAGGGAGTCATGAAGGGGAGGGAGGGAGTCATGAAGGGAGGGAGGGAGTCATGAAGGGAGGTCATGAAGGGGAGGAGAGTCATGAAGGGAGGGAGGGAGTCATGAAGGGAGGGAGGGAGTCATGAAGGGAGGGAGGGAGTCATGAAGGGGAGGGAGGGAGTCATGAAGGGGAGGGAGGGAGTCATGAAGGGAGGGAGGGAGTCATGAAGGGAGGGAGGGAGTCATGAAGGGGAGGGAGGGAGTCATGAAGGAGGGAGGGAGTCATGAAGGGAGGGAGGTCATGAAGGGGAGGGAGGGATCATGAAGGGGAGGGA
>NC_091186.1:38110463-38399790 GCF_040958095.1 Procambarus clarkii | reverse complement strand
GGTGGGATAGTCTAGCTCCTTGTGTGGTGGGGACCCGGGTGGTGGTGGGATAGTCTAGCTCCTTGTGTGGCGGGGACCCTGGTGGTGGTGGGATAGTCTAGCTCCTTGTGTGGTGGGGACCCTGGTGGTGATGGGATAGTCTAGCTCCTTGTGTGGTGGGGACCCGGGTGGTGGTGGGATAGTCTAGCTCCTTGTGTGGCGGGGACTCGGGTGGTGGTGGGATAGTCTAGCTCCTTGTATGGTGGGGACCCGGGTGGTGGTGGGATAGTCTACCTCCTTGTGTGGTGGGGACCCGGGTGGTGGTGGGATAGTCTAGCTCCTTGTGTGGCGGGGACCCGGGTGGTGGTGGGATAGTCTAGCTCCTTGTGTGGTGGGGACCCGGGTGGTGGTGGGATAGTCTAGCTCCTTGTGTGGCGGGGACCCGGGTGGTGGTGGGATAGTCTAGCTCCTTGTATGGCGGGGACCCGGGTGGTGGTGGGATAGTCTAGCTCCTTGTGTGGCGGGGACCCGGGTGGTGGTGGGATAGTCTAGCTCCTTGTGTGGCGGGGACCCGGGTGGTGGTGGGATAGCCTAGCTCCTTGTGTGGCGGGGACCCGGGTGGTGGTGGGATAGTCTAGCTCCTTGTGTGGCGGGGACCCGGGTGGTGGTGGGATAGCCTTGATCCTTGTGTGGTGGGGACCCGGGTGGTGGTGGGATAGTCTAGCTCCTTGTGTGGCGGGGACCCGGGTGGTGGTGGGATAGTCTAGCTCCTTGTGTGGCGGGGACCCGGGTGGTGGTGGGATAGCCTAGCTCCTTGTGTGGTGGGGACCCGGGTGGCGGTGGGATAGTCTAGCTCCTTGTATGGCGGGGACCCGGGTGGTGGTGGGATAGTCTAGCTCCTTGTGTGGCGGGGACTCGGGTGGTGGTGTGATAGTCTAGCTCCTTGTGTGGTGGGGACCCGGGTGGTGGTGGTGGGATAGCCTAGCTCCTTGTAGGGTGGGGACTCGGGTGGTGGTGGGATAGTCTAGCTCCTTGTGTGGTGGGGACCCGGGTGGTGGTGGTGGGATAGCCTAGCTCCTTGTGTGGTGGGGACTCGGGTGGTTGTGGGATAGCCTAGCTCCTTGTATGGCGGGGACCCGGGTGGTGGTGGGATAGTCTAGCTCCTTGTGTGGCGGGGACTCGGGTCGTGGTGGGATAGTCTAGCTCCTTGTGTGGTGGGGACCCGGGTGGTGGTGGTGGGATAGCCTAGCTCCTTGTGTGGTGGGGACTCGGGTGGTGGTGGGATAGCCTATCTCCTTGTATGGTGGGGACCCGGGTGGTGGTGGGATAGTCTAGCTCCTTGTGTGGTGGGGACCCGGGTGGTGGTGGTGGGATAGCCTAGCTCCTTGTGTGGTGGGGATTCGGGTGGTGGTGGGATAGTCTAGCTCCTTGTGTGGTGGGGACCCGGGTGGTGGTGGGATAGTCTAGCTCCTTGTGTGGCGGGGACCCGGGTGGTGGTGGGATAGTCTAGCTCCTTGTGTGGCGGGGACCCGGGTGGTGGTGGGATAGCCTAGCTCCTTGTGTGGCGGGGACCCGGGTGGTGGTGGTGGGATAGTCTAGCTCCTTGTGTGGCGGGGACCCGGGTGGTGGTGGGATAGTCTAGCTCCTTGTGTGGTGGGGACCCGGGTGGTGGTGGTGGGATAGTCTAGCTCCTTGTGTGGTGGGGACCCGGGTGGTGGTGGTGGGATAGCCTAGCTCCTTGTGTGGCGGGGACCCGGGTGGTGGTGGTGGGATAGCCTAGCTCCTTGTGTGGCGGGGACTCGGGTGGTGGTGGGATAGCCTAGCTCCTTGTATGGCGGGACCCGGGTGGTGGTGGGATAGTCTAGCTCCTTGTGTGGCGGGGACTCGGGTGGTGGTGGGATAGTCTAGCTGCTTGTGTGGTGGGGACCCGGGTGGTGGTGGTGGGATAGCCTAGCTCCTTGTGTGGTGGGGACTCGGGTGGTGGTGGGATAGCCTAGCTCCTTGTATGGTGGGGACCCGGGTGGTGGTGGGATAGTCTAGCTCCTTGTATGGTGGGGACTCGGGTGGTGGTGGGATAGTCTAGCTCCTTGTGTGGTGGGGACCCGGGTGGTGGTGGTGGGATAGCCTTGCTCCTTGTGTGGTGGGGATTCGGGTGGTGGTGGGATAGTCTAGCTCCTTGTGTGGTGGGGACCCGGGTGGTGGTGGGATAGTCTAGCTCCTTGTGTGGCGGGGACCCGGGTGGTGGTGGGATAGTCTAGCTCCTTGTGTGGCGGGGACCCGGGTGGTGGTGGGATAGCCTAGCTCCTTGTGTGGCGGGGACCCGGGTGGTGGTGGTGGGATAGTCTAGCTCCTTGTGTGGTGGGGACCCGGGTGGTGGTGGTGGGATAGCCTAGCTCCTTGTGTGTCGGGGACCCGGGTGGTGGTGGTGGGATAGCCTAGCTCCTTGTGTGGTGGGGACCCGGGTGGTGGTGGGATAGTCTAGCTCCTTGTGTGGCGGGGACCCCGGGTGGTGGTGGGATAGTCTAGCTCCTTGTGTGGTGGGGACCCGGGTGGTGGTGGGATAGTCTAGCTCCTTGTGTGGCGGGGACCCGGGTGGTGGTGGGATAGTCTAGCTCCTTGTGTGGCGGGGACCCGGGTGGTGGTGGGATAGTCTAGCTCCTTGTGTGGCGGGGACCCGGGTGGTGGTGGGATAGTCTAGCTCCTTGTGTGGCGGGGACCCGGGTGGTGGTGGGATAGTCTAGCTCCTTGTGTGGTGGGGACCCGGGTGGTGGTGGGATAGTCTAGCTCCTTGTGTGGCGGGGACCCTGGTGGTGGTGGGATAGTCTAGCTCCTTGTGTGGTGGGGACCCTGGTGGTGATGGGATAGTCTAGCTCCTTGTGTGGTGGGGACCCGGGTGGTGGTGGGATAGTCTAGCTCCTTGTGTGGCGGGGACTCGGGTGGTGGTGGGATAGTCTAGCTCCTTGTATGGTGGGGACCCGGGTGGTGGTGGGATAGTCTACCTCCTTGTGTGGTGGGGACCCGGGTGGTGGTGGGATAGTCTAGCTCCTTGTGTGGCGGGGACCCGGGTGGTGGTGGGATAGTCTAGCTCCTTGTGTGGTGGGGACCCGGGTGGTGGTGGGATAGTCTAGCTCCTTGTGTGGCGGGGACCCGGGTGGTGGTGGGATAGTCTAGCTCCTTGTATGGCGGGGACCCGGGTGGTGGTGGGATAGTCTAGCTCCTTGTGTGGCGGGGACCCGGGTGGTGGTGGGATAGTTTAGCTCCTTGTGTGGCGGGGACCCGGGTGGTGGTGGGATAGCCTAGCTCCTTGTGTGGCGGGGACCTGGGTGGTGGTGGGATAGTCTAGCTCCTTGTGTGGCGGGGACCCGGGTGGTGGTGGGATAGCCTAGATCCTTGTGTGGTGGGGACCCGGGTGGTGGTGGGATAGTCTAGCTCCTTGTGTGGCGGGGACCCGGGTGGTGGTGGGATAGTCTAGCTCCTTGTGTGGCGGGGACCCGGGTGGTGGTGGGATAGCCTAGCTCCTTGTGTGGTGGGGACCCGGGTGGCGGTGGAATAGTCTAGCTCCTTGTATGGCGGGGACCCGGGTGGTGGTGGGATAGTCTAGCTTCTTGTGTGGCGGGGACTCGGGTGGTGGTGTGATAGTCTAGCTCCTTGTGTGGTGGGGACCCGGGTGGTGGTGGTGGGATAGCCTAGCTCCTTGTGTGGTGGGGACTCGGGTGGTGGTGGGATAGTCTAGCTCCTTGTGTGGTGGGGACCCGGGTGGTGGTGGTGGGATAGCCTAGCTCCTTGTGTGGTGGGGACTCGGGTGGTTGTGGGATAGCCTAGCTCCTTGTATGGCGGGGACCCGGGTGGTGGTGGGATAGTCTAGCTCCTTGTGTGGTGGGGACCCGGGTGGTGGTGGGATAGTCTAGCTCCTTGTGTGGCGGGGACCCGGGTGGTGGTGGGATAGTCTAGCTCCTTGTGT
Organism: Procambarus clarkii; assembly: GCF_040958095.1. Classification (NCBI taxonomy): domain Eukaryota; kingdom Metazoa; phylum Arthropoda; class Malacostraca; order Decapoda; family Cambaridae; genus Procambarus; species Procambarus clarkii. The sequence goes on along the minus strand of NC_091186.1, from coordinate 38,395,850 downwards.
GGTGGGGACCCGGGTGGTGGTGGGATAGTCTAGCTCCTTGTGTGGCGGGGACCCGGGTGGTGGTGGGATAGTCTAGCTCCTTGTGTGGCGGGGACCCGGGTGGTGGTGGGATAGTCTAGCTCCTTGTGTGGCGGGGACCCGGGTGGTGGTGGGATAGTCTAGCTCCTTGTGTGGCGGGGACCCGGGTGGTGGTGGGATAGTCTAGCTCCTTGTGTGGTGGGGACCCGGGTGGTGGTGGGATAGTCTAGCTCCTTGTGTGGCGGGGACCCTGGTGGTGGTGGGATAGTCTAGCTCCTTGTGTGGTGGGGACCCTGGTGGTGATGGGATAGTCTAGCTCCTTGTGTGGTGGGGACCCGGGTGGTGGTGGTGGGATAGTCTAGCTCCTTGTGTGGTGGGGACCCGGGTGGTGGTGGTGGGATAGCCTAGCTCCTTGTGTGGCGGGGACCCGGGTGGTGGTGGTGGGATAGCCTAGCTCCTTGTGTGGCGGGGACTCGGGTGGTGGTGGGATAGCCTAGCTCCTTGTGTGGTGGGGACCCTGGTGGTGATGGGATAGTCTAGCTCCTTGTGTGGTGGGGACCCGGGTGGTGGTGGTGGGATAGTCTAGCTCCTTGTGTGGTGGGGACCCGGGTGGTGGTGGTGGGATAGCCTAGCTCCTTGTGTGGCGGGGACCCGGGTGGTGGTGGTGGGATAGCCTAGCTCCTTGTGTGGCGGGGACTCGGGTGGTGGTGGGATAGCCTAGCTCCTTGTATGGCGGGGACCCGGGTGGTGGTGGGATAGTCTAGCTCCTTGTGTGGCGGGGACTCGGGTGGTGGTGGGATAGTCTAGCTGCTTGTGTGGTGGGGACCCGGGTGGTGGTGGTGGGATAGCCTAGCTCCTTGTGTGGTGGGGACTCGGGTGGTGGTGGGATAGCCTAGCTCCTTGTATGGTGGGGACCCGGGTGGTGGTGGGATAGTCTAGCTCCTTGTATGGTGGGGACTCGGGTGGTGGTGGGATAGTCTAGCTCCTTGTGTGGTGGGGACCCGGGTGGTGGTGGTGGGATAGCCTTGCTCCTTGTGTGGTGGGGATTCGGGTGGTGGTGGGATAGTTTAGCTCCTTGTGTGGTGGGGACCCGGGTGGTGGTGGGATAGTCTAGCTCCTTGTGTGGCGGGGACCCGGGTGGTGGTGGGATAGTCTAGCTCCTTGTGTGGCGGGGACCCGGGTGGTGGTGGGATAGCCTAGCTCCTTGTGTGGCGGGGACCCGGGTGGTGTTGGTGGGATAGTCTAGCTCCTTGTGTGGTGGGGACCCGGGTGGTGGTGGTGGGATAGCCTAGCTCCTTGTGTGTCGGGGACCCGGGTGGTGGTGGTGGGATAGCCTAGCTCCTTGTGTGGTGGGGACCCGGGTGGTGGTGGGATAGTCTAGCTCCTTGTGTGGCGGGGACCCCGGGTGGTGGTGGGATAGTCTAGCTCCTTGTGTGGTGGGGACCCGGGTGGTGGTGGGATAGTCTAGCTCCTTGTGTGGCGGGGACCCGGGTGGTGGTGGGATAGTCTAGCTCCTTGTGTGGCGGGGACCCGGGTGGTGGTGGGATAGTCTAGCTCCTTGTGTGGCGGGGACCCGGGTGGTGGTGGGATAGTCTAGCTCCTTGTGTGGCGGGGACCCGGGTGGTGGTGGGATAGTCTAGCTCCTTGTGTGGTGGGGACCCGGGTGGTGGTGGGATAGTCTAGCTCCTTGTGTGGCGGGGACCCTGGTGGTGGTGGGATAGTCTAGCTCCTTGTGTGGTGGGGACCCTGGTGGTGATGGGATAGTCTAGCTCCTTGTGTGGTGGGGACCCGGGTGGTGGTGGGATAGTCTAGCTCCTTGTGTGGCGGGGACTCGGGTGGTGGTGGGATAGTCTAGCTTCTTGTATGGTGGGGACCCGGGTGGTGGTGGGATAGTCTACCTCCTTGTGTGGTGGGGACCCGGGTGGTGGTGGGATAGTCTAGCTCCTTGTGTGGCGGGGACCCGGGTGGTGGTGGGATAGTCTAGCTCCTTGTGTGGTGGGGACCCGGGTGGTGGTGGGATAGTCTAGCTCCTTGTGTGGCGGGGACCCGGGTGGTGGTGGGATAGTCTAGCTCCTAGTATGGCGGGGACCCGGGTGGTGGTGGGATAGTCTAGCTCCTTGTGTGGCGGGGACCCGGGTGGTGGTGGGATAGTCTAGCTCCTTGTGTGGCGGGGACCCGGGTGGTGGTGGGATAGCCTAGATCCTTGTGTGGTGGGGACCCGGGTGGTGGTGGGATAGTCTAGCTCCTTGTGTGGCGGGGACCCGGGTGGTGGTGGGATAGTCTAGCTCCTTGTGTGGCGGGGACCCGGGTGGTGGTGGGATAGCCTAGCTCCTTGTGTGGTGGGGACCCGGGTGGCGGTGGAATAGTCTAGCTCCTTGTATGGCGGGGACCCGGGTGGTGGTGGGATAGTCTAGCTTCTTGTGTGGCGGGGACTCGGGTGGTGGTGTGATAGTCTAGCTCCTTGTGTGGTGGGGACCCGGGTGGTGGTGGTGGGATAGCCTAGCTCCTTGTGTGGTGGGGACTCGGGTGGTGGTGGGATAGTCTAGCTCCTTGTGTGGTGGGGACCCGGGTGGTGGTGGTGGGATAGCCTAGCTCCTTGTGTGGTGGGGACTCGGGTGGTTGTGGGATAGCCTAGCTCCTTTTATGGCGGGGACCCGGGTGGTGGTGGGATAGTCTAGCTCCTTGTGTGGTGGGGACCCGGGTGGTGGTGGGATAGTCTAGCTCCTTGTGTGGCGGGGACCCGGGTGGTGGTGGGATAGTCTAGCTCCTTGTGTGGTGGGGACCCGGGTGGTGGTGGGATAGTCTAGCTCCTTGTGTGGCGGGGACCCGGGTGGTGGTGGGATAGTCTAGCTCCTTGTGTGGCGGGGACCCGGGTGGTGGTGGGATAGTCTAGCTCCTTGTGTGGCGGGGACCCGGGTGGTGGTGGGATAGTCTAGCTCCTTGTGTGGCGGGGACCCTGGTGGTGGTGGGATAGTCTAGCTCCTTGTGTGGCGGGGACCCGGGTGGTGGTGGTGGGATAGTCTAGCTCCTTGTGTGGTGGGGACCCGGGTGGTGGTGGTGGGATAGCCTAGCTCCTTGTGTGTCGGGGACCCGGGTGGTGGTGGTGGGATAGCCTAGCTCCTTGTGTGGTGGGGACTCGGGTGGTGGTGGGATAGCCTAGCTCCTTGCATGGCGGGGACCCGGGTGGTGGTGGGATAGTCTAGCTCCTTGTGTGGCGGGGACTCGGGTGGTGGTGGGATAGTCTAACTCGTTGTGTGGTGGGGACCCGGGTGGTGGTGGTGGGATAGCCTAGCTCCTTGTGTGGTGGGGACTCGGGTGGTGGTGGGATAGCCTAGCTCCTTGTATGGTGGGGACCCGGGTGGTGGTGGGATAGTCTAGCTCCTTGTATGGTGGGGACTCGGGTGGTGGTGGGATAGTCTAGCTCCTTGTGTGGTGGAGACCCGGGTGGTGGTGGTGGGATAGCCTAGCTCCTTGTGTGGTGGGGATTCGGGTGGTGGTGGGATAGTCTAGCTCCTTGTGTGGTGGGGACCCGGGTGGTGGTGGGATAGTCTAGCTCCTTGTGTGGCGGGGACCCGGGTGGTGGTGGGATAGTCTAGCTCCTTGTGTGGCGGGGACCCGGGTGGTGGTGGGATAGCCTAGCTCGTTGTGTGGCGGGGACCCAGGTGGTGGTGGTGGGATAGTCTAGCTCCTTGTGTGGCGGGGACCCGGGTGGTGGTGGGATAGCCTAGCTCGTTGTGTGGCGGGGACCCAGGTGGTGGTAGTGGGATAGTCTAGCTCCTTGTGTGGCGGGGACCCGGGTGGTGGTGGGATAGTCTAGCTCCTTGTGTGGTGGGTTCCCGGGTGGTGGTGGTGGGATAGTCTAGCTCCTTGTGTGGTGGGGACCCGGGTGGTGGTGGTGGGATAGCCTAGCTCCTTGTGTGGCGGGGACCCGGGTGGTGGTGGTGGGATAGCCTAGCTCCTTGTGTGGCGGGGACTCGGGTGGTGGTGGGATAGCCTAGCTCCTTGTGTGGCGGGGACCCGGGTGGTGGTGGGATAGTCTAGCTCCTTGTGTGACGGGGACTCGGGTGGTGGTGGGATAATCTAGCTCCTTGTGTGGCGGGGACTCGGGTGGTGGTGGGATAGTCTAGCTCCTTGTGTGGCGGGGACTCGGGTGGTGGTGGGATAGCCTAGCTCCTTGTGTGGCGGGGACTCGGGTGGTGGTGGGATAGTCTAGCTCCTTGTGTGGTGGGGACTCGGGTGGTGGTGGGATAGCCTAGCTCCTTGTATGGCGGGGACCCGGGTGGTGGTGGGATAGTCTAGCTCCTTGTGTGGCGGGGACTTGGGTGGTGGTGGGATAGTCTAGCTCCTTGTGTGGTGGGGACCCGGGTGGTGGTGGTGGGATAGCCTAGCTCCTTGTGTGGTGGGGACTCGGGTGGTGGTGGGATAGCCTAGCTCCTTGTATGGTGGGGACCCGGGTGGTGGTGGGATAGTCTAGCTCCTTGTATGGTGGGGACTCGGGTGGTGGTGGGATAGTCTAGCTCCTTGTGTGGTGGGGACCCGGGTGGTGGTGGTGGGATAGCCTAGCTCCTTGTGTGGTGGGGATTCGGGTGGTGGTGGGATAGTCAAGCTCCTTGTGTGGTGGGGACCCGGGTGGTGGTGGGATAGTCTAGCTCCTTGTGTGGCGGGGACCCGGGTGTTGGTGGGATAGTCTAGCTCCTTGTGTGGCGGGGACCCGGGTGGTGGTGGGATAGCCTAGCTCCTTGTGTGGCGGGGACCCGGGTGGTGGTGGTGGGATAGTCTAGCTCCTTGTGTGGCGGGGACCCGGGTGGTGGTGGGATAGTCTAGCTCCTTGTGTGGTGGGGACCCGGGTGGTGGTGGTGGGATAGTCTAGCTCCTTGTGTGGTGGGGACCCGGGTGGTGGTGGTGGGATAGCCTAGCTCCTTGTGTGGCGGGGACCCGGGTGGTGGTGGTGGGATAGCCTAGCTCCTTGTGTGGCGGGGACTCGGGTGGTGGTGGGATAGCCTAGCTCCTTGTGTGGCGGGGACCCGGGTGGTGGTGGGATAGTCTAGCTCCTTGTGTGGCGGGGACTCGGGTGGTGGTGGGATAGTCTAGCTCCTTGTGTGGCGGGGACTCGGGTGGTGGTGGGATAGTCTAGCTCCTTGTGTGGCGGGGACTCGGGTGGTGGTGTGATAGTCTAGCTCCTTGTGTGGTGGGGACCCGGGTGGTGGTGGGATAGTCTAGCTCCTTGTGCGGCGGGGACCCGGGTGGTGGTGGGATAGTCTAGCTCCTTGTGTGGTGGGGACCCGGGTGGTGGTGGGATAGTCTAGCTCCTTGTGTGGTGGGGACCCGGGTGGTGGTGGGATAGTCTAGCTCCTTGTGTGGCAGGGGACTCGGGTGGTGGTGGGATAGTCTAGCTCCTTGTGTGGTGGGGACCCGGGTGGTGGTGGGATAGTCTAGCTCCTTGTGTGGCGGGGACCCGCGTGGTGGTGGGATAGTCTAGCTCCTTGTGTGGTGGGGACCCGGGTTGTGGTGGGATAGTCTAGCTCCTTGTGTGGCGGGGACCAGGGTGGTGGTGGGATAGTCTAGCTCCTTGTGTGGCGGGGACTCCAGAGCTGCAAGGTAATTACATTGTAGAAATCTTCTACGTAACTAATTATAGACATATCTAATAATACGGAATTCATCCTAATATATTAAACGATATATCTGACACTGCAGAATTCTTCTACAGATATTAATGAACATGAATTTCTAAAATAATTACGGAATATTGTTAGAGAAAACGTACTGGATTTTTGTGTAAATAAATGGCCTAACGACAACTAGCCTAAATATAAACATGTTTACACAGTGCTATATATAAGGTAATTAATAGTTGCCAGTTCAAGTGTCCGTTGATGAAGGGAACGACTCCAAGTCCTTCGTCTTAAACTGTTGTTGCTAAGACGTCAACTACGAGCTGGAGTGGTAATTAGTTCCAGGACCTAGATTCAGGAAGCTCTGTGTATTTCTTCGTAAGTGGGTTTGCTACGAAGGTTCCAAAGTGCGCCCTAAGAAGATGCTTAGGTGCGATTCAATAAGGTCCACTTAGGAAGAAAATTGTTGGTTCACCTGCGTGCCGATAGAGGTCACTACTGTGTTTCGTTTGGCCAATCAGAGAGCAGCAACATTCTTCGTATTGATGATTTAGCGCTGGCTTATCGGAGCTCTACTGCCTCCTATTTACGTCGAATTTTCTTATAAAATTAGTATATTTCGAAGTAAAACAATGTTTTTTCAACTTCTACAGCCAGCACCGACATTGTAGTAAACAAATATGTTACATTTGTTGTTTACCTACGTAATTCTAAGAGATACTGTGTAGCTGTCCTTGTTGCTCGGAAGATGCGATGACTATTATTGTATATATTTACTGAATTTACCCAAGGGCCACTAACTATCTAGTGACCTCGAAGAGGACAGAAAGCCGGCGGCTTGTTAAAGGGCCCGCCAATTGTCTTAATGATATTTTTTAGCTGGAATTTGGCATTTACGGCTTCAGCGGGTAGGCTGTTCCATGGGTTTATAGCCCTCTTGGTGGAAAAAAACAGATGTTTTCAGTCCTACTTGAGAGAACATACTCTCCAACACTATATCTGTGATTGTCCTGTTATCAGTGACTTCATACCAAATGGTATGAGGTATTTTGAGCTCTGTAATTACTTCATACACTGAGGAATATTGGAAGATATTCTTGTGCTGCACCCAGATTTTGCCAGTGGAGGCTAATAGATCAGCATTAAGTATTTTGTTCTCTCCTAATTCCATGTTTGACTGGCCATCTTGTGAGGTGAGGATGTTGGGTGAGCTTGTAGCTGGTTTTTGATCTACACTGTGTGGTCCTTTATACAGAATAGGGAAGCAGCACATTGCTGTGTATACCTAAACATGTTTAAAAATACATTGTTTGAGAGGAGTTTTGTAGAAACTGGTAAGAGTAATTATAATATAATGTTTCCATGATTCAGTGCTTACCTCTTGTGAAAATTGCTTAGAGTTGTTTAGTCAGAGTTGATTTGTTTTTTGTATTGAGGCTGGTATTTTCTAAATTGATTCCATGTACAGTATGTCTAACCATCCTGTGAGATGGGAGTATTAGATAAACTTATAGCTAGTTTTTTATCTACACTGTGTAATATTCCATATAGAATAGGGTAGCAGCACATTGCTGTGTATACCTAATCTTCTTAATAAAAAAAATCAGTAATAAAGATTTTAAATTATAGTTTGTATTATTACAAATACAGTACTGTATTATCCTTATTAAATCATGTTGACCATGGATCATTAAGATCTCATGTTGATATGTAATACAAGTCATGTTTCTTTTGAACTGCTAATCCATGCTAATCATTCATTAAATTGTGCATTATGTCTCAATTTTTCACTTCCTTGGATATACTGTACAGTACAAAAAGATAGGATAAAAATAAATCAGTAATATTTCTTTCATTATATTTTTCATTTAAATAACTGCATCAATATTTTTACAGCTGACAGGATTTGTTTTACCATACAGGTGCATTATTTGTTTAAAAAAAATTTGGTTTATTGTTACACACAATGGTGCTACATAGCCTTCCCAGCTTGGTGCCTTCTTTTAATACTTACTGATTAAAAAATAAATAATAAATACATTTTATTCAGGAAAAGTACATACAGTTGATTTACAAACATAATGTTGGATTTATAGACAGAGTTAGTACATACAATACCTAAAGCCACTAATACTCATAGCATTTCGGGCAAGGTGTGGGGGGAAAAAAACACAGACTAAAACTTAATAGTAATCGGGATTAGGTATAAATTGTGTTGAAAGAAGGAATAAAAAATACAAAAAGGGGTTAACATAGCATAAATCAGCAATTGCACATGTTGGTGAACAGCGTTGTTTAAAAAATAGCAAGACATGGGTTGACATTTAAGAGGTAAGTTAGGTTACATGGAGTTAATTAGGCAGTACTTTGTTTAACTCTTAAACTGGTTGAGAGAGGTACAGCCTTTGACATGATTAGGGAGGTCATTCCACATTCTGAGACCCTTCATTTGTAGAGCACTTCTAGTTTGGTTACACACAGCCAAATTGAGTAACAGCCCTTGACAAAAATGAGTTTCCGATTGGACTCTTCATTGACCTGAGAAACAATACAATACAATACAATACAATACAATTTTATTTAGGTAAGGTACATACATACAATAAATATTTACAAGGATTGTTTAACTTATAGGTATAGCTAGTACATACAATGCCTAAAGCCACTATTACGCAAAGCGTTTCGGGCATGATAAACTTAAATGACAAGCTTAATACTAATTGAGCATAATGAGTAGAATGAAAACAAGAAATGAAAACATAGATGAAAAAGCAGCACAAATACAATTATGTCGACAAACAGCGCTCTTTAAAGAAAAAAAACAGACATTGGTTGAGAATAGAAGGGTAAGGTAGGTTACAGGGAATTTATTAGGTATAGCTTCGCTTTTAACTTAAACTGGTTGAGAGAGGTACAGTCTTTAACATGGTTGGGAAGGTCATTCCACATTCTGGGCCCCTTGATTTGTAGAGCATTTCTAGTTTGATTAAGTCGTACTCTAGGAATATCAAAACTGTATTTATTTCTGGTGTGATGCTCATGGGTTCTGATACAACCTTCTATGAAGCTTTTGAGATCAGGATTGGCATTATAGTTTAGCGTTTTATATATGTATAATACACATGAGAGAATGTGCAGTGACTTAATGTCTAACATATTCAGAGATTTAAGTAGGGGTACCGAGTGATGTCTGGGGCCAGAATTGGATATTGTCCTAATAGCAGCTTTGTGTTGAGTAATTAGAGGACGTAAGTGATTTTGGGTCGTAGAGCCCCAAGCACAAATACCATAGTTGAGATATGGATAGATAAGGGAGTAATAGAGAGTCACCAGGGCAGGGTGTGGTACATAATATCTGATCTTAGAAAGAATGCCCACAGTTTTTGAAACTTTTTTTGATATGTTTAGAATGTGTCCCTGGAAATTAAGCTTGTGGTCAATGAGAATGCCAAGGAATTTGCCATCTAATTTGTTACAAATTTGGGTATTGTTTATTTTGAGATTTATTTGATTAGAGGATTTATTGCCAAACAGAATATAAAAGGTTTTGTCAATGTTAAGGGTGAGTTTGTTGGCAGTTAGCCACAGATGGACTTTATTTAGCTCAGTATTTACTGTGGCATTTAGAGCAAGGGGATCAGGACTGGAGTAAATGAAAGAAAGGCCTTTGATACTGTTAATCACGATTACCTCTTATGTAAACTCCATCATTATGGAATCCGAGGCCATGCACTGGACTATATCCAATCCTATCTTAGTGATAGACACCAATGTGTAGCCATCAATAATATAACCTCTCCCATTCTACCAATAACCGTTGGAGTGCCACAGGGCAGCATCTTGGGACCTCTTCTATTTCTTATATACATCAATGATCTGCCTAATGTCTCTAACATTCTGAAACCTGTTTTGTTTGCTGATGATACTACCCTCATCTACTCCAACCCCAACCCACATACACTAAATAATGTTGTTAATAATGAACTAAAAAAAAAAGTCCACTTATGGATGTCAACCAACAAACTAACACTTAATATAGAAAAGACCTACTACATCTTATTTGGAAGCAAATCTACAAATGCAATTCAGCTTCAGATAGACAATGTAAACATTAGCAATAAAAATGATGGAAAGTTTCGTGGCCTATTCCTAGACAAGAGACTCAACTTCAGTACCCACATACAACACATAACTAAGAAAGTCTCTAAAACAGTTGGTATACTCTCCAAAATCAGATATTATGTACCTAACTCTGCTCTCATCTCTCTATATTATGCACTAATCTATCCCTATCTCAACTATGGTATCTGTGCATAGGGTTCAACCACTGCAAACCACCTCAAGTCCATCATCACCCAGCAAAAATCTGCTATCAGAATAATATCAAATTCTGCTTTCAGGCAACACTCAGCCCCCTTGTTTAACTCCCTAAACATGCTAAACATAATACAAGAGTTTTACATTCTTGTAAAGCCACTATTACGCGTAGCGTTTCGGGCAAGGTCCTTAACCCTAATTTCCCCGGAATACGACCCCGCCGAATCGTTTAACAACCAGGTACCCATTCACTGCTGGGTGAACAGAGGCTACAGTTAAGGATTGGCGCCCGGTCAATCCTCCCCGGCCAGGATTCGAACCCAAGGTAAGGCGCTTGCGAAACGCCAGGCGAGTGTCTTACCACTGCGCTACGGAGACTAAAGCAAATCTACAAATGTAGATTTGCTTCCAAATCTCACTCCACAAATTCTCTTGTGTCAACTACATTTACAAAACCCTGTTCTTAAATGCAAATCCTTGTCTGAAACTCTTCCTGGACAGATGTAATAGGACCCATTATCACCACACCAGAAATAAATATCTTTTTGATATCCCCAGAGTTAAACTTAATCTGTGTAAACACTCTTTGCAAATAAAGGGACCCAGTTTATGGAACTCACTCCCTATTGAATTGAAAAGCTGTCCAACATTTACATCATTCAAAATCAATACTAAAAAGTACCTAATTTCATCTTCATAGTTTTTCACCTTTTGCCTTAAAATTGCACTGTATCTATTGCTACCCAATCTCCCAACCTTTATGTTCCTAATTTGAACATCTTTACCATTGTGATCATTGCTGTCTTCTTATATGTGCTGTCAATCTGCTGTATGGTGTTTATTTATCTTGTTTATCTGTATCTATTGCTACCCAGTCTCCCAATCTTTATGTACCCAATCTGAACATCTTTACCATTGTGATCATTGCTGTCTTATATGTGCTGTCAATCTGCTGTATGGTGTCTATTAATCTTGTTTAAATTACCAATCAAGCTGTCAATGTAATCAATCAGAGCTTTAATATAACAATGTGTTTTAATATACTTACTAAGCTCTCTCATCTCATTTTTCTCTTGCAGTGTATTTGTTATCATTTCAGATTCAGATTCAGATTCAGATGTTTATTCAGGTAAGGTATATACATACAAGTGATGTTACATTAATGGATTGATATATAGATAGAGCTAGTACATACAATGCCTAAAGCCACTATTACGCAATGCGTTTCGGGCAAGAATTTATTAATTCTGATAGAAATTACCTACTTAAAATTATCTGTTAGATTAAGGACCTGCCCGAAACGCTGTGCGTACTAGTGGCTTTACAAGAATGTAAATACTGTACTATCCAATGTATTCTCACAAACCCAATGTACCTTCTTGTATATATATAAATAAATAAATAAATAAATAAATAAATAAATAAATAAGTGATCTTACATTCAAGTTAATTACAGAGATATTGTGATTATGTGTTAATACATTGTTTACATCATGTGCTGTATAATATCTGCAATTTTGATCATTAAAGTGATGATTGTCATAGATAGTGGATAAGAGGTTTAGTTCTGGGTCTATACTTGTCTGCATAAGACGGCTGGTTGTAGGAAAACAAGGCAGGAATGGCAATTACAAAACAAAATTTTGATATAAAAGGGGAAAAATTAAAATATAAACAAGACCTATACAAGGCAAACACAAAATGAACAAAAAGAAAATTGAGGTAGATTGCTTACAAGTACTCTCAGGTACACTGTAAGTAATAATTTGCATTTTGAGACACAGGCAAAGCCAGGGGTACAAGGGGACTGGTCAAGTCGTATACTGCAATTTCGGATACCGGGCTAGAAACAACTTCGTTCACTGAGAAGTTTGTACATACAAACCATTCCGTTCGTATATGCGCTGGTTTGTGTTCGCTGTTGTTCTCGTCTGAATAAATACATGGCACTTGTTCATATAATTAGCGCTTCCATTATTAGAATTATTTATCCATTATTAGAATAACAAGGTGCAAACTATACCCCCCTTACAGTTGAAATCTATTTATTTATATACAAGAAGGTACATTGGGTTGCGAGAGTACATAACATATATTAAGAGGTACATTGTAGCAAGATTTGAGATTAAAGGATTTAAGACTAACACGTTTAGAAACAAGGCGCCCCCGAAGGAGGCTATTATTTGTTATGCACCCCATACTCAACCAGTAAGTAGTGGAGCAAAACATAGATTACATGGTCATAAAGTCTTAATCAGGCCAATTCAACTCTATTTCTTTCTTTATTATGCACCCCATACCCATCCCGTGGGCGGTGGTGTAAAGGATTACAGAGGCACATAATCGGTTCAGGAACTGAACCCTCTAGTTCGTTTAGCTAAGCAAATAACAATTTGTGACACTAGTTACAAAATTATTAATATTATATATACATGTACACACTCTCATACATACATGTACATATATATATACAATGAAGGTGAAAACATGGGGGGATACATAAGGGATAAACATAGGGGCTGCAGAAGGCTTATTGGCCCATACGAGGCATCTCCTATCTAAACACAAAGATTAATCCAGTGTAATTGGCCTGTTATGTTGGACATTGTCTTCTGTGTTGGCATCGATATGTTCTTGTCTTGTCCTTACTCTCATGGTGGGTAGAGTAAATAGTTCCGTGATTTGGGTGTTCATGGTAGGTCGCTCTATTCTTATGTGAATTGCCTCAAGAATTTGTAATCTTCTTGAATCTTGGGTTTTGTCTATTATGCAAGTATTCTTGTTCAACATTTCTCTTGTTAGAGTAATGTCATGGGCTTGTCTCATGTCTCTCGAAATTATTGACAACACTGAAGTATTAATTATTAATACTTCATACTATTAATACTGCTTAATTACTTCCTCTTTCCTCACTACGAGCAATAAACAGTTTGCAATCAAGTAATAACGTGCTTGTCTTGGAAGCTAGACGTAGATATATAAGAATACTTAGCAACCTTACCTTGAGGTGCTTCCGGGGCTTAGCGTCCCCGCGGCCCGGTCGTCGACCAGGCCTCCTGGTTGCCGGACTGGTCAACCAGGCTGTTGGACGCGGCTGCTCGCAGCCTGACGTATGAGTCACAGCCTGGTTGATCAGGTATCCTTTGGAGGTGCTTATCCAGTTCTCTCTTGAACACTGTGAGGGGTCGGCCAGTTATGCCCCTTATGTGTAGTGGAAGCGTGTTGAACAGTCTCGGACCTCTGATGCTGATAGAGTTCTCTCTCAGAGTACCAGTTGCACCTCTGTTTTTCAACGGGGGTATTCTGCACATCCTGCCATGTCTTCTGGTCTCATGTGATGTTATTTCTGTGTGCAGGTTTGGGACCAGCCCCTCTAATATTTTCCACGTGTAAATTATTATGTACCTCTCCCGCCTGCGCTCAAGGGAGTACAGTTTTAGGCTCTTTAGTCGGTCCCAATAGTTTAGATGTTTTGCTGAGTGGATTCTAGCAGTAAAGGATCTCTGCACGCTCTCCAGGTCAGCAATTTCTCCAGCTTTGAAAGGTGCTGTCATTGTGCAGCAGTACTCCACTCTAGAGAGCACAAGCGTTTTGAAAAGTATCATCATCGGTATAGCATCTCTAGTGTGAAAAGTTCTTGTTATCCAACCTGTCATTTTTCTTGCAGTTGTGACGGCTACTTTATTGTGTTCTTAAAGGTAAGGTCTTCCGACATGAGTACACCCAGATCCTTTACATTGCCTTTTCGTTCTATGTTATGATTTGCCTGAGTTTTGTACGTGGTTTCCGTTTTTATATTTTCATTTTTTCCATAGCGCATGAGCTGGAACTTATCTTCGTTAAACACCATATTATTTTCTGTAGCCCATAGAAAGACCTGATCTACATCTGACTGGAGGTTCGCCGTGTCCTCTATGTTGCCTACTCTCATGAAGATCCTAGTGTCATCTGCAAAGGATGATACAGTGCTATATGTTGTGTTCTTGTCTATGTCCGAAATGAGGATGAGAAAAAGTACTGGAGCAAGCACAGTACCCTGGGGGACTGAGCTCTTCACGGTTGATGGGCTGGATTTTATTTTGTTGACTATTACACATTGGAGGCTGACTCCATACACAGTTTCAAATGCAGATATGATAGAGCCCAGTAGGTTCAGGAATCTGTACATCAGTTGATTGCCAGTTGAGAGGTGGGACCAAAGAGCCAGAGCTCAACCCCCGCAACCACAACTAGGTGAGTATACACACAAACACACACACGCACTCACACACACGTACACACGTACACACACACACACACACAGACACAAACATACACACACTAATGCCTCTATTCACCTTGCAGTAAATAGGAACCTGAAAGTCAGGAAGCTGCTAAAGGCTGCATCTTGGGGATGTGTGTGTGTGTGTTAGATAAAAATATATGTTGTTTAGATATGATGGAGGAAAAGAGGCTGAGAGTTGGTACATTAGACAACCGACGCTTAGAAAGGCGGGGTCCAAGAGCTAACAGCTAAATCTTGGGAATAATAAATTAAAATATTTAATACACACACATACATGTTTCACATGAATTTGGCTGAGGGCTGATGGCCCCGTCGACGGGGCAGGAAGTCGGCGGTTGATCAAAGGCCTCCCACATCCTCCACATACCTGAGGATTATTCCGGCTGAATTTTAAACGGAAGTAATGTCTTGGTATTTACGGCTTCAGCGGGTGGATGGGTCCGTGGGTTTATTACACTATGAGTGAAAACAATCGCCTATTCTCTATTTTATATTGCCGCTTGTAGAGCTAGAAGCTGTTGCCTCTTGTGTGCGTTGCACAAGGGGATTAATATCTGGATTAATATCTTTCAATAATTCCAGTATTTTTTAAGGTATCGCTTAAATACCGAAGATACTGCTATTGGACACCGCTTAATTGACAATGTCTCAACAACGCAGGCTGAAGATGTGCGTGGCTCCTGCTACTGCAATGATGCTCATTTGCTTTGCTTTTCAATGATGCGCCTTAGTTGTCCCCTCTCTAACTTACCGTTCTAAATACCCCTTCTCCATCTCTCGCAAACATTCCCCCTCATACATCTCCCCCCCTTTCCTCCTGTCCCCCTGTCCATCTTTGTCCCCCTGTCCCTCACTTTGTCCCCTTGCCCACATTTTCTGTCCTCTGTCCCCGATCCCTTTCCCTTTGTCCCCCTGTCCCTCTCTATCCCATTGTCCCTCTCTCTGTCCCCCTGTCACTCTCTGTCCCCCTGTTCCTCTATGTCCCCCTGTCCATCTCTGTCCCCCTGTCCTTCTCTCTGTCCCCTGTACCTCTCTGTCCCCCTGCCCACTCTTTCTGTCCGCTGTCCTTCACCTGTCCCCCTCCCTTTCCTCCAGTCCCCCTATCCATCTCTGTCCCCTTGTCCCTGTCTCTGCCCCCTGTCCCTCTATCTGTCCCCCTGTCCGCCCTTTCTGCCCCCCTGTTCCTGTCTTTCTCTGTCTGTCCCTGTCCCTCCCTCTGTCCCCCTGCCCACTCTTTCTATCCCCTGTCTCTCCTCTGTCCCCTCTCTCTTGGTCTCCTGCCCCCCTCTCCTCCTTCTGTCCCCCGGTTCCCCTCTCTGACCCTGTCCCTCTGTCTCTGTCCCTGTCCCCTTCTCTGTCCCTGTCTCCCTCTCTGTCCCACTGCCCCCCTCTGTTCCCCCGTCCCTGGCCCTGTCCGTCTGTCCCTGTCCCTCTGTCTCTGCCTCTCCTCGTTTCTGCCATTCTCTGTGTCAGCCTATCTCTCTGTCTCTTTCCTCGCTCTATCTCTGTCATTCTCTCACTGATTTTGCATATCCTTATCTATCCGTCTCTGTGTTTAACATTCTCTCCCTGACTCTGTCTATATCTATTTCTCTGTTTCGGTCTTCATCTCTTTCTCTCCTTACATACATACATACATACATACATACATACATACATACATACATACATACATACATACATACATACATACATACATACATTTATTTAACACATGTGGTACACGCACAAGGGGACACAGGTGGAAGCTGAGTACCCAAATGAGCCAGGGAGATTATAGAAAGAACTTTTCAGTGTCAGAGTAGTTAATAAATGGAATGCATTAGGCAGTAATGTGGTGGAGGCTGACTCCATATACAGGTTCAAATGTAGATATGACAGAGCCCAGTAGGCTCAGGAATCTGTACATCAGTTGATTGACGGTTGAGAGGCGGGACCAAAGAGCCAAAGTTCAACCCCCGCAACCACAACTAGGTTAGTACATACATACATACATACATACATACATACATACATACATACATACATACATACATACATACATACATACATACATACATACATACATAAGATATAAAACAGTGGAGGATTCCCAGGTAGAACAATCAACCACAATGCCCATTACCCCTTTACCCTGTTGTCCTTAACTATACAACTATACAAGAGTCATTAACACGTATAATGGCTGATCCCCCATCACGATAGCATGAAGACCAATTGCCTGACCCGCAGTCCGTCTTGCTCCTCAAATAATTTTCGGGTTAACATGAAAACGTCTCTCGAGTTTATCTCTCTAATGTTGTTTTCCCATCTTTCATTTTATCAGCTTAGTGCCTTTATTATGCCCCAATTACTCATCCATTGAGCGGTAGTTAAACTGAACCCAAATTTAAAAAAAGTTCCTTTTGCTAAGCAAGCTACAGTCTTGATAATGTCAGATATATTGTTTGTTAACACATTTCTCAACAATGAACAGTCAGTTTTATCAAGCTAACATATCCTAACACAACGAGTGAGAGTATTAACTGGTCTAATTATTTTATTAGACCAGTATATATTATTAGATTATACTGGTATAATTATATATATATATATATATATATATATATATATATATATATATATATATATATATATATATATATATATATATATATATATATATATATATATATATATATATATATATATATATATATATATATAATTATACTGTATATAATATATACCAGTATAATTATATATATATATATATATATATATATATATATATATATATATATATATATATATATATATATATATATATATATATATATAATTATACTGTATATAATATATACCAGTATAATTATATATATATATATATATATATATATATATATATATATATATATATATATATATATATATATATATATAATTATACCAGTATAATCTAATAATATATACTGGTCTAATAAAATAATTAGACCAGTTAATACTCTCACTCGTTGTGTTAGGATATGTTAGCTTGATAAAACTGACTGTTCATTGTTGAGAAATGTGTTAACAAACAATATATCTGACTTATCAAGACTGGGGGATGGGATGGGGAGGAATGGTGCCAAACCACTTGGACGGCGGTCGGGGATTGAACGCCTAGGACTGCTACTGTGCATTTAAATTACTAACTTACCTGAGGGTCTATATCCCTACATGTCAATGTTTGTGTATACTGGTAATGTGAGGAACATACAGAAGATAAGGGTAGCTGAACACCACAAAATGCTGATGGACAACTTTATTAAAGTTGCATAATGAAATGTGTAAGTACTTCATTCATAATGATGTGCTGCCCGAAATCTTAGCGAAGTATCAAAAATTTGCTTACTGTAGGTAATGCATGCACATGACTGTAAAACTGCCGCCCAGTTGGGTGGGTGTGGAGCACATGACTGTAAAGCTGCCGCCCAGTTGGGTGGGTTTGCAGCAAGACTAGTAACTGTGTGACTCACTATAGATGTAAAGTGCCTTTTATAGTGACTGTTGTGAGCCTCTTGTTGATCACCTGTGACACAAAGATTATTAATGTGTGTATTTGTGTAGGTGATTAAATATGTATGTGTATGTATATATGTATACGTATATATATATATATATATATATATATATATATATATATATATATATATATATATATATATATATATATATATATATATATATATATATATATATATATATATATATATATATATATATATATATATATAATTTTGTAACTAGCGTCAAACATTGTTATTTGCTTAGCTAAACGAACTAGAGGGTTCAGTTCCTGAACCGATTATGTGCCTCTGTAATCCTTTACACCACCGCCCACGGGATGGGTATGGGGTGCATAATAAAGAAAGAAATAGAAGAAATTGAAATTGCATAATACGGTTATTGACATTCAATAATAGTAAGATAAAGCAATGAGGACCAAATGGGAGACCAGTGATCAGATGAATATTACAGACTCAAGGGTAGCCTTCTCTTCTTGTATATAAATGAAAAAATAAATTCGTTTGTTTAATTCTAATGCTTGTAGGCGAGAACAGTTGTGAACGCCAGCTAGCGCACAAGTACATGAGCGCCCAAAATACTTTTACACAAAAGACATGTACAGACAGGCGTGTGGCTTCTGACTTCTTTTTTATTGATTAATATTAAATATTAGGCGCTTACCTATAATAGTTATCATTTTATACATGTATAACTCTCACATAATAAATATAAAAGGAGTTTATCCAAAAACTGACAGAAGTGTTGTGTTTTGTGCGTTGTATCGTGTTTGTAGGCATTCGGGTGTGTTGTGTTTACGCTGGCGGGCGGCGTCCTTACCAACTCCGGATTATGTCTATTACATCACTAAACTTCATTTAATAACTATATGCCTGTTAAATAGAAGATTTTAATTGTTAATAGCATTATATTGTCGTTTTAATATGGAACACGTACACATATGCGAAACGTCGAAAGCTGGTGTCCGAAGTGGTAAAAATATTAGTGTGCGATGGTGTCAATGTACGGAGTGTCTTGTATCCGGGGTACGGATATGGATTGTATCCGGGGTACGGTACGGATATCCGGGGTACGGATAGGGAGTATGGCGAGGCTAGGCAACCTAGGTAATAAATGAAAGCAAAGAAAAAGTTGAATAATGAACATAGGAAAGTTTAATCTAATGATTATTAACTATAAATAGTTTAGTTATGATCCTATAATTAATAAGAACTAAAGAAAATATTAATGCACTCAAATAATTAAGTCCAATAAATGACTAATATACATTAAATTAAAATTTACTTTAAAAAAGTGTAACAAAGAGACTTTGGATACGTAGCCCGCACTAGGTGACAAGGGGGTTAATTATGTTGACTCAATGAGAGGGATAATAAGGTGAGACAAACCACATTGGGAGAGGAAAGTGTTGAGGTTATCCTCATTAGCAATTGTAAACATTTTACCTCCTGAGGTCTTTCTCGCTTTAATCATGCCATCTCTAACGAAGCACTGATGAATCGCATCTGGGTTTTGATGACGGATTTGACGCAGTCGGTGGAGGAGTTGCTGTCTTTTTCTAGTCAAGCACTCGTTGATGTAGATTCCCTTTCGTTGGGATGCAGCTGTCCGGACAAGGTGCGATTTTATGGACTGGGAAGCTAGCTTGAGGCGAATTTTTCGCTTGTTTAGACCTGATGGATTCTTTTTGCCTACTCTGTAGGCAGCAATAATTTGTCTGTTTTGTTTACAGTAACCGCAATTCTTTCTTTAAGAGATCCTGAACTATTTCAATACACTTTTCACCTTCACGTTCCACAGGAATATTTTGCGACGACACAATAACATAGTCAAGCAGCTTTTGCTGGTCCTGTTCATCCTGGGAGATGTAATGCACGAATGCAGATGCACTAATCTACCCCTATCTTAATTATGGTATCTGTGCATGGGGGTCTACCACTGCAAACCACCTTAAGCCCATCATCACCCAGCAAAAATCTGCTATCAGAATAATAACTAACTCTGCTTTCAGACAACACTCAGCTCCCTTGTTTAAATCCCTAAACTTGCTAAATATTAACTCCCTCCACACATTTTCTTGTGTCAACTACATTTACAAAACCCTGTTCTTAAATGCAAACCATGCTCTGAAACTCTCCCTGGACAGATGTAATAGGACCCATTATCACCACACCAGAAATAAATATCTCTTTGATATCCCCAGGGTCAAACTTAATCTGTGTAAACACTCTATGCAAATTAAGGGACCTAGTCTATGGAACTAGTGAATTGAAAAACTGTAAAACTTTTGCCTTTTTAAAAGCCAAACCAAAAATACCTAATTTCATCTTCTTAGTTTCCTACACTGAGCTTTAAATTTGCTCTGTACCTAGTGTTACCCAATCTCCTAATTTTTATGTAATATCAAACAACCTTATCATTGTGTTCATTGCTGTCTTCTTTTATGTGCTAGCCATATGCTGTATTGTGACTACCAATTTTTGTCAACTACCATTCAAGCTGTCATTGCAATCAATCTTATATTGTTTCTGCTGTATTGTGCCTACCAATTTTTGTCAACTACCATTCAAGCTGTCATTGCAATCAATCTTAGCTACCTATGTGCTTTAATATACTGTACCTACAATTTTCTCTCATCTTCTTTTTTTCATTTCATGTAACTGTTATCATTTTTTTGTCTATAAATTTTGCAAGTATTTACCTCCTTAAAATTTTCTTAGATTAAGGACCTGCCCGAAACGCTGCGCGTGCTAGTGGCTTTACAAGACTGTAATTACTATATTTGTATCCTCATATTCCTTATGTACATTCTTGTGTATGCACAAATAAATAAATAAATAAATAAATTAAAGGTCGGCAAAAATCAGTAACCAAAGAAAATGGGAAGAGCGACGTGGCGGATAAGCGAGCGAGCGAGTGACGTCATCACAACAAAGGTTGCTATAGACGTGTCTATGACTCGTGAAGTTCGCCTGTCTTAAAGACCTGTGTCCACTATACCCGCCAAATTGTCCCTCCCACAGTACTCTCAGGACACTTATGGTAGTGTAAGTGTGTGGTGAGGCCACACCACTGAAGACATTGAGGATATACCACGAGGGAGAGACAAAACTGTTGAAGGAAGGAGTCACTGGCTCCACCTGACCACCTTGTTCCTCGCACTCTCATCATCCTCCGTAAGTACTGGAGTGCATTACCTGCTTGATACCTGGTTGATGGGGTTCTGGGAGTTCTTCTACTCCCCAAGCCCGGCCCGAGGCCAGGCTCGACTTGTGAGAGTTTGGTCCACCAGGCTGTTGCTTGGAGCGGCCCGCAGGGCCACATACCCACCACAGTCTGGCTGATCCGGAACTTCTCTTAGAAAACAGTTCAGTTTTCTCTTGAAGATGTTCACGGTTGTTCCGGCAATATTTCTTATAGTCACTGGGAGAACGGTGAACAACCGTGGACCTCTGATGTTTATACAGCGAAGAGTTAGGGGTGACACGATAGAGGTTTACAAGTGGATGAATGGACACATCAAAGGGGATATTAATAGGGTATTAAAAGTATCAGCACAAGACAGAACACGAAACAATGGGTATAAATTAGATAAATTTAGATTTAGGAAAGACTTGGGTAAATACTGGTTCGGTAACAGGGTTGTTGATTGTTGATTTGTGGAACCAATTACCGCGTAACGTGGTGGAGGTGGGGTCCCTCGATTGTTTCAAGCGCGGGTTGGACATGTAAATGAGTGGGATTGGGTGGTTATAGATAGGAGCTGCCTCGTATGGGCCAATAGGCCGTCTGCAGTGGCCTTTGCTCTTATGTTCTTATGTTCTCTGATTGTGCCTATGGCACCTCTGCTCTTCACTGGTTCAATCCTGCAGTTTCTTCCATATCATTCACTCCAGTACGTTGTTATTTTACTGTGTAGATTTGGGACGTGGCCCTCCAGTATTTTCCATGTGTATATTATTTGGTATCTCTCTCGTCTCCATTCTAGAGAGTACATTCGGAGAGCTTTGAGACGATCCCAATAATTTAGGTGTTTTATCTCAACGATGTGTGCCGTATATGTTCTCTGTATTCCCTCTATTTCAGCAATCTCTCCTGCTCTGAAGGGGGAAGTGAGTACTGAGCTTTCTGCTCCAACATTGTCTTACACCCCCAACATACAATTGTTAATAATAAAAATAATAAAAATTTATTTAGGAAAAGTATATACATAGTTGCAGAGTTACAGTACAAACATTCTGTTTGATTTAAAGATAGAGGTAGTACATACAATACCTAAAGCCACTAGTACGCATAGCGTTTCGGGCAAGGTGAGGTGGGGAAAAAAAAAATACTTAGACTAAAACTTAATAGTAATTGAGCTTAAAGTATACGTAATTGCATTGAAAGAAAAAAATAAAAATAATAAAAGATGAAAAAAGGGGGGGAACATGGTAGAAAATAGCTAATATACAAGTTGGTCAACAAACACCATTTTTTTTTTCTTCAACAAAAATGTTGGGGTATGGAAATAGGACTATGGAATTGTTGGAGGTGTAATGTAGGCCAGTAGAATTGTTGGGGTAAATTATATGCCAATGGCATTGTTGGGGTGTGGACATTGGCCTATCGAATAATGATAACTTTTATAATAATAATAATAATGAGAAATTCCACTGGGACTATGTAGTGTTGCAAACCCATGACCAAGGCATTGCCAGCTGCATACTCTACTACTGTACCACCACTGACTTTCTTACAATCGGATTTCTACTGATATCACAGGAAGTCTGTGATATCCTGATATCACAGTCCTGAAGCCAGTCCAAGTTTTATGTAAGACCCCAAGCACTCAGGTGAAGGATAAAGTACTGTAGTTCAACATTGTATGCACAACTTCAGATACACAGAAAATCACACTAAGGTGATATACATCAATGAACAATCCACTGGGGCTGTGAGGTAATGCAAACATTGCAGGTTTGCATCATCTCACAGCCCGAGGGAATTTTCTCATTGATGTATATCACTTTAGTGTGATTTTCTGTGTAAATAATAATAATAATATTATTATTTATTCAAAAGATTGTGTGTACAAAGAACATAAGAATATTGTTCAATTGAAGGGACAGAAGTTACACATACTAATGAAGCCACTATTACGCAAAGCGTTTCGGGCAAAATTAATAATAATATAGAATTTTTTTAATTAATGTTGTGACAGGGTAAAACACTTAGTACTATTAGAGAAGTAAGCTAACAAATTGAGAATGTTCAAGGAAAATAAAAAATTAATACAAAGAAGGTGATACTTAAGGATGACAAGCATAGACTATTACATTATGGAGTCAGTAGTTCTAGCATCAGTACAGTAGTTTATTTACATTAATTATAGAATGGAAATACAAGGTGTAATTTAGAAAAGCAAGTGAACTATTCCTCATAACATTTTCTTTGAACATATCAGAACATACAGTAACATACTATAATTTAAGGTTAATTTGGCCAACAGTTTCAAATAACCAAGACCATAAAGGACACGAGTAAACACTTTATCAAAGAAATGCATGAAATTAGATGACATTAAATATAGACAGTAAATGTAGAAATTAAATGTGTACTCGCTTGAATGAACTATATGGGGCATAGCCGATTCATTCCAGTGTGGAATTCATTCCATCCGTTCGGCCCCAGCAACCCCCTTCCCCCCCCCCAAAAAAAAATATACAATCACATTAATGCATATGCCAGTCCACATTTGCCTTATGAAAAATTTAAATAATAAAGAATTTGTATTGCAATGAAATAAATTGATATTGCACGTTACAGTTCTGTACTTACCTTACCAGTTGAGTTTTGTAGTGCAAACTTTGTTAGCCTTAATATCCTGTGTGTGCCACACACATGAATATAAATTGTTTAAAGAACAGTAACTTCTAACAAATGTACATTATACTCTACAGTCTGTACATAAAGTACAGACCACTAGAATCACACTACTGCAGTACACTTATATCATATAAACTACACTTTGTACATTTAATGTCATTAGAACTGTGCTGTACAGCTCAATTGGTACTCCCAGGTAAGTTATGGCTAGTGCTGGGTGCTGGTCCAGTTGCCTGGGCATCCTCGGAAGGTGTGTCCTTGCTAGTGCTGGGTGCTGGTCTAGTGGCCTGGGCATCCTCGGAAGGTGAGTCCTTGCTAGTGCTGGGTGCTGGTCCAGTTGCCTGGGCATCCTTGGAAGGTGAGTCCTTGCTAGTGCTGGGTGCTGGTCCAGTTGCCTGGACATCCTCGGAAGGTGAGTCCTTGCTAGAGCTGGGTGCTGGTCCAGTTGCCTGGGCATCCTTGGAAGGTGAGTCCTTGCTAGTGCTGGGTGCTGATCCAGTTGCCTAGGCATCCACAGGTGTGTCCCTGCTTGTGCTGGGTGCTGGTCCTGTAGGCCTACTGTGAAATCGTACCAAAAGCTTTGGAATCTTAGATTGTTTCTTTGTTGTGAGCTTCATTATAATATCTTTCATGTCCTTTAGGTGCAGGTAATAATCTGTCAGCTCTTCATTATCAGTTACAGCAACCAAATTAAGCAGATCATTAACCTTTTACAATGATGCAGCATATGGAATAGATAACACACTATCATCTTCCTCTTCCACATCCTCATCATTATTACCAGTAACAGACTAGATAATCTCATTATCAGTTAATTCACCATAACCTGGATCATCAGCATCATTATCTAACCATGCATTCACATCAGAAAGTTGCAAATCTTCCTCACATGCATCTCTGAATGTCTCAAAAATCGCATTATCAAAGCCCTCAAAATCATAGTAATCTTCATCTTCATTCTAACCAGGTACCGGACTCAGAATTTTATTCCATGCATTCTTTAATGAGGTGACCTTTAACTCGCTCCATTCTTTGACCTAGTTGTAAATTGCATCTTTAATTGAATATTTCTTGAAGTTTTCTAGTGTTCTACTAGCCTTTGTATGAACAAATCCACAAGGGGCCGTGACGAGGATTCGAACTTGTGTCCGAGAGCATACTTTGTATCCTTATTAGTCACTGTGTTGCTCGGGCTCCAAATATGGCACCCCCGCCCCTGTGTGCAGGAAATAAATTCTTGGCAAATTTTTTTTTCTCTTCTAATGTTAAAATGAAGTCTCTGATCACGGGAAACTAAAAAATAAATATTGTACGTGACATACTTTAGCCGTGATGGAGCTGGGAAGTTGAGCAAATTTTGGGCACTGGGCGATGGAGCGCTCGGGGTTCATTGCTATGCTCAAAATTATGGGGCTTATATATGTGACACACATATATATATTATATATACAGGCATACCTCAGAATACGAGTTTAATCCGTTCCTGGAGACACCTCGCATTCCGAAGTTAATTTCCCCATAAGAAATGGGAAATCCGTTCCTGACTACCCCAAAAACCCCACATCAAACTAAATTTTTATACTTAATTCATCTAAATAAACCTACAATACTATGTTCCAGTTATTATTTACCTTGCTGTCGAGTGCTGTAGGCGTATGGAAGATGGTGAGGAGGGGGGAGGAGGAGAGGAGTTACTGTTTGGAAGGGGAGTCCCCTTCCATAATCACATCACATAACCCCATGCCTTGTAACACTATGGATACCACTTCTCTTTCTAAATTTTTCAAACCAGCCCCTGCTTGCCTTAAACTCTTTCTTATCTGCATCACTCGTTGCAGGGGTATTCTTTAGAAGGTCTTCATGCAACACCCTGGCTTTCTCACAAATAATGGCCTCCAAAACACTATCACCCCTCAACTCCTTGTCGTGTATCCAAATTAATAACAACTTTTCCACTTCTTCAAGTATTTGTGGTCTTTGTGCCGTTAATGTTCTTACTCCTTTTGCCACTTTAGCACCCATAATCTTATTTTTCTTCTTAAGTATAGTGCATATTGTTGATGTGGCTTTGTTGTACTGCCTACAAAGTTCAACAACACGTGTACCGTTCTCATGCTTCCGAATGATCTCTTGTTTCTCCTCTATTGTCATCCTCACATGAGCTTTCTGGCCTTTATCCTTACCACTGGCTTTCTTGGGACCCATGGTGAGATATATAATAACAAATTGTATAGACAAATCACCAAAAATCGAACAAAACACTGAAAATCCGCGAGAAGAATTGATGTGGGGGTAGTCACTGAGCGCGAGACAATGGTAAACTGAGGGGCGGCGGGGCAGAGGGGCGACGATCGCCGAACCACCACGCGCTAGGTCGGCCTGTACGCGTATCAACAAACTCGCGTCCCGAAGTAACCCTCGCCTTCCGAGACAAATTTTTGGAGTAAATACTGCTCGCCTTCCGAAAACCTCGCATACAGGGACAATCGCATTCCGAGGTACCACTGTATATATATATATATATATATATATATATATATATATATATATATATATATATATATATATATATATATATATATATATATATATATGTATATATATGTATATATATGTATATATATATATATATATATATATATATATATATATATATATATATATATATGTATATATATATATATATATATATATATATATATATATATATATATATTTATTTATTTATTTATTTATTTATTTATTTATTTATTTATTTATATACAAGAAGGTACATTGGGTTTGTGAGAATACATAGCATGGTATTTACAATCTTGTAAAGCCGCTAATACGCACAGCGTTTCGGGCAGGTCCTTAATCTAACAGATAATTTTAAGTAGGTAAATTCTAGCAGAATTAATAAAATGATAACAGATACATTGCAAGAAAAAAATGAGATGAGAGAGATTAGTAGGTATATTAAAGCACATTGGTATATTAAAGCTCTGATTGATTGCATTGACAGCTTGATTGGTAATTTAAACAAAGATTAATAGGGACGATACAGTAAATTGATAGCACATATAAGAAGACAGCAATGATCACAATGGTAAAGTTGTTTGGATTGGGTACATCAAGATTGGGAGATTGGGTAGCACTAGATACAGTGCAATTTTAAAGCAACAAGGTAGAAAACTATGAAGATGAAATTAGGTACTTTTTAGTTTTGTTTTTGAATGACGCCAAAGTTGGACAGCTTTTCAATTCATTAGGGAGTGAGTTCCATAGACTGGGTCCCTTTATTTGTATAGAGTGTTTACTCAGATTAAGTTTGACTCTGGGGATATCACAGAGATATTTATTTCTGGTGTGTTGATAATGGGTCCTATTACATCTGTCCAGGGAGAGTTTCAGTGCAGGATTTGCATATAAGAACAGGGATTTGTAAATGTAATTGACACAAGAGAATGTGTGGAGTGAGATTATATTTAGCATGTTTAGGGAGTTAAACAAGGGGGCTGAGTGTTGTCTGAAAGCAGAATTGGTTATTGTTCTGATAGCAGATTTTTGCTGGGTAATGATGGACTTGAGGTGGTTTGCAGTGGTTGAACCCCATGCACAGATACCATAATTAAAATAGGGATAGATAAGTGCATAATATAGTGAGATGAGAGCAGAGTTAGGTACATAATATCTGATTTTGGAGAGTATACCAACTGCTTTAGAGACTTTCTTAGTTATGTGTTGTATGTGGGTGCTGAAGTTGAGTCTCTTGTCCAGGAATAGGCCAAGAAACTTTCCATCATTTTTATTACTAATGTTAACATTGTCTATCTGAAACTGAATTGCATTTGTTGATTTGCTACCAAATAAGATGTAGTAGGTCTTTTCTATGTTAAGTGATAGTTTGTTGATTGACATCCATAGTGGACTTTTTTTAGCTCATTATTAACAACATTATTTAGTGTATGTAGGTTGGGGTTAGAGTAGATGAGGGTAGTATCATCAGCAAACAATATAGGTTTCAGAATGTTAGAGACATTAGGCAGATCATTGATGTATATAAGAAATAGGAGAGGTCCCAAGATGCTGCCCTGTGGCACTCCGCACTTTTATTGGTAGAGTGGGAGAGGTTATATCATTAATGGCTACACATTGGTGTCTATCACTATGATAGGATTGGATATAGTCCAGGGCATGGCCTCGGATTCCATTGTAACACCGTAAAGGTGTTTTGTTTTGTTGTATTATATATATATATATATATATATATATATATATATATATATATATATATATATATATATATATATATATATATATATATTATTAAATATGACCGAAAAAGTAAGATTAATAATTCTAACACGAATTTTCTCAATCTTTCGTACATTTCTTTTCACTGTTGGAGGTAAATCAAAAATCAATTCTCCAAAATTCATTTTTATTTCTAGTCTGATGCGACACGAGCGCGTTTCGTAAAACTTATTACATTTTCAAAGACTTTTAGTTTACAAATACACAACTGAATAGAACTTACACATCTCCTGGTTTCGTTTATATCTACATTTGAGTGAGGTGGATGGGGTGAGGTGGCATTAATAGGGTATTAATTTCATCAACACAAGACAGAACACGAAACAATGGGTATTGAAATGGAAGTGATTGTAGAAAGCCTATTGGTCCATATTTCTTGATGCTTCTATATTGGAGCGGAGTCTTGAGGTGGGTAGAATGTAGTTGTGCATTAATTGGCTGTTGATTGCTGGTGTTGACTTCTTAATGTGTAGTGCCTCGCAAACGTCAAGCCGCCTGCTATCGCTGTATCTATCGATGATTTCTGTGTTGTTTACTAGGATTTCTCTGGCGATGGTTTGGTTGTGGGAAGAGATTATATGTTCCTTAATGGAGCCCTGTTGTTTATGCATCGTTAAACGCCTAGAAAGAGATGTTGTTGTCTTGCCTATATACTGGGTTTTTTGGAGCTTACAGTCCCCAAGTGGGCATTTGAAGGCATAGACGACGTTGGTCTCTTTTAAAGCATTCTGCTTTGTGTCTGGAGAGTTTCTCATGAGTAGGCTGGCCGTTTTTCTGGTTTTATAGTAAATCGTCAGTTGTATCCTCTGATTTTTGTCTGTAGGGATAACGTTTCTATTAACAATATCTTTCAGGACCCTTTCCTCTGTTTTATGAGCTGTGGAAAAGAAGTTCCTGTAAAATAGTCTAATAGGGGGTATAGGTGTTGTGTTAGTTGTCTCTTCAGAGGTTGCATGGCGTTTCACTTTCCTTCTTATGATGTCTTCGACGAAACCATTGGAGAAGCTGTTGTTGACTAGGACCTGCCTTACCCTACAGAGTTCTGAAGAACTCTGTACCCTACAGAGTTCTGCCTTACCCTACAGAGTTCTGAAGAACTCTGTAGGGTAAGGCAGGTCCTAGTCAACAACGGCTTCTCCAATGGTTTCGTCGAAGACATCATAAGAAGGAAAGTGAAACGCCATGCAACCTCTGAAGAGACAACTAACACAACACCTATACCCCCTATTAGACTATTTTACAGGAACTTCTTTTCCACAGCTCATAAAACAGAGGAAAGGGTCCTGAAAGATATTGTTAATAGAAACGTTACCCTACAGACAAAAATCAGAGGATACAACTGACGATTTACTATAAAACCAGAAAAACGGCCAGCCTACTCATGAGAAACTCTCCAGACACAAAGCAGAATGCTTTAAAAGAGACCAACGTCGTCTATGCCTTCAAATGCCCACTTGGGGACTGTAAGCTCCAAAAAACCCAGTATATAGGCAAGACAACAACATCTCTTTCTAGGCGTTTAACGATGCATAAACAACAGGGCTCCATTAAGGAACATATAATCTCTTCCCACAACCAAACCATCGCCAGAGAAATCCTAGTAAACAACACAGAAATCATCGATAGATACAGCGATAGCAGGCGGCTTGACGTTTGCGAGGCACTACACATTAAGAAGTCAACACCAGCAATCAACAGCCAATTAATGCACAACTACATTCTACCCACCTCAAGACTCCGCTCCAATATAGAAGCATCAAGAAATATGGACCAATAGGCTTTCTACAATCACTTCCATTTCAATACCCATTGTTTCGTGTTCTGTCTTGTGTTGATGAAATTAATACCCTATTAATGCCACCTCTTGTTCTGTCTTGTGTTGATGAAATTAATACCCTATTAATGCCACCTCACCCCATCCACCTCACTCAAATGTAGATATAAACGAAACCAGGAGATGTGTAAGTTCTATTCAGTTGTGTATTTGTAAACTAAAAGTCTTTGAAAATGTAATAAGTTTTACGAAACGCGCTCGTGTCGCGTCAGACTAGAAATAAAAATGAATTTTGGAGAATTGATTTTTGATTTACCTCCAACAGTGAAAAGAAATGTACGAAAGATTGAGAAAATTCGTGTTAGAATTATTAATCTTACTTTTTCGGTCATATTTAATAATATATGTCTACAGGAAAGACTGCTACCAAAATATACTAATATATATATATATATATATATATATATATACTAATATATATATATATATATATATATATATATATATATATATATGTCGTACCTAGTAGCCAGAACTCACTTTTCAGCCTACAATGCAAGGCCCGATTTGCCTAATAAGCCAAGTTTTCATGAATTAATATATTTTCTCTAATTTTTTTCTTATGAAATGATAAAGCAACCCATTTCATTATGTAAGAGGTCAATATTTTTTTATTGGAGTTAAAATTAACGTAGATATATGACCGAACCTAACCAACCCTACCTAACCTAACCTAACCTATCTTTATAGGTTAGGTTAGGTTAGGTAGCCGAAAAAGTTAGGTTAGGTTAGGTTAGGTTGGTTAGGTAGTCGAAAAGCAATTAATTCATGAAAACTTGGCTTATTAGGCAAATCGGGCCTTGCATAGTAGGCCCAGAAGTGAGTTCTGGCTACTAGGTACGACATATATACTAATATACTAATATATATATATATATATATATATATATATATATATATATATATATATATATATATATATATATATATAGTTCATGAGTCACAGACAAGGATTTGAAAGGTGCCATTCAGTCGGCCTGAAACTCACACCTCTAAGCGTTAATGACCTCAAGTTGACCTGAGGTCAGCTCAAGCAAATTTCACCTTGCTTCTGCTAATCTGATAATTGTAGCCTGATAGCCTTCAAACAAGCCGCCAGTTTTAGGTGTGGTTTGGTAGAGTGCCTGGGGCTATCTACTTGTGGCCGGAGTTACCTACTAGGTTTCCCAATATGTACTTGGAGAGCTGTAGATTCGGGAGGATAAGCAATAGGAGAACAGCCAGCAGAGCAGAACAGAGGACAGCATAGCCAGGGAGGCTGTCAGCCGGACGGGGCGGGACTGTTCCTGTCAACTACAGTCCCCCTCTCACTCTCTATCCAGTTATTGGCAGACACTTGGTGAGTTGAACATGGAAGGTGACTTAGTCGTGTTTACTAGTGTTGTGTGACTAGCAGGGGCAGACAGTGGTAATGGTCTCAAATTCTTGGGTAATGGCTCACTTTGTAATTTAATAGTGAACCTTCAGTTTGTTTGCTTGAATTATGATATCTATCCTTTTAAATATACTTGATGAATTTATTGAGAAATTCACTTACTTTTAATCTGATTTTAATTGTTCCTAGATTTGGGATTTTTGGATACAATATGCAAACTAAAGTGTAGAGTACTCTTGAGACTATGGGATTAAAGAATCTTGCCTGGAACATGATTCCAGTTGACATATGCTAATAACATCTTTTGATACAGACAAGTTCCATTCCTTGTCATGTATGTACTGTCTAGAATGGATGGTGGCAGCACTACTACTTCTACTATCTACTTTTGTACTTCTACCTACCTACCCTTCTACCTCTACCTCCACTCATCTCCATACTCTCTCTCTTCTCCCTCCGCCCCTCTCCAAACTCTCCCTTTCAACTGACGACCCTCCTCGCTCCTCCCACCTCCCTACCTCTCTCACTCCAAACCCTCACTCATTACTTCATTATCCATTTCTTCCCTTCTGGTTCTCGTATACGTTTGTAGCAGTGAAATGGTTCTGGAGTTTCTCTAGAGTTTGCGGGTAGCTGATCAAGTTACGTTGCCTTGTAGTTGTAGCACCTAGGTAATCAAATACCTGGGTTACAATGTGTTGAACAAGAGAGGTTGTAGTAGGAACTCTGGGGGGAACTCTAGAATAGTTGACTAACTGGGGGGGCGAACTAATGGACTAAAGACAGCTATTTCCTCACCCTCCGTTACACCATAATGTTGGAGTTTAAGTAAGAGGTAGTTGCGATTAACAGTATCAAAGGCCTTTCTCAGGTCAATGAAGAGTCCAATCGGAAACTCATTTTTGTCAAGGGCTGAGTAAATTATATCAAAGAGACTAATAATTGTATCGTTGGTACTCTTTTGGGAGCAGAAGCCAAACTGACAGGGGCTGAGTATGTCAAATTTTACGAGGTAGGAGTAGAGCTGTTTGTAGATAATTTTTTCAAATATTTTTGATAGTATGGGTAGGTTTGATATTAGTCTATAATTGTTTATGTTTGCCGGATTACCTCCTTTATGAACTGGCGTTACTCTTGCTTTTTTAAGAATATCAGGGAAGGTATGACACTCTAGGGATTTGTTGAACAGCAGAGCTATAGGTGGCGCAAGGGCATGGGAGGTGCTCTTGTATACATTGGATGGGATTTCACTGATGTTCCCAGCTTTGGTTTTTAGTAAGTGTATGATGGACACAACATCTGTCGGGCTGACTGGTGAAAGGAGAAGATAGTTTGGATAGCTGCCTGAGAGATATGTGTTGATATGTGTCTGAGTCTGTGGGATTTTACTGGCAAGGTTAGCACCAACTGATGAAAAGAAGCTATTAAATTCATTTGCCATTTTTAAATCAGTTGACACTGTGTAGCTATCCTTAGAGAGTATTTTCTGGTTGTGGGAGTGTCGTTTTGTTCCTAGGATATTAGAGATGGTTTTCCATGTGTTTTTCATGTTGCCTTTTGCTTCTTTGAATCTATTCTCATAATATGAAAGTTTAGCTTTTCTTATGATACTGGTAAGCACTGATGAGTACCTTTTAACTACTTCCTTTGTAACTAGGCCAATCCTAGATTTCTTTTCATATTCAAGTTTTTTGTTGATTGATTTGAGTATGCCACTTGTGAGCCACGGATTCACACACAGAGATCACACTAACGTGATGCATCAAATGAACAAATCCACAAGGGTCGTGACGAGGATTCGAACCTGCGTCCGGGAGCATCCCAGACACTGCCTTAATTGACTGAGCTACGACAGGGTAAAAAGGGTTGAAACCAAAGTTCTACTGAACTTACTGGAGCCCGTAGCCTCTCCAAGGCACAAACCAGGCTTTTACACCCCCCACCCCTGCACCCGAGCTATGTCAATAGGCCGTTCTCCCTCTTCGCCCTTACATCATCACACACAGAGATCACACTAAAGTGATGCATCAAATGAACAAATTCACAAGGGCCGTGACGAGGATTCGAACCTGCGTCCGGGAGCATCCCAGACACTGCCTTAATTGACTGAGCTACGACAGGGTAAAAAGAGTTGAAAGGGCTTTTTTAGGGCTTTTTACTGAGCTACGACAGGGTAAAAAGGGCTTTTTACCCTGTCGTAGCTCAGTCGATTAAGGCAGTGTCTGGGATGCTCCCGGACGCAAGTTCGAATCCTCGTCACGGCCCTTGTGGATTTGTTCATTTGATGCATCACTTTAGTGTGATCTCTGTGTGTGATGATGTAAGGGCGAAGAGGGAGAACGGCCTATTGACATAGCTCGGGTGCAGGGGGGGGGGTGTGTGTAAAAGCCTGGTTTGTGCCTCTTATAGAGAGGCTACGGGCTCCAGTAAGTTCAGTAGAACTTTGGTTTCAACCCTTTTTACCCTGTTGTAGCTCAGTCGATTAAGGCAGCGTCTGGGATGCTCCCGGACGCAGGTTCGAATCCTCGTCACGGCCCTTGTGGATTTGTTCAGCCACGGATTGTTTATTCTTTTGTCAGTTACTTGTTTGATAAGGAGGGGACAGTGAGTATTGTAGAAGCTTAGAGTTTTGGAGAGAAAGAGGTTAGTTAATGAGTTTATATCCTGTGTATTCTTGAATTCAGATTCTCAGTTAATATTGTAAAGTGCATTTGAGAGATTGCCTAAAGCTGATTCACTGTGTAGCCTGAATGAGAGTTTCTTGCTTTCTGGTGGTGTTATGTCCATGTTTGCTATGAGGAAGGTACGATAGTGGTCAGTTGTTCAGTCATAGATTATACCAGATGTAAGGTGTATATTATATTCTACGATCAAACAGTGTTTTTGCTGTTATTACACTATATACACACATTGTATATAACCATCTACATGTGTGTTCACCATAACAAACCACTAAGTTGGTATGGTGAGCCCAAAAAAAAAAATTGAGCTGCCACACCCAGCCAGCCCTCCCTCACTTCTCCAACACCTTACTCGCCAACATTCCTCCTCCCACCATACTGTTATTGTTTTTATTACACTATTTACACACATTATGTATAAATATCAACATGTTTTATTCACCATAACCGTACAACTAAACTGGTATTATGTCCAAACAGAACAGTGGCCACCATACACTGCATGACAAGTCACACAGCAGACGACAATGCTACAAGTACGACGCCACCTCTCTCACCAAAATGGTTCCTCCCAATATCCAAGGGCCTCCTCACCAAGGCCCTCCACATTCTGTGGAGACAAAGCCTAGATACTGGCGTTATTCCTGATATACTAAAAACAGCAGAGATAGCACCACTTCATAAAGGAGGAAATAAGGCAGAGGCAAAAAATTACAGACCGATAGCACTAACATCGCACATTATAAAAATTTTTGAGAGAGTGCTAAGAAGTAAGATCACAAAATACATGGAATCACAGCATCTCCATAACCCCGGACAACATGGTTTCAGAACAGGGCGCTCTTGCCTGTCGCAGTTGCTGGACCACTATGATATGGCATTAGATGCTATGGAAGACAAACAAAACGCTGATGTAATTTACACAGATTTCGCAAAAGCTTTTGATAAATGTGACCATGGCGTTATTGCACATAAAATGCGTTCAAAAGGAATTACCGGAAAAATAGGCAGATGGATCTACAATTTCCTGACCAACAGAACCCAATGTGTAATAGTCAACAAAATAAAATCCAGCCCATCAACCGTGAAGAGCTCAGTTCCCCAAGGTACTGTGCTTGATCCAGTACTTTTTCTCATCCTCATATCGGACATAGACAAGAACACAACCTATAGCACTGTATCATCCTTTGCAGATGACACTAGGATCTTCATGAGAGTAGGCAACATAGAGGACACGGCAAACCTCCAGTCAGATGTAGATCAGGTCTTTCTATGGGCTACAGAAAATAATATGGTGTTTAACGAAGATAAGTTCCAGCTCATGCGCTATGGAAAAAATGAAAATATAAAAACGGAAACCACGTACAAAACTCAGGCAAATTATAACATAGAACGTAAAGGCAATGTAAAGGATCTGGGTGTACTCATGTCGGAAGACCTTACCTTTAAAGAACACAATAAAGTAGCCGTCACAACTGCAAGAAAAATGACAGGTTGGATAACAAGAACTTTTCACACTAGAGATGCTATACCGATGATGACACTTTACAAAACGCTTGTGCTCTCTAGAGTGGAGTACTGCTGCACAATGACAGCCCCTTTCAAAGCTGGAGAAATTGCTGACCTGGAGAGCGTGCATAGATCCTTTACTGCTAGAATCCACTCAGTAAAACACCTAAACTATTGGGACCGACTAAAGAGCCTAAATCTGTACTCCCTTGAGCGCAGGCGGGAGAGATACATAATAATTTACACGTGGAAAATATTAGAGGGGCTGGTCCCAAACCTGCACACAGAAATAACATCACATGAGACCAGAAGACATGGCAGGATGTGCAGAATACCCCCGTTAAAAAGCGGAGGTGCATCAGGTACTCTGAGAGAGAATTCTATCAACATCAGAGGCCCGAGACTGTTCAACTCGCTTCCGCTACACATAAGGGGCATAACTGGCAATCCCCTCACAGTGTTCAAGAGAGAACTGGATAAGCACCTCCAAAGGATACCTGATCAACCAGGCTGTGACTCATATGTCAGGCTGCGAGCAGCCGCGTCCAACAGCCTGGTTGATCAGTCCAGCAACCAGGAGGCCTGGTCGACGACCGGGCCGCGGGGACGCTAAGCCCCGGAAGCACCTCAAGGTAACCTCAAGGTAATATACTCCTGTTGCTGTTATTACACTATATACACACACATTATATACAAGCATACCTCAGTTTAAGAGTTTAATTGGTTCCTGGAGACGCCTCGTATTCCGAAAACTCGCATTCCGAAGCTAATTTTCCCATAAGAAATAAAGGGAAATGAATTAATCCGTTCCTGACTACCCCAAAAACCCCACATCAAACTAAATGTTTATACCTAATTCATCTAAATAAACCTACAAAACTATGTTCAAGTTATTACTTACCTTGCTGTTGAATGCTGTAGGCATATGGAAGATGGTGAGGAGGTGGGAGGAAGAGAGGAGTTACTGTTTGGAAGGGGAGTCCCCTTCCATTATCACATTAGGCAGTGAGGACTTCACTGGTATGCACACTCTGGCACATTTTGCCTGCATACCACTAGGACTTGCTTGTTTTACTAAGAATTTGTCTAATGACACTTGTTTTTCCCTACATTTTAGCACTTGTCTGTAGTAAGACATCACATTATCATTTAAAAGGTCAATGCAACGGCCTGCTACAGCTTTATCTGGGTGAGTTTTTTCAACAAAACTTTGTAGTTCTTCCCATACTTCACACATTTTCTTAATCAAGAAGGGACATCCTCTACTGCCTCTACTCACAGCTATTTTCTTAGATTGAACCTTTCCAATGGCTTTCTTGAGACCCATGGTAAGATATATAATGACAACTTTTATGCTCAAATGGCCAAAAAAACGATAAAAAACTGTAAATCCTTTTGAAGAATTCAGGTGGGATAGTCACTGGACACGAGACACTGGTAAACTGAGGCGCGATCGTCATGCCACCACGCACCAGTCGGCCTGTACACGTATCAACAAACTCGCGTCCCGAGGTAACCCTCGCCTTCCGAGACATATTTTCCGAGGAAATCCTGCTCGTCTTCCAAAAAACTCGCATACAGGGACAATCGCATTCCGAGGTACCACTGTATATGTATCTACATTTGTGTTCACCATAGTGAACCACTAAGCTAGTATGGTGAGCAAAACAAGAGTGGCTGCCACACACTGACACTACCTCGATTCCCTCCCTCCCTCACCAAAATTCCACCTCCCACAATACTATGCACAGCACTAATTATCACCACAATCCTGCTATTATCGTCCTATCATGGCTAAATAATACCAGTTACATATATATTTTGACATTATTTGGCAGTGCTGTGGTCACAAGCTGAACAGCAGTGCTGTGAGCTCATGCTGCGTGCGCCAGCCTTGGTTGCTCACTCAGTACTGAGGCTCTTACACCCGGGAATGTTGCCCACGATTTTTTTTTTAATGACGTCTGTTAATAAGAGCCCTGAGGAGGCTGATGTAAACCCCATGTAGCTGCGGGAGTTTTGAATCATACGCTATACCTATAAGATCCCCAAGGTGTGTTACGCACCACCCGTCGAGCGCCTACAAGCTCGTTGCACAGTGCAGTGGTTAAGTATCTCGTCTTCCTCAGAGAGCAGAACTTCCATAATGTCTAAATTCATAGCTCAGGCATTAGCCTCAGACATTAGCCAGACAAAGCCTTTTGAGAGCATAGATAACCCTTAATCCATGAGTTGTATTACAGATGTAGTGTTTGGTGGTAAAGCCATATATGTTATTTTGCCATCAGGCGATGTTAATTTAGCAATGGGGTGAGCTGGGGCATTATCTGTCAACAGCATTACCTTTACCTCAGCAGGATGAATTCTACACTCATTGATCTGCTGCTTTTTTACTAATTTATAAAAGTGATTCTGGAACCAATCCTCAAAAATAATCTGTGTGAACCAGGCATTTTTTGAGTTGTAGTAGATGACAGGTAGTCTGTTCATGCAGTTTTTCAATGCTTTTGGGTTGGCAGATTTCCCAACAATTGCGTACAGTACTTTGTTCGGTGACTGCCATCTGCGTTAGAGCACAATCTTGTTAATGATGCCATGCCTCTCTTTAAATCGACATTCCCATTCAATGCTAGCCTTGAAATTGTCTATGTTTAACTTTACAGCAAGTCTTTCAGCTGCATTTCTAATAGAATCAACTGAAACAGCAATTCCTTTCACACCATGCTGTGTAAACCCATTAAATACAGACGAGTCCAAACCCGTATACTTTGCAGGCCTCAATTTTTCCTGTTGCCTATTGCATCAGTTTGAGCAAAGAATTTCTTAATATTATCCTCTGCTTTTCTGGGGGGAGCCCCGTCGGCTCCCCGGAGCTATCCCAGGCTGATATGCTAATGTCAGACTTTGGCATCAGTCATGTGTATGGAGTTCTTAGGCCTACCGGGGACCACGGCCAGAACCGGGCCCCCTCAGAGAGGCAAGGGGAGCAATGGCCTATAGAAGCCCCCGTGTAGTTGGAAGCATTCTATGTCTGCCATCGACCGGAACAGGCACCCAGAAAGGTAAGCGCCCCAAAACAAACCCCTATTCTGGTTAAAATTGCTACCTAATACCGAACTAGTGGATAGAACTCCCCAACCGAAAACAAGCAAATTAGTGTGACGTCACACACTGCCGCGCCGCTGTCTGCGCAGCTCCCCCCTCCCCGGGAGGGGGAAGGGGGAGCCCCAGACCCCCCGCGCCGGCTACCCACACCTCAGTTCTTGAGGCTGATGCTATTGGCGGTGGTCGTGTGCTCTGGCTCCGGTGTCGCTACTGCACTGTGCTTTGAGTGTGGTGTTAGTTTTGTGGGTGCGAGAGCCAGGAGTTATCTTCAGTACTCGGGCTGCATGCGCCTAGGGCTGCCTTCCCTAGGTGCCCTGTAAGTACTGCCCTTGGGGCTTGGGGCCACCTTCCACAGGCTCCTCGGGGTCTGCCTCTGCTGGTCCGTTTTACCTTTCGGTTTTTCGGCCGCCTGTTGGGCTCTTGGGTGCTCTGTTCTCCCTTGTTACCGGCAGGTAAGAGGCAGTTTGCACTGGTAGGGGCGCAGGGTGCTGCTCAGCTTGTAATTCCCGACATCGCGGCCGGCTCTGTTCCTTGGGGTTCGCTGTCCTCTTGCGGGGTTTTGTTTTTCTTTTTGTTTTTTGCCTGGTGGGGGGTTCTGTCATTTTATTCAGTTTGTTTTTGCCCTTCCACTGTTCTCCTCGGTGGCGCCCCCTGCTAGGTCCCCGTGAGTGTACACGTCCCTGGGGTTCAGCTTTAGAAGTTTGCTTGGTAGTTTTGGGCGCCGGTTTGCAGCACCCTGCCTGGGACTACCTGAGCGCGAGTCCTCTTAAAGTAAACGCTCAGGACCCTGGGAATCCCCTAGGGGGCGCGTGGGTCCGATGGATGTGACCCCGGAGTCCCCACTCGCTGTGTGCGAGTTTGAGGGTTGCTCGGTCCCCTTGTCTCAGGGTGACCCTCATTGTTTTTGCCTCTGCCACGCTGCCTGTTGGGTCGGTGATACTTTCGACCCTGAGTCCTGTGAGTGTTGCTGCTTGCTTGTGACTCAATTTACCCAATCCTCTGATGATTCTATTCGGGTACAGGCGGCACGTGCGTTGCAGTCTAGGTTTCGTCTGTTGCAACGCGCTCGGTTGGTTGCTTCCCCGGATGCCCCGGGGCTGCCCCGCTTTGCTTTTCGAGACCCGGACTTGGGGGTGGGGGTCGCTTCGATCCTGGTTCAGTCCGCACCTCCTCGTCCTTCCCCTTCTGTTCGTTCTGGTCCCCCGCCCCTGCTTCCGGCCCCGAAGCGTCTGAGGGTTTCGGGGTCGGAGCAGGGGTTACTTGATCTCGAGACTCGGGCAGCTTCGGGGGTTGCCCCTTCCGGGGGGGCGGCAGAGGCATTCGGGTCTTGTCTCCCGGCCGAAGCTTCAGGGTCTGACCAGTGGGCCCCCCTTCCTCCAGCTTTTCCGGCTGCTCCGTCCTTGTCTTGTGGGGTCGGGGCTTGGGGAGAGGACTCGGCCTCGGGTCCTGTGGTGACGGACCTCGAGGCTGGGGAGGGGCTGACTTGGGGGCCTTGGGCCCCGCTGGACCCCGCCTGGGTTTTTCTTCCCACTGAGCGGGGCTTATTGTTACAAGGAGTGGGGTTTTCTTTCCCCCCCTCTGCGTACGAGTTGGATTTGGTGTCGGCCCCTCCCCGGGTACGGTTCCGTGTTCCCCCGGGTACGTCGGTTCCGTCCTTCAGGAGGTTTTCGGCTTATCGCATCCAACCTGGTGTGGTGCGCGCGGCCTTTGCAGCTTACCTCCTGCGTGACCCGGATTATGCCTCGGAAATGGATCCGTCCACGTTCAGGTTTGGGACTTCGTTCCCTTTCTGGCTCCGTTACGAGGTTCCGGAGTCATCCTGGCTAGCAGACTGCCCCTTGTTTGGTCTGGATTCCTGGCATTCCTTCTGTCGTTCCCGCACGCTGGAGTGGCGGGAAGCTTCCACGGTGCTTCAGGTTTTCCTGGGGGGTGAACTTGAGTACCTAAATGAGTGCTTGTTTGCCCCTGCCCTTCCCCGCGATGTGGGCGTTATTCAGCTCCATGTGCAGGTTCCCTCCCTTTCGGCGGCGCTCGTGGCGGAGGACTTGCGCGCTCGGGGCCTTTTGTGTTCGGCCTTGCGGTTCTTTTCCCTCCTGGAGCTGTCTTCGGATTGGCTCGTGGAGGATGTGGGGACGCTTGGGTCCGTCCCGGGGTCCAGCACCTTGTCCTCGGCTGCGCGTTCGTCGGCTGCCTTGTTGAAGCTGTTCACGCCGATTTTGCGGGATGCGGTTTCCCTGTTCTATGCTTCCCGTCTCGCGTGTCGGCAGGCGGTGCTGGGTTCCTCCGTGGAATCTGCTTGGGCTCTGGCTCTTAGGCGTTCTTCACCTTTTTGTCCTCTCCTGTTTGGGGAGTCGGCCGTGGCGCAGTTTATTCAGGCTGCGTCGGCGGCTTGTCGTCCGATGTCGGACTTGTTGGTTTTCCGGGGGTCCCGGGGTGGGTCTTCCCGGAAAGGTCGTGCCAGGGCTCGGGGTTCCTCTCGTCGTGGTAGGCCTCTGGTGTCAGGTTTGGGGTTGGCTCCTCCTGCGGACCCTCCCTCGTCTGGTCGGCGCGGTGTTCGCGCTGTGCGGGGTTCTGGGTCTCGTAAGGGTCGCCGGCCCTTTCGCGGTTTGCCCCTTTGACGGGGCGATGGGGGGGCGGCTTGCGCTGTTCGCCCGCGCCTGGTCCCACGATTCGTGGGCCTTTCGGGTCGTGTCTCGCGGCCTGCGGTGGCGTTGGGTGGCCCCTCCCCCCTTTGGGGGGTCGGGGCTGGCGGGGCAGGCTTCTTCCCCTGCGCTCTGTCGAGTCGTCTTGGAGTGGGTACGCTTGGGCGTCGTCGAAACGACGTCGTCCCTCAGATGGGTTTCCCGTCTGTTTCCGGTTCCGAAACGGGACTGCGCGGACCTGCGGTTCATTCTGGACTTGTCCCGTCTGAACCCCTGGGTTCATTGCCCCTCCTTTCGGATGACTACGCTGTCTCAGGTTCGGCTCCTCTTGGAGCCGGGTGCTTGGATGGTGTCCCTGGACCTCCGGGACGCTTATTGGCATGTCCCGATTCATCCGCGGTTCAGGGACTGGCTCGGTTTTGTAGTGGGGCGTCTGAGTTACCGCTTTCGTTGTCTCCCGTTCGGGTTGAACCTGGCACCTCGCGTGTTCACACGCCTTACACGGGTTGTGGTGGCTCGTTTGCGTCTCCTAGGTGTTCGGGTGTTGGCCTACCTCGACGACTGGCTGGTTTGGGCTCCCAGCCAGTCAGCTTGCTTGCTAGCCAGGGATTTGGTTCTTTCCCAGCTCGCCGGGTTCGGGTTCTTGGTGAACTGGAGGAAGTCCCATCTGGTTCCCTCTCAGGTTCGGACTTGGCTGGGTCTCGTGTGGGACTCTCGGACCGCCTCCTTGTCTCTCCCTCCGGAGTCTCTCCTGCGGCTGCGGTCCCGCCTTCGTCTGTTTCTGGAGGGCCCTCGGGTCACCCGGCGGTTGCTCGAGGGGCTGTGCGGGAGCCTGAACTTCGCGATGGTGGTCTACCCGCCGGGTCGGGTTTGGCTTCGACGGCTGTTCTGGTTCCTTCGGGGTTCCCCCTTCCGCCTCTCTCGCGATCGCAGAGTTCGACCCCCGGGGGACTTGCGTCGGTTGCTGCGTCACCGGCTTCCTCTTCGGGTTTTTCGGGGTTCAGTGCCTTGGCGCCTACCCGAGCCCTCGCTCGATGTGTACACGGATGCGTCGTCTCTCGGCTGGGGTTTTGTGACCAGTGCTCACCAGGCCGGCCAGGGGCGTTGGGATCCGTCCTTCCGTCGAGCTCACAGTACGGTGCGGGAGTTCGCGGCAGTGTGGTTTGCTCTGGGGAGGATTCGGGTGGCCCGCGGATCGACGATTCGGCTCCATTCGGACTGCTCTCCGGTGGTTCATTGCCTGAACCGCGGGGGTTCGATGCGGTCCTTGTCTCTTTGGGGTTGGTCGCTTCGGGTGACTCGTCTGCTGAGTTCTCGGGGTTTGGCTCTCCTGGCGGTTCACGTACGGGGCGTGTCCAACGTCTTGGCCGACGCCCTGTCTCGCTTCGTTCCCCTCTCCACGGAGTGGACGGTCGACGACGAGTCCTTCCGTTGGCTTTGCCAGACGTTCGGGCGCCCCGAGGTGGACCTCTTCGCGTCGGCGTGGTCGCGGCGTCTTCCCGTTTATGCGGCGCCCTTCCCCGATTGCGAGGCCGTCGGGGTCGATGCCTTTCGGCTCGACTGGTCGAGGTGGGGGTTCCTGTACCTCTTTCCCCCAGTTCGGCTGTTGCTCCAGGTCCTGACTCGCTTAGAGACTTACCAGGGGAGGGTTGTCCTTCTGGCCCCTTGGTGGCCGGCCCAGCCTTGGTTTCAGGCGCTGGTTGCTCGGTGTCCGAACCCGAGGGTTTTCCCGCGGCTCCGCCTCTTTCAGCAGATCGGGCCGGTACGTCACGTAGCTGGTTCGATCTTCTCCTCGAGTCTTCGCGTATGGTTTTTTTGACTCGAGTCTATCATCATCTCTATGGTGATCAGGTGGCCTCCTTGTTGGTGTCCCACCTGAGGGCTTCTTCTCGGCGGCAGTATGAGGTTTCCTGGCGGTCCTTCCGTTTCTTTTTGCGTCTTCGTCGTGTTAGCTCCTTGTCTGTTCGGGTGGTCTTGTCCTTCCTCTCGTGGTTGTTTCAGGACCGTCATCTTATGCCTAACACTGTCGCTTCGTATCGTGCGGCGCTGGCGGAGCCGCTTCAGCTTGCTTTCGGTATCGATGTTACGTCTGCGCCGTTTCGCAAGCTGTCTCGTGCATTGTTTCACCTCCGGCCTGCTCATGCGTCGCCTGAGCCGTCCTGGTCTTTGGACAGAGTGCTCGCTTTCCTTTCATCTCCTCGTTTCGTTGTGGCCCCTTCGGTCCAGGATTGTTTTTCCAAGGCACTTTTCTTGTTGGCTTTGGCCTCTGGGGGTCGGGTAGGGGAGCTTCATGCTCTCCTCCGGCGCAGGGGTTTCTGCTCTTTTGGTCGTGGTGATAGTTTTGTTCGTTTGCAGCCGTCTCCTTCTTTTCTGGCGAAGAATGAGACTGCTGCGTTCCGGAGGGGTCCATGGGTGGTTGATGCTTGGTTGGTCAGGCCGGGGGTGCATCATGTTTTGTGTCCGGTTGCGGCGCTTCGCCGTTATTTGCGCGCCACAGCTTCTGTGTCCGGGGACGCGCTGTGGGTTGATCCGGTTTCCCTTCTTCCCTGTTCGCGGGTTCGGGTCTCTCAGGTCGTCCGCAGGGTTATTAGGTCTAGCCAGCCTGCGGTCTATCCCCGTGCCCATGA
Source organism: Procambarus clarkii (assembly GCF_040958095.1). Lineage (NCBI taxonomy): Eukaryota > Metazoa > Arthropoda > Malacostraca > Decapoda > Cambaridae > Procambarus > Procambarus clarkii. The sequence continues at coordinate 38,352,132 of NC_091186.1, read as the reverse complement.
CGTTCGTAAGTTCGCGGCTCTTGCTGCCGTCTTTGGGAATATGTCTTGGTCTGATATTCGGGCGCGGGGATTTTGGCGGTCGAACAGGGTCCTGGCTGCTCGTTACCTTGTGAATGTCCCTGGCCCTCGTCGGGCCTGTGTTGCTTTGGGTCGGCGGTTGCAGCCAGTTGTCTCGGCTTCGAGTTGAGGGGTGAGCGACGACCGCCTCCCGGGTAAGTCCCTCTTTTTCTGTCTGTGGGTAGTTAGCTCCGGGGAGCCGACGGGGCTCCCCCCAGAAAACCAGCGTTGAATGTAATGAAACGCCATTTTCTGGGTGAGTCCCGGAGGCTCCCCGGCATCCCTCCCTCCCTCCGGTCGGCGGTTTTTCGCGTTTTTGACATCCAGCCTCAAGAACTGAGGTGTGGGTAGCCGGCGCGGGGGGTCTGGGGCTCCCCCTTCCCCCTCCCGGGGAGGGGGGAGCTGCGCAGACAGCGGCGCGGCAGTGTGTGACGTCACACTAATTTGCTTGTTTTCGGTTGGGGAGTTCTATCCACTAGTTCGGTATTAGGTAGCAATTTTAACCAGAATAGGGGTTTGTTTTGGGGCGCTTACCTTTCTGGGTGCCTGTTCCGGTCGATGGCAGACATAGAATGCTTCCAACTACACGGGGGCTTCTATAGGCCATTGCTCCCCTTGCCTCTCTGAGGGGGCCCGGTTCTGGCCGTGGTCCCCGGTAGGCCTAAGAACTCCATACACATGACTGATGCCAAAGTCTGACATTAGCATATCAGCCTGGGATAGCTCCGGGGAGCCTCCGGGACTCACCCAGAAAATGGCGTTTCATTACATTCAACGCTGGTTTTTTATATCACAAATTGTAGTTTTACCGATGTTGAATTCTTGGGCGAGTCAAATGACAGAGTATCCATGCTCTACTTTCTCTGTGAAGTCAACTGTTTGATCAATTAACAAATGTTTTCTCTTTTGTTTTATACCTTCAATACCATGAATGCTGCTCTGAGACATCTTGACAGATTAAATGTTTTCAAACAGTAAAAATTGTTAAAATTTATCACAAAAATCCTTCGCACGTGAACCCGATGTTTTTACCCCAGGAAGAGGAGAAGCACATGGTGCCAGCCATCTCATCCAGGCCCAACGTGTTGACATGACCTGTGCTTATTTTATAGGCATACTAAAAATTTAATGTACATATTGACTGTTACAAATTGTTTTATTTAAAATATTATTATTGTTATAATTAGAGAAATCTGAGAAATTAGAGAGAAATTATAATTAGAGAAAAGCAGTCTCCGTGGTGTAGTGGTAAGACACTCGCCTGGTGTTCCGCGAGCGCTATGTCATGGGTTCGTATCCTGGCCGGGGAGGATTTACTGGGCGCAATTCCTTAACTGTAGCCTCTGTTTAACGCAACAGTAAAATGTGTACTTGGATGAAAAAACGATTCTTCGCGGCAGGGGATCGTATTCCAGGGACCGTAGGATTAAGGACTTGCCCGAAACGCTACGCGTACTAGTGGCTGTACAAGAATGTAACAACTCTTGTATATATCTCAAAAAAAAAAAAAAAAAAAAAAAAAAAATATTGTTAGTTTTGAAGTTTTATGCATTTTATACAGTACAGTTCTGTATTAACCCTTAAACTGTGCATGGCATACATATATGACAGGACCTGATGGCAAAGTTCAATTTCTCAAATTTGCTCTAATGCTTTCCAATTTTTTGTGCATACTAGCAAATCCCGCAACTTTGTCTAAATGATCACAAACGTAACTTGAAAATTAAGAAAATAAAAAATAATTATAAAATTGAATATTGAAAACTTCAGATATTGAAATCAGCTGCAAAAATATAAACTATCACTAATTGTTCATTTGGTGTTATTATGCTCTCAGAATAGTATATGATCTTCATTTTCATAGATTTAGAATATATGTTTTCAGTTTAGTTTTCTGTAAAAAATATCATCAATGTGGCATTTGAATTATGTGCCAAATTTAGAAAAAAAATTGATAACTACAAATGTTTAGGGTTTGTGAAAAATCCATTCTAATAGGATTGTAGAACAGACAACTGTGCACATTATTTGTAAAAATCGTGAGAATCGGTCAGAAACTGAATTTTTTGAAGCTGACTCAAAGTTTTAGAGATAATTGAAGTTAAATTTATCGACAATGATTAAGGTAGTTCTAATTCATTAATTTACTTATATGTTTTAATAAACGTTGTTTGGCATTCGTACTCAAATATGTGAAAGTTGTAGGTCAATATGTGTTGGAATGATGTCAAGAAAAAATACCCCCCCCCAAAAAAAAACAACTAAATACTGTATAGGAAAAATTATAATGATTTAGGGGATAAAAATGCACCTCGATTAACGAGTTTAATCCTTTCTGGCACCGAGCTCGTTATGTGGAAAACTCGTCTTTAGAAACAAATTTCCCCATATAAAATAAAGGAAATAAATTTAATCCGTTCCACTCACAAAAATATCCATACTTGTATGACATTTTATAATGTAAATATAATACTGCACATGTATTTATGAATGTTTTGTTGTACTATTTTCATGTTTACCTTATGAAGAGTCGTTGCTTGCTTGAATGAGACGATGGGGAGGTGGGAAGGAGGAGAGGGGTTATGGTGTGGAAGGAGAATCCACCTCTGAATCAGGGGGCCTCTCTCGGAAATTTCTCCCCACTGGGACTGGATTGTGGTTCACTATCACTGGCTCTTCTTTTCTCTACTTTTCCAAAGAACGTATCTATTGACAATTGCTTTTGTCTTTGTTTTAGGATGTTCCTAAAGCGAGTCAGCAAATTGTCATTAAACATGTTCACACACAAGGTTGTCACTGCTTTATCAGGGCAGTTTTTCCAAGAATGCGGTCACCTTTCCAAACATTCCCAACACTTCCCTGATCTCACTGAAAGCGGCAGCATCCTCCCTTACCTCCTCATCCCCTTACTAATGGTGCAAATTGTTGATGAGGATCTGCCATACTCCATTGTGAGATCAGTCACACAGACACCACGCTCATGCTTTGCTATAATTTCCTTCTTCAAATCCATAGTAATTGTGTGTTTCTTCCTCTTGACAAGACTATCTTTAACAAGTAGCTTCTTTGGCGACATCTTGCGTTACAAATTGTTGTCACAAAACCACAAAATACCGAAAGAAAAGCACAAATAAATGCAGAGGGATGCTTGTCGTGCGCGATACAACAACAACACTGGCGTTGGAGGCGTCCGAGAATTTGTGAGAACCCGCGAGACGCTAGGAAGCACCATGTGGTTTTGCTCGTTAATAGAGGTGAAGCTCGTCAATAGAGACAAATTTGCTGTGAGTGGCTCACTCGTTACTCGAAATGATCTTAGATACAGCCGCTCGTTAATCGAGGTGCTACTGTACTTTATAAAAGTGATAAAGCCCTGATCATCAAAAACCGCCTAAAGAGACAAAGAAAATAGAATTTGAAATCTGAAAAACTCAGTCAAAAAAAATTCAAAGTCCCAAGTTCTGCCAGTTGTGACTGATTTATTGGGTGACCAATTTCATTCTATCTTGACATAGTTAGGGATGGGTATGTACTCTCCAGGATGTAGAGGTTACATCAAAATGAGATAATAAACAAAGGAGATAAAAAATATATATATTTTTTGGATATTGGTGACAGTAACAGATATTAACATTAGGCAATACATTTTTATGATATTTAACAAAATAGAGCATGATAACATACTCATTATTATTGGTATTATGATGCATCACTCATCAATGCTATACAGACACCAGCTGCATATCCACTTTGTGGACACTTCTTGCTACTATTCTTCTTCTTTGTACATTGTACAAGTGCTTGCATCTCTTTATCACTGCATTATCCATCAGTTCCAGTTAGTGGCTCCCAGAACTGAAGGGCAAGAGCTACGAGGAGAGGTTAGAAGCATTAAATATGCCAAAACTAGAAGACAGAAGAAAAAGAGGTGATATGATCACTACATACAAAATAGTTACAGGAATTGATAAAATCGACAGGGAAGACTTCCTGAGACCTGGAATTCCAAGAACAAGAGGTCATAGATTTAAACTAGCTAAACACAGATGCCGAAGAAATATAAGAAAATTCACCTTCGCAAATAGAGTGGTAGACGGTTGGAACAAGTTAAGTGAGAAGGTGGTGGAGGCCAAGACCGTCAGTAGTTTCAAAGCGTTATATGACAAAGAGTGCTGGGAAGACGGGACACCACGAGCGTAGCTCTCATCCTGTAACTACACTTAGGTAATTACACTTAGGTAATTACGTAGGTTGTCAGAGAGGGGAGGGGAGGCAACCGAGAACCCGCCCATACCCCCTTCCCCTTTCCTGCCCCACCCTCCTTACTCCTGCCCACCCCTCCTTACTCCTGCCCACTCTCCTTACTCCTGCCCACCCTCCTTACTCCGGCCCACCCTCCATACTCCTGCCCACCCCTCCTTACTCCTGCCCACCCTCCTTACTCCGGCCCACCCTCCATACTCCTGTCCACCCTCCTTACTCCGGCCCACCCTCCTTACTCCTGCCCACCCTCCTTATTCCTGCCCACCTTTCTTACTCCTGCCCCTCCTCCATACTCCTGTCCACCCTCCTTACTCCTGCCCACCCTCCTTACTCCTGCCCACCCTCCATACTCCTGTCCACCCTCCTTACTCCTGCCCCACCCTCCTTACTCCTGCCCACCCTCCATACTCCTGTCCACCCTCCTTACTCCTACCCACCCTCCATACTCCTGCCCACCCTCCTTACTCCTGCCCACCCTCCTTATTCCTGCCCACCTTTCTTACTCCTGCCCACCCTCCATACTCCTGTCCACCCTCCATACTCCTGCCCACCCTCCTTACTCCTGCCCACCCTCCTTACTCCTGCCCACCCTCCATACTCCTGCCCACCCTCCATACTCCTGCCCACCCTCTTTACTCCTGCCCACCCTCCTTACTCCTGCCCACCCTCTTTACTCCTGCCCACCCTCCTTACTCCTGCCCACCCTCCTTACTCCTGCCCACCCTCCTTACTCCTGCCCACCCTCCATACTCCTGCCCACCCTCCATACTCCTGCCCACCCTCCTTACTCCTGGCTGCCCTCCTTACTTTTGCTCAAAGTACAATACCTAAAAAATATTATTAAATTTTTCTAAAAATGTACTATGTTTTGGTGGGAAAAATTTAGTAATAGAAACCTTAAATTTGTTTTATTTTGCCTAATAGGTAATACTGCTTCCATCTCTGCTCGGCTCCCAAGGACGATAGCAGACACAACTTCTGCCCATTAATGATGGTAAGGACAATTTTATTCTTACTGTACTACCAGTGTGTGTGTGTGTATCATATTGTTATTAACTAGTGATGGTAAGTATATTTATTATGTTGTCATTAACTAGTGATGCTGAGTGTATTAACCCTTTATGTGCGCAACACATCATATGATGGGTTAAGTGACTTGCAGTAACTTGCGCTCCACATCATATGATGCATTGGAGTACCGCGCAAGATTTGAAAGGCCCGCGGGTAGAGGGGACTCCCATACGCTGCTTAGGGGTTATAGTAAACAGACACCATTTTGTAAAAAAAAATCCAGCTCACGCTACCATCGCGTGGGAGGCATCAGTTACCCAGCAGCCACCATGTCGAGCGCACGGCCGAACACTTATCGGGCGCGCACCACGCAATCACTCGCCCAAGAGCAAATAACCAGTGAATTATTTTCTGATGGTGAGGAAAGTGATTTTGATAACTGATATTGATAAAGACTACACACAATTGACCGATGATAGTAGCACTGACAGTAAAAATGAGATACAGCCGCCTCCCATGGTGAGGCCTATACGCTCACCCATACCACCTCGCCCAGTGTCTACTCCAATTCACCCACGACCACACAGTTCATGTGTTTATTTAGAGTCTGAGGATATTTTCGGTGACAAGTCAGAGGAAGGTGACTCTTTTTCTGGTTTTAGTGAAGTGGAATCAGAGCATAGTGTTACCGAGCCTGGTGCCAGTACCAGTGGTGTTACTGGGCGAGAATTTGTTACGTCAGCAGCGTCTCGCCCAGCCAAGCGCCGCCGCATGGAACAACATGAGGCACCAAGAGTAGTGTAGTGATGGTGATGTTCTCGGGTAGTGTACTCACCTAGTTGTGCTTGCGGGGGTTGAGCTCTGGCTCTTTGGTCCCGCCTCTCAACTGTCAATCAACAGGTGTACAGGTTCCTGAGCCTATTGGGCTCTATCATATCTACACTTGAAACTGTGTATGGAGTCAGCCTCCACCATATCACTTCCTAATGCATTCCATTTGTCAACCACTCTGACACTAAAAAAGTTCTTTCTAATATATCTGTGGCTCATTTGGGCACTCAGTTTCCACCTGTGTCCCCTAGTGCGTGTGCCCCTTGTGTTAAACAGCCTGTCTTTATCAACCCTGTCGATTCCCTTGAGAATCTTGAATGTGGTGACCATGTCCCCCCTAACTCTTCTGTCTTCCAACGAAGTGAGGTTTAATTCCCGTAGTCTCTCCTCGTAGCTAATACCTCTCAGCTCGGGTACTAGTCTAGTGGCAAACCTTTGAACCTTTTCCATTTTAGTCTTATGCTTGACTAGATATGGACTCCATGCTGGAGCCGCATACTCCAGGATTGGTCTGACATATGTGGTATATAATGTTCTGAAAGATTCCTTACACAAGTTTCTAAAGGCCGTTCTTATGTTAGCCAACCTGGCATATGCTGCTGATGTTATCCTCTTGATATGAGCTTCAGGGGACAGGTCTGGCGTGATATCAACCCCCAGGTCTTTCTCTCTGACTCTTGAAGTATTTCATCTCCCAAATGGTACCTTGTATCTGGTTTCCTGCTTCCTACCCCTATCTTCATTACATTACATTTGCTTGGGTTAAACTCTAACAGCCATTTGTTCGACCATTCCTGCAGCTTGTCCAGGTCTTCTTGAAGCCTCAAACTGTCCTCTGTCTTAATCCTTCTCATAATTTTGGCGTCGTCAGCAAACATTGAGAGGAATGAGTCTATACCCTCTGGGAGATCATTTACGTATATCAGAAACAGGATAGGTCCAAGTACAGAGCCCTGTGGGACTCCACTGGTGACTTCACGCCAGAAGTGAGGTCTCACCCCTCACTATAACTCTCTGCTTCCTATTGTTTAGGTACTCCCTTATCCACTGGAGCGCCCTACCAGTTACTCCTGCCTGTTTCTCCAGCTTATGCATCAACCTTTTATGGGGTACTGTGTAGTGTGGTGATGTTCACGTGCTTCCACCTTATGTGCACGTAGCGGCCGTACTGTGCGTAGACGGGCTTCAGCTCCTGGTCCACTGTGTACATCACTTCCTCGCCGTCGTGCCCCTGTTGCGTCTCGCAGGAGACCAGGTGTACTAGTGTGGAGTGATGGTGCTGGTTTTATTCCTCGAATTCCTGCCTTTGACAATAAAGATGGGATTACCGAGCTTTTTCCTGATAATGGAGAGGATATGAGTGAATTTTACACTCATATCCTATTTTATTTTACAGCATTCTATGATGAGCCGCTCATGGAATATATTGTACACCAAACGAACCTTCATGCGGCTCATCTCATTAGAAGAGAGATAACAGAATTTTCACGATTGCAACATTGGAAAACCACCAATGTAGGTGAAATGTATGTGTTTTAGCAATATGTATGTTGATGAAGCACTGTGTCAAACACGCTATCACAGATTACTGGAGCAAAGATCTGACTATTTCAACACCTTTCTTAGGGAAATATATATCCCGAGATAGGTTTCAGATACTCCTCAGGTGTCTGCATTTTGCAAGTAATGAGGACCGGACAGAGGATGATAGACTTTGGCGAGTGATGCACTATATGAATGAAGTGATTGATAAGTTCAGAGATTTTTACGTACCAGCACAGAAGCTGGTGATTGACGAATCCCTTGTGCTTTTCAAAGGACATGTTTTATTCAAGCAGTATATTCCCTCCAAATGAAACAGATTTGGATTGAAATTCTTTGTACTGTGTGACTGTGAAACAGGATACGTGTTACACATGATTCTGTATTCAGCTAGCGATGTAGACATTCCCGGTAATGACGAACATGGTTTCTCGGGTAGTGTGGTAAAGTCACTGATGGCACCATGGATGAACAAGGGCCACATCTTATACACAGATAATTACTATACACGTCCATTGCTAACTAAGTTTTTGGTTGAAAATAGAACTGGATTGGTTGGCACAGTAAAGGCACGAAGGAGGGAAATGCCAGTGTTTGACGGTAGACTTGCAGTTGGTGAGTGCCAGCTACGGAAATGTGATCAAATACTCTCGGTTCGGTGGAAAGACAAGAGAGAAGTGAACATGCTGACAACCATTCATGAGGGTACAATGGTGAACAGTGGCAAGGTGAACTGTGTAATGAAAGAACCAGTATATAAGCCAGATTGTGTTCTTGACTATACTGTAATATCAACATGCGTTTGATTGATAAGGCTGACATGATGATTGGCACTATCGAGTGTGTGCGGAAAACATTGAAATGGACGAAAAAAGTGTTTTTTCCATCATGTTGACATGAGCATGTTGAACTGCTATAATATGTATCTGGTGAAAACTGGACGTAAACCTAGTTTCCGTGCGTTTGCTTTTACACTTGCAACACAGTTATTAGCAAAGTTTGGTAAAGATGTCCCTGGCATGCGAAGACCAATCATGAACCCAGTGTTGCAGCATGATGCAACACCCAGGCTTGCTCACATGGAGGCCTTTCAGCAACACAGACTAAAACATTTGCCACCAGCTGGAAAGCGTGCAATAGGCCAACGTGAATGCCTAGTATGTAAAACAACAAAAAGGAGAGTACAGAAACGTAAAGTGGTGCAAACATGGTGTGAAGCGTGTGCAGTTCCATTGTGTGCTGTCGACTGCTTCAATGACTACCACTCTCTCCAAGAATTCTAAATGTGCAATAATAGTGCAAAAACCTGTACATAGTGCGTGCTTGTGTGTACATATAATTATGAACATTGTGATACATAATATAATGGCGTAATGGAAAACATTTGTGTGCACATGTGTATACTCGATGTATGTAACATTTATTGACAATGACTGTGATGTAACATTATGTGCAACACAATTAGTGACTATTATTGCTAATAAAATAGGCCTAGACACTGTAAATAATGCCGCGAAAATAAATTCGTGGCAACTCTGGCTGCTTGAAGACCGCGCACGACGCCTCTGGGACACACCGTGCATGAGCGATCATGCATGGTGTGACGTCATTCGCCCTATCTTGTCGGCTCAATTACGTCGTCGGTAAGTTCAATTGAATTTTTTGTTCTCATGGTCAGGGAACACGACTTAACAGGTTAGGAAGAAAATTTTTTTTTTTTTTTTTGGTATGCGCCTGTGGGTGACAAATGCTAAATAGCCCGGAGCCACACAAGAGTTATTCTTGGTGTTTTCATTACCCAGTGATGGTGAGTGTATTCATCATATTGGCATTACCCAGTGATGTTGATTGTATTAGTCATGGTATTATTAACCAGTTTTGTTGAGTGTATTAACCCTCTGAAATGCATTAGCGCCTAATTTCGCTCGATCAAGGGGTGCGCATAACACCTTAACCACTGCACTGTGCCAAACGACAAATGCTTTTTGCCAATAACTGTCCCCACCGACAAAAGTTTTTTTTTTTGTACACGGTCAAAACACGCTCGCGGTAGGTTGGATACAAAATGAACTCTTGGGACCTCCAGTGAGAGGCAGCTTTCTTTGAAAAAAAATTCCCAGAATGTCCTAGGGCTGCTGGCTGGGTTAGTATTGAGTGAGTAACCATGGGGTGGTGCACGCGCCTCTGGCTCCCAAACACCTGTCTGACGCAGTGTTGAAAGATCGCTCTGTCGGTGAAATTCAGACCTTATAGCTTGAAGAACATAAGGGTCATGATATTGATGAAGCTAGGCGCAATAAGGACCTAACACAAAGGTCGGATGCAAGTGATACCGCACCTATTAGGATGATACAGCGAGCGTATCCAGTTGTAGCTGTAAACGCCACCCATGCCCACTTATGCCATCTCCAATTTATATAGGTGATACATAGATGAATCGTTTTCTGGGTTCAGTGATGATGCATCTGATACAAATAGCATAGATGAACAGTGTTAGCAGTTTCCATGGTGGTGTTTTCCATAGATATTTTCAAGATTAGCTGAATCTCTTCCAGAATGGCTGAATCTCTTCTAGAGTGACTGACACTTGCTATAAATGACTGAATCTTCCAGTCAGGACCTTACAAAGCGATATTTTCAAGACTACCTTACGCATTACGAGCTTGGCTACATACCACTTACAAGTACTAAAGCCAAGGGATGTACGTGAGTGCGTTATTTGCAAGCACACAGAACAAAGAAACAGCGAAAATCTATCTGTACCTGGTGCAACGAGAGCGAAGTTCGCGCTCTGTACCATGGACTACTTCATTGATTATTACTCACTTCCGAAGTACTAATTGTGTAATACAGTGTGTTAGTGTGTAAATAGTGTGTGAAACTATACATATTGTAATCTTAGTGAATTTTTAGCAAGTAATATTGCAACAATAAACATTGTGGATACATTACTGACACACAGTATCACAGTTCCATGGAACATTATGAACGTTCTGTTGTATACATATTGTAAATAACAAAAATATGCATCATATACAATAAAAAAACTAATAAAACCGCATTGGAAATACATAGAACAAATAATTGAAAATATATTTGTGGCAACTCATCAAATGCTTGAATGGCCTGCACGCTTGTTTCTGGGAGTTTCTGGTACGGGCGACCAGCCGTGATGACGTCACAGTGCACCTTGTCCACGTCCCCACAGCCAAAGTAAGTGGAATTTTGTATTTATTTTTACATAGACATACATGTTCAGAGTTAAAAAAACATTTTTTGGGGAACACTTGATTTCATGTGCACGGAGAATGTCACAATAAACTCGGCGCATCACAGTGGTTAAGGCACTCTGTAGGTATATTGTAGGGTTCAAAACTTGGGTACAAGATGGATTCCCTGAGGTGTTCGCCAGCTTGAAAAAAATTCCCAGCATTTCCCCACGGTTGTGGGCAGGCTCATATTCAAGGTAGCAACCATTTTGTATGTATCCATATTGAGCTCCCAGTCTCTAGTTGGCCATGTTTTTGAGAAAACACTCTCTGATGTTGAAATACAGGGCATATTCCTTGAAGATGAGCATGCCAGGGATTTTGATAACTCAAATCTGGAAAAAGACCTAAGACAGGTGTCTGATACTAGTGATACGGATATTGAAGTGAACGATGTGGAGAGTATGTACAGTACACAGCTCTCACAGCCCTGCCATACCGGCCTAGGTCCATCACCATCAGTGGAACAAGCACAAATGAATTTTTTGTATGTTCTACTGAACATTTAGCGCCAAATGCAATTTGTTCGGATTATCCGGGAATGCTTTAGAGTAGGGTTCGTTAGAGTGAGGATGCACTGTAATTGAATCACTAATATGCTCACAATACTTTTTGAGTATAGCGATGGATCACATTTTATTATATAAATATATCACACTACACACTATTGAATAATATTACTCGAAAAAAAACAGAAAAAAAATCAAAGACATTGAAATAATTAAGTAATAATATTTTTGTGGCAACTCCCGCCTGACAGCTCGGGTGGAGCTGACTGCCTCCAATGATTACTCTGTCAACGCCTCACTTTTGCCAGACTTCCTCGCCCTATTGTGGTCAAAATATGTCACAAATTATTTTCTATTTTTCCCATGATCAGGAAACACAGATGAACACTTTTATAAGACGTGTTGCAGGCTAAAATCGCAAGAGAGCAGCCCAAGGGTTAACAAAAAGCAACTAATAATATCAGGGGTTTCGCGGCCTGATGAGCGTATCGACATCATAAAACCAAAACACGCTGAGTCCCTGATGAAGGTAATGCCATCATCAATTAATGCATTTTTAAAAATTCCATTTATTGTCCAAATATTATGGGACTGGTTTTAAATGTGCCCCTTTATATTGTGAACAGTTTGATAGCAAAATGAATGACGTAGCATGAAAATTGAGGTTAGAAAGCTGAAAAAGAGTACAGTTCATCCTCACTAACGAACCCCGTTCTAGCGAATTCCCAGAAGATCCGAACAAATTGAATTAGGTACTAAATGTTCAGTGGAACATACAAATGTTTGATTAAGCGAGGTTTGTTCATCCAAGCAGTCACCGAGACCGAGCGTCGGAGGTGGCTGTCATCATCTATGATTCGCCAAAGTGTAAAAAGTTATACAGTGTTTTATTATGCTTACCCATTGTTTCTAGGGATAAATGGTTGAAGGATGATAAAATGGTATCAAGGGTCATTGGTGAGAATTGTTGTCAGGGGGGGGCAAGTGGTGTCAGTATTTAGGGTTTATTGTTAGGGGGGGGGGGGGCAGGTGGTGTAAGTTATTCTTATGGAAGGCAGGTTGTCAGTGGCGTAAGTTGTCAGGGAAGCTGGAGTAATAGTGGTGTCAGGGGAGGCAGGTTGTGTCAGTGGGGGAAGTTGTCAGGGAAGATGGAGTAATAGTGGTGTCAGGGGAGGCAGGTTGTGTCAGTGGGGGAAGTTGTCAGGGAAGATGGAGTAATAGTGGTGTCAGGGGAGGCAGGTTGTGTCAGTGGTGGAAGTTGTCAGGGAAGCTGGAGTAACAGTGGTATCAGGGGAGGCAGGTTGTGTCAGTGGAGAGCTCTGGCCAGAGTTATCATGTAAATGGCAACACGTGGCTGGCGCCTCCATGCTCTACCTTGATAGTTCACTCACTGTCTGCTTTTCACCAAATTAGCTGAGAAAATGTTACCATTTCAGTTGTTTGCAACACAAAGCTCTATCATATTCCATAGTCAAAATGAACAATTTATAATAAATTGTGGTGTCAGTGGTGAGAGGATGTATTAGGGGGTGGAAAGGCGTCAGAGAAGGAGGGCGAGTAGAGACACCAGCTGACTGCTGCAGCACGTGCCTGCCTCGATACTAAGCTCACTTGCTGCTTTTGACAAAATTAGGAGAGAAAATGTTACCATTTGAGTGGCTTGTAATGCTTCACTCTACCATATTCCGTAGTCAAAATGAAGAATTCATAATAAAGTGTGGGGTCAGTGGTGAGGGGATGTATTGGGGGGGGGGGGAGGGAGGGGTAAGGAGGCGGCTAGCCTCTATGCAGTCAACATTGGGTCAAGTTTCGTCGAGGTCTGGGTTCAAGGCCTGGTCTGAGGTCTGGCCTGAGGCCTGGTCTGGCCCAAGGCCTGTCAGTCTGGCTGCCACCCTCCCCCCCCTCACTCCTATACCGCCTACATGCTACATCCCCCCCCCCCCCCTCCCCTCCCTCACCTGACTACCAGCGGCCGGCCCTGACCCTCCTTCCCCTACCACCGGCGGCCCGCCAACCACCCCTCCTCTTCAGTTTGTTGAGAAAATTATGTGATTTTGCTTTTTTGGATTCAATAATGCTCATATATGTAGAATTTTTAATCCAAATTGTTTGTAAGTGATTGTTCTATCAAATGCCATAGTGAAAATGAAGACTTCATAATAAATGAATTGTTTATGAATATTTATGTAGACTGATACAGTTGGCTTATGGAAATCCTGGCCATTACATCATATTTGTGGCCACCAATAACAGTCACATAGTTTTGATTTTAATATGGAATTGTTTACAATTGATTGTTCTATCATGTGCCATGTTCAAAATGATAAATACATAATAAATAGATTTTCTGTGATTTTTTGTTTTGTTGATAGTGGATGTAGGACCTTTGTTATTTTCACATGAAGGGGAGAGACAGCCTGGGGCTGACGAGTAGAATGAATTCCGCAGTGAAACGAATCGGCCTCGCCTCATATAACGCCTACGCCTCGTTCGAGTGAGGTCACACTGTATAAACATTTGAGTGTGGTTTCTGCGCTCACGGCCAATGCTCAGCCTTCGTTGCAGTGTGTGCTAGGTCGCCTGCCAGGCCAGCAAAAGAGTTAATCTTCCTTGGAGATTTCAATTTACCGAGTCTAAGATGGAGAATGGCAAACACAAATATCATAGCAGGGAATGACCCGGGAAATAACCAACCACAGGTCAGAGAACTTTGAGATTCTGTGACAAATTCTCGCTCAATCAACAGATTACAGAACCAACTAGGAAAGAAAACACACTAGACTTGTTTTTTAGTGTGTTTTTGTTGTTTTCTAGTTCATCATTTGTTCACAAACAATGATGAACTAATCAGAGACATCACAATCTCAGATACTTCATACTCAGACCATAAGCTCATTGAAGTGCAAACTAGCATAAATAACGGTAGTAGGTCTAAGAGACCCAACAAGCGAGAAGGAATATTCAATCAATTCAATTTTAACAATAAGAGGATCGACTGGGAAAAAATAACTGTAGACCTTGCAACCATTCAATGGGAGACGGTCATAAACGACAAAACTCCCACACAGGGAATAGCTCAACTGACAGCTGAAGCTTACAAGGTCTGCTTGAAGCACGTGCCTGTGAGGAGGGGCAGAAAGAGGACCACTCTAGAAAGAGAACGCAGACAACTGTGCAGGAGAAGGAAAAAAATAACGGAAATGCTTCGGCAGACACAACTATCACAAGCAAGGAAAATAAGCCTAAGCTGGGAGATCGAAGAAATAGAACAAACGTTGAAGCGATCATATGAATCTGAGGAAATGGAATTGGAACAGAAAGCTATACAAGAGATAAGGAAAACTCCGAAATATTTTTTCACATACGCAAAATCAAAATAAAAAACCTCTACCAGTATTGGACCGTTAATTACAAATGAAGGTACGTACACAGAGGACAACAAAGAGATTAGTGAAATTCTAAGAAGCCAGTATGAGGCTATGTTTAGCACACCAATAAACAACATGAAAGTTGATGACCCAGACTGCTTCTTTATGAATGACATTCAAGCTGCAGATAATATAACGGATATTACCACAAACTCGGAAGACTTTGAAAGAGAAATTGACAATATGCCTATGCACTGAACTCCTGGGCCTGACTCATGGAATTCAATATTCATAGAGAAATGTAAAGTACCAGTAGCGAGAGCACTCAGTGTAATATGGAGAAAGAGCCTGGATACAGGGGAGATACCAGCAGCACTTAAATCTGCAGATATAGCTCCGTTGCACAAGGGGGGGGGGAGTAAAGCCTTGGCAAAAAATTATAGGCCAGTTGCACTAACATCACACATAATAAAAGTGTTTGAAAGAGTGATTAGGAATCAAATTTCTAGTTTTATGGAAAACAATGAATTGCACAATCCAGGACAACATGGATTTAGAGCGGGAAGATCCTGTCTGTCACAGTTATTCAACCACTATGACAAAATCACAGAAGCCCTAGAAGAAAAGCAAAATGCAGATGTTGTTTACACAGACTTTGCAAAGGCGTTCGACAAATGTGACCGTGGGGTGATAGCTCACAAAATGAAGTCAATGGGAATAACTGGAAAAGTAGGATGCTGGATACTCAATTTCCTGTCGAACAGAACACAAAGAGTAACAGTCAATCAGATAAAATCGAGTCCAAGCGATGTTAAAAGCTCTGTACCTCAAGGTACAGTCCTTGCACCGCTACTGTTCCTTATTCTCATATCTGATATAGACAAAAATACACGTCACAGCTTCGTGTCGTCCTTTGCAGATGACACTAAAATCAGCATATTAAATTACCTCTGCTGAAGACATTGAAAAACTACAAGCAGATGTCAACAAAGTTTTCGATTGGGCAGCAGAAAATAACGTGATGTTTAACAGTGATAAATTTCAGGTACTCAGGTACGGCAAAAATGAAGATATGAAACATAATACAGGGTACAAAACACAATCGAATCTTCCCATAGTAGAAAAACAGCACGTCAAGGATTTGGGAATAATGATGTCTGACGATCTAACGTTTAGGGAGCATAACCAAGCAAATATCGTGTCAGTCAGAAAAATGATCGGATGGATTACGAGAACTTTCAAATCCAGGGATCCCATCACAATGGTTGTACTCTTCAAGTCACTTGTGTTGTCCTGTCTCGAGTACTGCTCAGTACTCACTTCCCCCTTCAGAGCAGGAGAGATTGCTGAAATAGAGGGAATACAGAGAACCTATACGGCATGCATAGACGAGATAAAACACCTTAATTATTGGGATCATCTCAAAGCTCTCCAAATTCATCTCTCTAGAAAGGAGATGAGAGATATACCAAATAATATACACATGGAAAATACTGGAGGGCCAGGTCCCAAATCTACACAGTAAAATAACAACGTACTGGAGTGAACGATATGGAAGAAAATGCAAGATTGAACCAGTGAAGAGCAGAGGTGCCATAGGCACAATCAGAGAGCACTGTATAAACATCAGAGGTCCGCAGTTGTTCAACGTCCTCCCAGCGACTATAAGAAATATTGCCGGAACAACCGTGGACATCTTCAAGAGAAAACTGGACTGTTTTCTAAGAGAAGTTCCGGATCAGCCGGGCTGTGGTGGGTATGTGGCCCTGCGGGCCGCTCCAAGCAACAGCCTGGTGGACCAAACTCTCACAAGTCGAGCCTGGCCTTGGGCTGGGCTTGGGGAGTAGAAAAACTCCCAGAACCCCATCAAGCAGGTATCAAGCAGGTAATATTGACCTCTGTGAGCCTGCTAACCCTCAAGTTGCTAGTTTCCTCAACTGTATGAATTCCTGCTTGTTCATACCCTTAATTCCTCAACTATGCAACGCGCCTGCAGGCCCTTGACAAGGGATGCACAACGTGCCTCCGGGATCTTATATTTTTAGCTTATGATTGAAAACGCCCGCGGCTACATGGGATTCACATCAGCTTCCTCAGGGATCTTGTAAACAGATGCCATCTTTAAAAAAAAATGTTGACCTCATTCCCGGGTGTGAGAGCCTCGGTACTGAGTGAGCAACCAAGGTTGGCGCACGCAACATGAGCTCACAGCACTGCTGTTCAGCTTGTGACCACAGCATCGCCTAATGTCAAAATATATATATATAACATGTATTATTTAGCCATGATAGTATTACAGAAGAGCCTGCTAATGACTGTGTACGGTGTTCAAATATCAGTGATTCAGTGCTGTTCACAGTGCTTGCTACAGGAACAGCATTATTTCGTCCATCTAGGAATCGTCAAACGACTTTGTAGGTTCCTTTACAAAATAAACTTGTGGTCAATTATTCTTTTCAGGAATTAGTGACCAGGATTGTGATAATAGCAGGATTGTGGTGATAATTAGCGCTGTGCATTGTATTGTGGGAGGAGGATGTTTGGTGAGGGAGGAGGGAGAGACTCCAGATAGCGTCATTGTGTGTGGCAGCCACTCTTGTTTTGCTCACCATAGTGGTTCTGTGGTCTTTGTGGTTCGATATGGTGAACACTTATGTACGTGGGTATATACAATGTGTGTATATAGTGTAACAACAGGAATATGTTGGGATGAGCTATTTTGGTGAGGGAGGTGACGTCGTAAGTGTAGCGTCGTCTGCTGGCTGCTGTGTGATTTCTCATGCAGTGTATGGCGGCCACTGTGCTCACACAATACCGGCTTACTTGCATAGTTCTGGTAAATAAAACATGTAGATAGGTATACATGACATGTGTAAATAGTGTAATAAAAACAATGACAGTATGGTGGGAGGAGCAATGTTGGCGAGTAAGATGTTGGTGGAGTGAGGGAGGACTGGCTGGGTGTGGCAGCTCACACTTGCAGAGTTCTGAGTGTGTTGATGGTGAATGTATATAGTGTTTGACAGTGTATAGTGTGTAAATTATGTTGTAAATATACATAAATGAACATGAAACATTGGTGTGAATAACAGTATGGTGGGAGGAGGGGTGATGGCGAGTATGATGGTGGAGTGAGGGAGGACTGGCTGGGTGTGGCAGCTCACAGTCCCGGAGTTTTCAGTGTGTTTATGGTGTGTGTGTATAGTGTGTGATAGTGTTTAGTGTGTAAATAGATTGTATATATACATGAATTAGCATGATACATTGGAAATATGTGTCGGATATGTGTACATGTGTCATGGACATAAAAAGTGTCTTCGGACAGTACGGATGTTCTACTGCCATAATATAGTGTATGTGTTCATTATACATAGGATTGGCACGAAAAACAAATATAATGTACTGTAACCCCGCGATTATCCGGGATTCAAACATCCGAAAAACGCCCTTATACGGCCAAAATCGTGAACGGATAAAGTTATCACAATATCCGGCCAAAATAGCCACAGGGACCGGATTAAAGCATGTTTTCTGCAGAAATTACACTATCCGGTCAGTCCCCCGGATAATCGTGCCTTTGTCCGTATATGAAAACATGAGGCGGGCCATACGATATTAATCCCGTCTGCCCGAGACTCGAGGCGCATGGTGTAGGTGGGGGTGGGGTGGGTGGGGTGGGGGTGGGGTGGGTGGGTGGTGTCGGGAGAGAGGGGAGCGTTGGGTGTGGGATATTTGGGTTTGATTCTGATTAATTAATAATTAAAGTAGTAAATTAAATTACGAAGGACCACCCGCTTTTAAAGTAAAGAGGGAAACTGAGAATTTCAGATCATTAGATAAAATTCTAGAGGAAACCAGTGACTATGGATATGACTAGAAAGTATGATCATAAGAATAATTAATGGGCTGTATTATTAAAAAAACCAAACCTCAAACACCTACATTGGGGGGTTATTACTGGAGGTCAGTACGTCCAGGAATCAGTGTGGTTCGTTCACTAATTCAATTAATAATAATCTAATCCTATAAATAATGCTGAATATAATATTATTCATACAAAGAAGAACATGAATATGAGCATAGCAATGAATTACAGTAAATCACACATTATGTTGAAAACATTCTGAATGTATCAAATTGCTAAAATATAGAAAACAAGAGATAAGCCTTAGCTTGTAGTAGGTTCCTTTAGATAACTCTGGAAGTCCTCTTAATCTCCAATTCTGGCACATTGACGAATGGCACGATTAACATGGAGAAGGCAGCATGAGGAATCCGTCTCTCAAGCTGCAAGATAAATAACTACCAGTAGCAATTGATTTAACTACTCAATTCATATTCAAGATTACTGATATCTACAGATAGAATTCTAATCACCTGTTATTAGGTGTTGTCTCGCCGCGTGACGTGCAATCACCCCGCTAGTAATAAACTTATAAATGATGCATCAAATAAAAAGTACTTAGCTGTGGGCACTGTGTAAGTATTAAGATTGCCGTAATTTCGCATCCCAGGCTCCGGTGAACCTATCCTGGATTGATGCGTTTCAAGCTGGCTGATCACGTGTCGTCAGGAACCAAGTCTAAGGTCCCTCCTTTAACACCAGCACTAGTTGAAGATATTATCTGCAAGGTCGTTCACGCCTCACAGTGGCGGCTTTCATCTGTGGATGGACACACTTGTCCTATATGCTGGACAATGGCGTCTTTTGTGAGTACAGTAAGCGCAGCTTTGCCTCCTTCTGGCCCTGCACGTGTCCGCTTCCCGACTGAGGATGGCGTCCCCCAACCCACGCCCAGTCGACGTTCACAACACAAATTATTGGCTTGAACATTAATATTTCTCGCATTCGCGCTTGAAACTCTAAAGACTGGACGGGTTTATTATTTAGAGGAACGGAATATTATTATTTAACTATTTAAGAATAGTAAATATATAAGGGAGAGGAATTAATGTCTCCCCATAGCATTCATTGATGACGTTACCTCTATCGCGAGGTAGACGTTATGATTCTAAAGCTCTATTCGACTTTTAGTTAGAGAACCATTCGTCTGCAATCAGTTGCCATACAGAATGCTTTAATTATGGAGAATCGTATTTAATTCTCACACAAATTGTATATAATGTGTTTTACTGTAAAGAAATCTGACGCAATACTGGCGTCAGGTGACGTGAGAATTCTAGCCTAATGCACAGATGAATTATTAGTACATGAGAATTCTACGAGTTGTTACTTTTACTTACTACAATATTAAGTATGGTTAGTAATAAGTAATGAGAATACAACAATGCTGTATTCGATGCTGGAAATATCCAACATAACTCCGGGGGGGGGGGATTCCCAGGGTCGCAGTGTACTGTGTTGTACTGACCTATCCCGAAGTGATATTAAGATTAACACATTAGTATGTTAGTAGGTTAGTATGTTAGTACACACATAACG
This sequence comes from Procambarus clarkii, assembly GCF_040958095.1. Taxonomy (NCBI): domain Eukaryota; kingdom Metazoa; phylum Arthropoda; class Malacostraca; order Decapoda; family Cambaridae; genus Procambarus; species Procambarus clarkii. The sequence goes on along the minus strand of NC_091186.1, from coordinate 38,331,839 downwards.
AACGTCCCGGATTTATCAAGGACTTACAAGAATTTAAGTCTTGTTATTCACATGTCAACTGAAACATGTTGTTTGTAGCCTACACAATATTTATAAATTTAACTCTCCCAATTTAAACTAACAGAATCTACAATGATGCGATATCTTGGGTCATAGTGACGTGTAATGTTTCGTTACGTGATATCACATCGCAGTATCAGCACAGTTTCCTTAGTGGGAAATGAAGGAAATTATTCTTCTTCAGAGTTATAATAGGCTCGCAAATTCCGCCTACATTGTTGAGCTGCAGCTCTAGTGGGACGGTTGCTTGGAGGAACAAATTCATTGTCCTCTGAAATTACTGGGGAAGCTGGATCTGACTGATATTCTTGTTCAGTCAGTTTTAGGGGAACCAGCTTCTCTAAAGTTTTTAGAGTAGTGTTGCCCTTGCATAAGACTTTAACCACTCTTAGGACACCTTGTCGATCTGGGTGGATGGTGACGATTTTTCCTATAGGCCACTCGGACCTTGGCCCATCACTGTCGACTAGTACAAGGTCTCCAGGTTTTAATTGTACCTTATTGTAAGGACTCGAAGCTCCGTAGTGGTATTCTCGTAGAGCTGTGAGGTATTCTCGAGTCCACACCTCATTCCACCTGTTGATAACTCTAGAAAGATGTTGGTAGCTTTCCACCAAGTCTCCTCTGGTCACATGGGATGGGTCTACAGGGTCCTCTTCGGCTAAGGGGATGAGAGGGCTCAGTAGACCTCCATGGATCAAGTGAGAGGGGCTCAGTGGTTCTCTCTGGGTGTAATCATCAAACAGGTAGGTGATCGGGCGGTTATTGACTCGCGCCTCGATTTCTACAACAATAGTTTGGAGTTCTGAGTAACTGACCCTTTGTCGGTGCAACGTTTTCCTTAGACATCTTTTGACTGTGCCTACCATTCGCTCATAGAACCCACCTTGCCAAGGGGCTCTTGGTGCTATGAATTTCCAGTGACATTGTCTTCTTTGTAAGACTGATTGCACTTCAGGGTGGTTCCAGATTTCTCGTAAACAGCTTTCTCCCGCTACAAAATTAGATCCGTTGTCTGATATCATTAATCTAGGACATGATCGACGGGCAGCAAATCTGCGGAAAGCTTGAATGAAAGCTTCAGCACTCATGTCTGGGGTGACCTCTAAGTGCACACCTCTGGTTGTAGCACAGGTAAAGAGACAAATGTACGCCTTGACTGGTATATTATCTGGGTTACCAGTGAGGAGTAAGGCTCCTGTATAATCTACTCCAGTGGTTTCGAATGGACGAAGATGAACTACTCGCTCTTCTGGGAGTGGAGGAGGTCCTGGGTAAGGACAGACTCTAGCGTCGTATCTCTTACAGATTACACAAGATTTAATAATGGTCTTAACAGTCTGACGACCTTGAGGAAGCCAGTACCTTTGTCTAAGATCGGTGAGAGTATCTAAAACTCCACCATGTAGGGTACCATATTGATGGTGATGTAAGACAAAAAGTTTAGTTATGATGTGGTGGCGAGGTAAAAGGATTGGGTTCTTAGTGTCTAAGTCAATCTTTGCATGTAGCAAACGTCCTCCACATCGTAGTATGTTATGAGTGTTGACATCGTACCAGATGCCCAGAGATTTAGTGAGTTTATCCGGAAGATTCTCAAATTCGCTTCTGTAAGTCTCTTGCTGCGCCCGCTTAATCCAATAATGAACAGGATTGGGGAATTTGTGTCGTATTCCTATTTTAGAGAGGAAATCAAACACGTGTGCAGTCACTCGTAACAATTTGCTTAAATTAGAATAATGATGAGGATTAATGGCTAATGTTCGCTGAGGCTCTGGGTCCTTCATGGGAGTGGTGATATTGGTCACAATGACTTGTGGCTTCTGTTTGGGCCACTGACCACCAACAAGCCATGAAGGTCCGTTGAACCACAGCGAAGATTTGACAAGTTGTTTTAATGTCAATCCTCTTGACAAATAATCTGCAGGATTGTCCTTAGTAGGACATGTCTAAATTTATAACCTGCGGATAAATCATGAATCTCCCTGACGCGATTACTGACGTAAGGAGTTTTGTTGTTATTGTTTCTTACCCATTGTAAGACTGCCTCGTTGTCTGACCACACTACAATCTCACCAAAGTGGATATTACTGAGTGTCTTCGCCAGGCAATGGGCCAATCTTACTCTCACTAGCAACGCAGTCAACTCCATCTGAGGTAAGGATCTCTTTTTGATGGGAGCAACTCTTGCTTTTGATGTGAGTAAAATTGATTGAGCACTGTTAACTAAATAGGCTACTGCGCCATATGCTTTGCCAGAGGCATCGCAAAAAACGTGCAAATTGGTGGGTAAGTTTGGTCCCGAGGCATTACGTGGAAATTTCAAAACACCTAACTGATTAAAATCCGTTGAGAGTATTTGCCATTTGGCTTGTAACTCACTTGGTAACGGATCATCCCATCCCATATGTTGTTGCCAGCACTCCTGCATTAGGAGCTTGCCCCTTATTAATATAGGACTAAGTAGGCCTAAAGGGTCAAATGGTTGACTGACAAATGAGAGCAGTGTTCTCATGGTAAGGGTTGAGTTATCAGTTTGCATTGACTTGACATTCATTTCGTCAGTGTTGGTGTTCCATTCCACGCCTAGAACCTTTAAGCTCCTGGGTACCTGATAATCGGGAAATTCCTTCTCAATTAACTGGTTAAGTAGTTTATTATTTGAGGCCCATGACTGTAGAGGCATATTAGCTCCTAACAGTTCACGGTTAGCCTCATGGTAGATTTCTACCAGATCAGCTTGATCATTAGTTGTCCCCTGGAAATTGTCGACATATAAGTTGTCGCTAATGGTTGCCTTATAAGGGCTGTCTGATTTCCTCAAATGCGTGTCTAATGTTGCTTGCAAAAGAAACGGTGAGGATGTAGCACCAAATAATACAGAGGCGAACCGAGAGGTGATTATTTCACTGTTAGGATCCAGTGGATCCTTGTACCAGAGGAATTTTGTGTAGTCACGATCTTCCTCCTGCAATCCTACTCGGAGAAAGGCTTTGCTGATGTCAGCAGTGTAGGCAAAAATGCCTGTGCGAAATCGCAACAATACGTCATGTAGCCTTTGTGTTAGGCTAGGTCCCGTTTGGAGACATTCATTTAGAGACACACTATTAGGCTTTACTTTAGCACTGCAATTAAAGACAATACGAATAGGTGTTGTCAGTGAGTCTTTCACCACAGCTTGATGTGGTAAATAATGACCTGCTTTTCGGTCATCGTGTTCAACAACTTCAATGAACTTATTGTTAAGTTGTTGCTGGATAAGTTGGTGATACATGGTTAATTTTTCTGGCTGCTTCTGCAGTCGTGTTAATTGAGACCGCAATTGTGAGGCTGCCATAAAATAATTCACTGGAAGTTGGGGATGATCTAACTTCCATGGAAGTCTTACCCAGTATTGTTTATTTGAGTAGACAACCGTATCCAGATATTGCTGGTAAGTCCATGTATCATCAGGACTTGGTTGCTCAGGGATGATGCCTAACGTATCTAAATCCCACAAACGATGTATTGGTGGGTCAGACTCAATGTCCTCGGCTATTTCCCTGAAGCGTAGGGGTGACTGCTCTAAGCCTAGTCACGCCACAATTACATTATTGGTTTGTTGGTTTGTGGGCGCTGGACCTTGTCTGAAAAGCACGGGTCCTGTGAGCAATTTGCCACCTGCGGACGACAACAAATTCATACCATGTTGCTTAGTGCATCCAGTGATAAACTTGTAATAATGATCCGCGCCTATTAATATCCCAATATCTGTGAGACAGTCTGAATTTATTTTATGATCCGCTAGCCTCATGTGGTTTCGCTTAAGGTGTCTCGCTGTACGAGCTAATCCTGTGACTTGCAAGTCCGTAGGAATCTTATCCACGACCACCGCATGAATTGGGCTGGCAGAGGATCCTAATCTAACTAGTAATTTGACTACCTTGTAGTCACGTGGCCCACTATTTGATAGGAAACCAGAAATGTTTAACTTCACACTTTTGGTAGGTTTTAAATTTAAATCATCTACCAACTGTTGTGTGATAAAGGTTTTTTGGGAACCTTGGTCAAAGAGACCTCTACTGGTAATTCGAGATCTTCGATTTATCAATTTAAGCTGAGCAGTAGGCAAGGTAGTACTGTTGCCTGACTCAGTAGTAAGCACATTCACTTCGTGATGTACTTTACAATATTGCACTGACGTAGAATTAGTAAAATTCTCTCCAGTGGTCATAGTAGGTGTAGGAGATTTCCTACATAAGGCGTAGTGGTGTACACCCTGTTTACAACGGTTGCAAGTACGTAGTGGTACTGCACATTTCTTGGGATCATGAGAACCCATACATCTAGTGCATTTATGCAATTCCTGTAATCTTTTAATCCTAGCATTATAAGTAGGATAAACTGAGCATTGGTATGCAGTATGCTCTTGATTGCATAGCAGACACTTTCTCTCTTTGTTTGACTTGTTCTCTTTAGTAGACAAGTCGTGGGTTATCTCAGAAGGAGACACCGAATATGTACCCACATTTCCACTTCTTTTCCCAGTGGATAGTGTGGTTTTTGTTGTGAATTTATTAGACTTATTTAAAGTCTGTTTAGGTCTGATCGAAGTGTCAACTTGAGTTGAACTACGATAAGAGTTAGTAGAGGAGTTTGTAACTTTCTCCCCGTCTTGATTGGCTCTTTGTCTTTCGACTAAGGTATGTAGACCTTCTGTGATTTCTTTCAGAGTCAAAAAGGTCGTATTGTAAATAGTACACAACTTATCTAAAGTTTCTCTTGGTAATTTTCGTTTAACAACTACTTTAGTCATCCATTCGGCTGACTGTATTTGGACTTTAAGGCTTAAGGCCTTGAGTAAAGACTCTAACTCTAGTCTGAAGTTTTGGAGAGACTCTGTAGAATTATTAGCAGAGGGTAAATCTAGCAATTTTTGAACTAAGACAGTAACAGTTCTCTCCTTGTTATCGTAGTTGGTTTGGAGCAATTGTACAGCTGATGCGTAACCATCACTGGTCAGTGTTATATTGGAGATTACTTTCAAGGCTTCCTTTCTTAACAGGCCTTGTAAATAAGTGAATTTAGGGGTTGGAGGAATGTTAGTTTTAGAGTCTACTGCATCTACGAACTTACTCCAAAAGTCATCCCAACTTTCGTTCTCATCACCAGAGAATGTGGGTATGTTGATTTGAGGTAATTTAACCTCAGGATCTGTACGTACAGTGGAAGTTACTGTCAGCTTGTTTTTAGCAATTTGCTTCTTATAGGGTAGAAGCTTAACTCGAATATCTTCTTCATACTGAGCTAACTCATCTATAACCTCATCAAGTTCACTACTCTCTATAGAGGTTGATTGCAGTTCGGTCAAATACAAATTCATGTGTTGCTTAATATGAACAAATTTACTTTCAGCAACTTGTAATAAATCCTCTAATTCAAAGTAATCAACCGTTGACTGTTGTGACAGATTTTGACATTTATTAATCTGTCGGGTTAAATGACCTTTCAGACCAACAAGGGTCCTTTTCATTTTGGTAGCCGTATCCATCTTGTTGGGTAAAGGCTGATTGGTCAGTAAATACTTATTACTGAAGTAACTGGGATATTGATTCATTCAGTGGGTTTCAATATCAATGGGAATAGCCTAATATACTTGCATAGACTATGGGTTTACCTACCTAACACGTAATAGCTAGATATTTTGTGCACTGTCTGAATCTCACCACTAGTTCTCGTCAGGTTAGCTCATCCATATCACCATCAGAGTTAATGGAGAAAATCCAGCACTACACAAATTAGATACACAAAATAATGTATACAAGAGAAATATTATGGAGACACTCCAATCAGAGTTATCTCAAAATTTATCCCACCCTATAGAGGGTCAGCACAAATAATGTAATATATACACAACACTGACTAGTTTTAGATCTAGTCGTAATAATTCCTAACTAAGAACTATAAATTTATTTAGTCTGGGCTTGTACCAAATTCAGCACAATCTCAGCCTAAATTCTACCTAATAACATGGGTAAAGATTATTGTGGTGCAATAAGGTAAATATAGTTGTGCTGTATTTTTGGGTTTTTGTTTTATAAGAGTGCTCTTGCACACACAGGTGAACAATTATGTACAGTTAAGTTTGGCTTGCTAGCCACAGCCTTTTGTGATGGTTGATGGTGTTAATTAACTTGTCAACCACATGCAACCTAGATTCCCCTGACAAATGTACACCGTCTCTAGTCAGGTTCTGTCTGTAAGGTCTGGCTGTAAATTGTATATATGTGACATCCAATCTCACTCGCTTTTTCAGCCTGAAATTTATATACTTAGCAGCTCTCAGGTAGTATTCCGGAGTTACTCCCCAACGATTATCTTGGCTTGGTTGGCGAGGCTCCACTAATGTGAATACTACTGATTCACTGATGAGCTTGAAAGAAGAAATTATGTTTTTGAGGTGTTTGATCACCTCGGCTGGATGACGAGTGGGGTGGATGTCATTACCACCTAAGTATATGATGGTTAGGTGGTGAGGCCACTCTAACACAGGTGTTAGGGTGGTGTTATTGTAAAAGTTGTGAGCTGTTGCTCCTGGTGACCTAAAGATTCTCACCTCGGTGTGAGGTATAGGTCTAATTGTTGTAGGTAATTGGCTATGACCCACTAAAGCCACTTTATACATGAGGTAAAAGTAGCAATATGTTAGTGTGATCTAGGCTAACTGATGTGTTACAATGTTAGTTGACACAATTAATTAAATAGTTAGTCTAGCTTCTATCACACAAGGATTAGTTATTAATGGTTAATAATTTAATTATAAATTTAATGCCTATCCGGTTCAAAGGACCATAATGTGGGATATTTGGGTTTGATTCTGATTAATTAATAATTAAAGTAGTAAATTAAATTACGAAGGACCACCCGCTTTTAAAGTAAAGAGGGAAACTGAGAATTTCAGATCATTAGATAAAATTCTAGAGGAAACCAGTGACTATGGATATGACTAGAAAGTATGATCATAAGAATAATTAATGGGCTGTATTATTAAAAAAACCAAACCTCAAACACCTACATTGGGGGGTTATTACTGGAGGTCAGTACGTCCAGGAATCAGTGTGGTTCGTTCACTAATTCAATTAGTAATAATCTAATCCTATAAATAATGCTGAATATAATATTATTCATACAAAGAAGAACATGAATATGAGCATAGCAATGAATTACAGTAAATCACACATTATGTTGAAAACATTCTGAATGTATCAAATTGCTAAAATATAGAAAACAAGAGATAAGCCTTAGCTTGTAGTAGGTTCCTTTAGATAACTCTGGAAGTCCTCTTAATCTCCAATTCTGGCACATTGACGAATGGCACGATTAACATGGAGAAGGCAGCATGAGGAATCCGTCTCTCAAGCTGCAAGATAAATAACTACCAGTAGCAATTGATTTAACTACTCAATTCATATTCAAGATTACTGATATCTACAGATAGAATTCTAATCACCTGTTATTAGGTGTTGTCTCGCCGCGTGACGTGCAATCACCCCGCTAGTAATAAACTTATAAATGATGCATCAAATAAAAAGTACTTAGCTGTGGGCACTGTGTAAGTATTAAGATTGCCGTAATTTCGCATCCCAGGCTCCGGTGAACCTATCCTGGATTGATGCGTTTCAAGCTGGCTGATCACGTGTCGTCAGGAACCAAGTCTAAGGTCCCTCCTTTAACACCAGCACTAGTTGAAGATATTATCTGCAAGGTCGTTCACGCCTCACAGTGGCGGCTTTCATCTGTGGATGGACACACTTGTCCTATATGCTGGACAATGGCGTCTTTTGTGAGTACAGTAAGCGCAGCTTTGCCTCCTTCTGGCCCTGCACGTGTCCGCTTCCCGACTGAGGATGGCGTCCCCCAACCCACGCCCAGTCGACGTTCACAACACAAATTATTGGCTTGAACATTAATATTTCTCGCATTCGCGCTTGAAACTCTAAAGACTGGACGGGTTTATTATTTAGAGGAACGGAATATTATTATTTAACTATTTAAGAATAGTAAATATATAAGGGAGAGGAATTAATGTCTCCCCATAGCATTCATTGATGACGTTACCTCTATCACGAGGTAGACGTTATGATTCTAAAGCTCTATTCGACTTTTAGTTAGAGAACCATTCGTCTGCAATCAGTTGCCATACAGAATGCTTTAATTATGGAGAATCGTATTTAATTCTCACACAAATTGTATATAATGTGTTTTACTGTAAAGAAATCTGACGCAATACTGGCGTCAGGTGACGTGAGAATTCTAGCCTAATGCACAGATGAATTATTAGTACATGAGAATTCTACGAGTTGTTACTTTTACTTACTACAATATTAAGTATGGTTAGTAATAAGTAATGAGAATACAACAATGCTGTATTCGATGTTGGAAATATCCAACATTGGGAGGGACCACCTGGGGGGATTAGGGGGGGGGATGGGGAGTGGCCTATACACTACAGTACAGTAATTACTATCAATTTTAGAACAATTCATCATAGCCAAAATCAAAAGAAATACTAGTAATTATGTAATAAAAAATACCATACAAGTTTCCTAAAAACAATTTGCACAGGCTGAAGTTTCCTTCAAAAATATATATTTTTTTTCCTCCTGGCGGCCTATGTAACGTGCCTCCTCCCTGCCCCGAGTGGACCCGTCCAGGCCTGGTCAAGCCATGTGCTCTCTAGCCTCGTGTTACACCACAGTGCCGCGCCATTAGTGAAATATTTTTTTAAATAACTTTTTTATTTTCATAGTAACTTTGAACATTTTTGGCCAAGACTATGTCTGGTAGCAGCATGAATCGTTCTGGAGGTGGTAAGAGGAAGAAGGTTGTCCTAACACTTAAGGACAAGCTACGTGTTATACAACTTTGTGAACATGGCCGGTCGACCTCAAGTGTTGCCAAGGAATATAATATAGGCACTAGTACTGTTTCTGATATCAGGAAACAAAAAGAGAAACTTATGCAATTCATTTCAACGTGTGAAAGTGAAGGTGCAAGCACTAGCAGAGGTTTTGTTAGAAAAACTATGAAAACTTCGACGCATGTGCAGTTGGATGAGGCTGTGTACAAGTGGTTTGCTCAGCACCGCACAGCTGGCGTGACAATTCGCGGCCCAGAAATACAAAATGCTGCAAGCAGGTTTGCTGCAAGCCTTGGAATAAAGAATTTCGAAGCGAGTGAAGGGTGGGTTGCAAGGTTCAAGGGTAGGCACAATATTGTGAAGAGGAAAATTGTCGGTGAAAAACTGAGTGCCGATGAAAGCAGTGTAGAACCATTTAAACGTAAATTACGAGAATATATTGTGGCAAATAATATTTATTCGTATCAAATTTATAATGCAGATGAAACTGGGTTGTATTGGAGGAGTTTACCAGAAAAAACTCTAGCAATGAGGAGTGAGGGTTGTGTGCCAGGACGTAAGGTTTGCAAGGACAGGCTCTCAGCCATGATGTGTGCGAATGCCGACGGCACAGACAGAATCACGTGTGCAATTGTTGGCAAATCTAAGAAACCAAGAGCCTTGCAACATTGCATGGACAGACTGCCAGTGAAATATTATGACTCAAAAAATGCATGGTTTACACAGGAGATCTTTCTTTCCTGGTTTCATGACGTGTTCTGCAGGGAAGTTCGTGCCTATCAAATTAAGAAACTCAAAATAAGGCCAAGCGAAGTTCGGGCTTTACTGTTGCTTGATAATGCGCCTGCCTACCCCAGAATTGACACGTTAACCTCACATGATGGCAAGATAACGTGTATGGCACTTCCTCCTAACACAACCTCTCTCATTCAGCCTATGGATCAGGGAGTTATCTGTGCTACGAAGAGGTTGTACACCAAAAAAATGCTAAACGAAGTTTTGGTGGTTTTGCCTCTTCCGGAAGATATTGAACTCGGTGTGGATAACAGGGCTAAAAAAACCCTTCAGAATTTGAAGAACTATACAATCAAGGAAGCCATCTATAACTGGGCCAAGGTATGGAGTGAAGTAAAGGAATCGACTTTGAAAAATTCCTGGAAAAAACTCCTCACGTCTACGGTCACAAATGATGAAGAAATGGATTTTGAAGGATTTACAGATGAAATCCATGGAATGTTTAGAAATGCCGGCGAAAACTTAGAAAGACAGGATGTGGTTGATTGGCTTGAACAAGATGCCAATGATCCAGGATATGGTGTGATGAGTGAAGACGAGATTCTACAGTCTGTTACTGGTGAGGTGGACGAAGAGGATGAAGAAGGCAGTGAAGAACCAACACCAATGACCACGAAATACAGTACACTCATGACGTATGTTGACGGATTAATAAATTTTTCATCAAATTGTGCTCATCCAGAGGTTGGAAACATGTATCCGTACCTTAGGCGAACAAAAGAGCTGATCATACAACTGGCCAGTGAACACAGAAGGCAAGCAACACTTGATTCATATATGGTACGAAAATCAAACCAAGCGCCTTCAACAAGTGAGGCGGCACACGCAACTCAAGCGCCTTCAACAAGTGAGGCTGCACGCGCAACCCAAGAGCCTTCAACAAGTGAGGCGGCACACGCAACCCAAGTGCCTTCAACCAGTGAGGCATCCTCAGCAGACAGTGAGAACTAACTTTGCCTAATGAACTGCACAGTAATTTTAAGTGTTAATTTTAGTGTTGTGTTACTATAAGTTACGTAAATTGTCAAGAATTTTTAACTTCAAGATGAGTCATCAATCAAGAAGACGAACAACAAAAAGGTAAGTTGAGGTTTCTAGTTGAATATTTAATAATTATATGTGGCATGTCTATTCAAATTATGTTATTTGTAGTATAAAAATTGTTGGAAATGGTTAGTTTTCGACTCGTAGGTGAAAAAGTACCATTATCCGAAAAACGTGCTAATCCGGCTGGGGGTCCTTCCCATATAGTCCGGATGATCGAGTGTAGACAGTATTTAGAACTGTGCGCAAAAAATGAACAAAAATATATTCGTGGCAACTCCCGCATCTTGACCCAGGTGACCTACCGGCCCCGGAAGCATACGCCACAGGCGACCAGGGATTGATGACGTCTTGCACGAACTTACGGACCCCTTAGCAGCCAAAGTGAGTACAATTTCCACTTTTTTTTAGCATATCCATACCCAGGGAAGGGTTTTTGACACTATCAAAAAAAAAAAAAAAATCCAGAGAATTTATTTCTTGCGCACTGGGATGGGGGGGGGGGTGGGTGCCGTATTTGGAAGCCGATCAGCCCAGTGGTTAATTACTAAACCTTTCAGAATTACTGAAACGACTGCCTTTACTCTTGATCACATCTAGACTAACATACCTCTCTACTAACCTCGGGAATAATCACTGATAGGACCACAGATCATTACCCTACATTTCTTCTAACCAACATTAATAAACCTGCATCTGTAACCCAGGATTTCACCTGAGGTGTGTAGCAATATCTACAGCATGCACAAACAGACAAGGAATATACTGGACTTGCAAAAATGACAGGTTAATATGGGAAAACATAACTCAACTGATGAAAAAGATTCCCGAGTCACAGAGATTAATATTCACAGAAAAGCTACCAGTTATATATGCGGACTGTGAAAAGACAACACTGGTAGAATTCTTGCGGGCTCACCATAGCCTCTGTTACTTAGAACTTTTTGTTCCAGGTAGCGAATCTTTAACAACAACAACAGCAAGACAACACTGGATAACGACCAAAACTCAGGAACAGATAGTTTAGAGAACCACAGCAGTAGTGTGGAGGGAGAGGGTATTGTGGTACAAAATAACAGCAATATTGCAGAGCCAGGTAATATAAACAATGAGAGCAACAGTGGTAAAGAGTGCATAAACGAAGGAATTGGGATGAAAGATGGAGATGGCTCCAATAAAGATGCGGCCAGGACAGGCACAGGTAGAAATATCCTGAAAAAAGTAAAAACTGAAAATATTTGCAAATTCTATGCACAAGAAATATGCAAATATGGGAAATTGGGTGCAAATTGCATTTTTCTGCATCCTCGAAAATGCAGGAACACGTTGGCGAGGGGTACATGCCGTTTTGGAACGGAGTGCAGATACTTCCACCCTAAACTATGTAAATTTTCAATTAGGGACAAAAAATGTTACAATCTTCAGTGCCTGGAATTCCACTTGAGAGGTACACAGCGTTATAAACGGGAAGATTAATATGATGCTACTGGAAATTTTTTAGAGGAAGGCAGAAACAGAGTAAAACATATAAAAGAGAGGAACAGGCAGATAAAACCACTGCAGGATTACAGAGGGAAAGGGAGATACCCACAGGACTGGAATACAAATCATCAAGAAGTACACAGGTACTACACCACACAACAACCGCACTACTACCAAAACTGGATGAACCACTACCAAAACAACACTCCCTGGACATGGGTGGAGAGGGGAAGTGAACAACCAAAGCCCACCAGAAGTGACACACAATATGGGAAATCATTCATATTTGCAGACATACAAGGCCTAAAATCAAAATCAAGAAATAAAGTTTAGTTCATAAATGGCCTTCTAATAGAATTGAACTCAATATTTGGTGCATTTACAAAAGACCACATGGATAGTGAAATCTGGATCCCAAATTATAATCTATATAGATGTGAGAGTAATTAGGTCAAGTGGAGGAGTAGGTCTGTATAATAAAGAGGAACTGGCATGCACAGAGCTCCTAAACTCGACTAATGAGGTGGTAGAGGTACTTGGAATCAAGGTAGAAAATATATATCTAATTATTATTTTAATATACAAACTATCAGATGCAACAGTCGAGGAATTCACTGAGCAGATCCACAAAATAGAGTATATCTTTGATAACCTAGCAAACCCAGTATCAGATATTATCTTCCTTGGGGACATTAATCTACCCAGTTCAAAATGGAGAATAGTAAACAATAACATTATAGCAGGAAATCAACCTGGAAATAACCAACCACAGGTCAGAGAACTACTGAGTTTCTGTGACAAATTCTTGCTCAGTCAGCAGATTACAGAACCAACTAGGAACGAAAACACGCTGGACCTGATATTCATAAACAATGATGAGCTAACCAGAGACATTATGGTCTCAGACAATACGTACTCGAACCACAAGCTCATTCAAGTGCAAACTAACATTAATAACTGTAGTAGGCCCAAGAGATACAACAAGCGAGAAGGGTTATTCAATAAATTAAATTTTAATAGTAAAAGAATAGACTGGGAGAAAATAAACAGGGAACTTACAAAAATTCAATGGGAAAATGTTTTAAGTAATAAAAATCTCAGTCAAGGAATAGAAAAACCTGACTTCTGAAGGATATCAAGTCTGTATGAAACATGTTCCTTTGAGGAAAGCCAAAAAGAGGTCCAATGTATAAAGAGAGCGCTCCACATCATATGATATATTGGAGTACTACGCAAGATTTAAACGGCCCGCAGAAACACGGGGTTCACCACACCTTCATCAGGGCTTTTGTAAACAGACGCCATTTTTTTTAAAAATCGTGGACCAAATTCTTGGGTGTTAGGGGCCTCAGTATTGAGTGAGCTATCAAGCCTGATGCACGCAGCATGAGCTCACAACACTGCTATTTAGCTTGTGACCACAGCATCGCCTAAAAATGCCATAATATACATGTTCAAGCTATTATTTAGCAATTATATTATTACAGAAGACCCCTGACTGTGATAAAAATGACCAGGATTCTGATAATAGCAGGATTGTTGTGATAATTAGCACTGTAGTGGAAGGAGTAATCTTGGTGGGGAGAGAGGTAGCATTGTCTGCTGACTCTGTGTGACCACCTTTTACTGTCTGGACTCACTATACCAGCTTAGTTGTTCGCTATGGTGAACAAAGCATGCAGATACTTATATAAAACGTCTGTATATAAAAGCAAAAACAGTATGGTGGGAGGAGAATGGTGGCGAGTCAGGTGAGGTGAGGCTGTGGTGGGTATGTGGGCCTGCGGGCCGCTCCAAGCAACAGCCTAGTGGACCAAACTCTCACAAGTCAAGCCTGGCCTCGGGCCGGGCTTGGGGAGTAGAACAACTCCCAGAACCCCATCAACCAGGTATCAACCAGGGAGGGAGTGGCAGCCAGTGGCAGGCTGCCACTGCCACTCAGCATACCAACTTAGTGGTTTGTTATGGTGAACACGAATGTAGATACTTATATATAACGTGTATATACAGTGTAATAACAGCAAAAGGAGTGTGGGGGAGAAGCCATTTTGGTGATGAGAGTGGCAACATCTGCATGATTTGTCATGTTGGTAGGGGTGGCCACTATGCTCTTTGGGCATTATACCGGCTTAGTTGAACAGTTATGGTGAACAAAACATGTAGATACTTATATATAACGTCTGCATATAGGGTAATAACACCACAGTATTGTTCGGGGTGAAATTTTAGTGCATCTGACCTTGAATGTGTAAAGGAAGCAGCCGCCACCTGACTGTGTGTAGCGACGTCTCTTAGTGCCTGAACTAACTATATCAACTTAGTTGTACAGTTGTGGTGAACAAAACATGTAGATACTTACATATAACATCTGTATATACTGAATAAAAGCAAAAGCAGTATTGTGGGAGGAGAATGTGGGTGAGTCAGATGAGTTGAGGGAGGGAGGAAGTAGCAGCCAGAGGCGGGCTGCCACTGCCATTCTGCATGCCAACTTAGTGGTTCGTTATGGTGAACACGAATGTAGATACTTATATGTAATGTCTGTACATAGTGAATAAAAGCAAAAACAGTATGGTGGGAGGAGAATGTGGGCGAGTGAGGTGTTGAGGGAGTGAGTGGCAGCGAGTGGCTGGCTGGTGTGTGGCGGTCACTCCTCGTTGTTTTTTGACTCATATTAGCGACTTAATGGTTCGTTATGGTGAACAAAACATGCAGATACTTATATATAACCTGTGTATATAGTGTAATAATCGACAAAGTATTTGTTCACTGCTTGATGAACATAATAATTGAATCAACAATATGCACACCATATTTTTTAGTACAGCGATGATTCACTCATTTTATTATATAAATATATCACACTACACACTATTGAATAATATTACAGCAAAAATACTACAAAAAATCAATCAGAGACATTGAAATAATTAGATAATTATCTCTTTGTGGCCACTCCTGCCTGACAGCTGGTGAGCAACAGACCGCCTGGGACGCACGCTGAGTCAGCGCCTGTGTTTTGCCAGACTTCCCCGCCCTATAGCGGGCAATATATGCCACTTACGATTTTTTTATTGTTTTTCCCATGATCAGAGAACACAAAACAGGTTTAAAAGAAAAAATATTTTTTTTTTGTATGCGCCTGTGGGTGACAAATGCTGAATAGCCTGGAGCCACACAAGGGTTAAACATAATACAGGGTACAAAACACAATCAAATTTGCCCATAGTAGGTAAGCAACATGTAAAGAATTTGGGAATAATGATGTCTAACGACCTAATGTTTAGGGAGCATAACCAAGCAAATATTGCGTCAGCCAGAAAAATGATGGATTACGAGAACTTTCTAATCTAGGGATCCCATCACATTGGTTGTGCTCTTCAAATTACTTGTGCTGTCGCGTCTTGAGTACTGCTCAGTACTCACTTTACCCTTCAGAGCAGGAGAGATTGCAGAAATAGAGGGAGTACAGAGAACATATACGGCATACATAGACCCGATAAAGCACCTAAATTATTGGGATCGTCTCAAAGCCCTCCAAATGTACTCACTAGAAAGACGACGAGAGAGATATTAAATAATATACATATGGAAAATACTAGAGGGCCAGGTTACAAATCTACACTGTAAAATAACAACATACTGGAGTGAATGATACGAAAGAAAATGCACAATAAAACCAGTGAAGAGCAGGGGTGCCATAGGCACAGAGAACACTGTATAAACATCAGAGGTCCGCGGTTGTTCAACATTCTCCCGGCAAGCATAAGAAATATTGCTGGGACAAACGTGGACATCTTCAAGAGAAAACTAGATAGGTTTCTCCAAGGAGTGCTGGACCAACCTGGCTGTGGTGGGTATGTGGGCCGCTCCAAGCAATAGCCTGGTGGACCAAACTCTCACAAGTCAGAGTTTGAGGAGTAGAGAGTACTCCTCAAGTACTCCCAGTAGAGTAGAAGTAGGAGTAGAACAACTCTCAGAACCCCATCAAGCAGGTAAACTGCCTCTAGATACAATGAAGATAAGCCTTAGGCTACACAATGAAACTTGTAAAAGCAACTGTATTGCTGCTGCCTCTAATATCAACTGGGAGTTTGAAATAGGTGACATAGTGAATATCAACCTTGTAGTGCAAACATTTCTTCACAAAACTTTTAGCCTTGCCTCAAGGCTACCTTGAGGTGTTTTCTGGGCTTAGCGTCCCCGCTGCCCGGTCGTCGACCAGGCCTCCTCGTTGCTGGATTGGTCAACCAGGCTGTTGAATGCGGCTACTCGCAGCCTGACATATGAATCACAGCCTGGTTGATCAGGTATCATTTGGAGGTGCTTATTGAGTTCTCTCTTGAACGTTGTGTGGGGTCGGCCAGTTATGCCTTTTATATTTAGTGGAAGCGTGTTGAACAGTATCGGGCCTCTGATGTTGACAGAGTTCTCTCAGAGTACCTATTGCACCTCTGCTCTTCAACGAGGGTATTCTGCACATGCTGCCACACCTTCCGGTCTTAAATGATATTATTTCTGTGTGCAGATTTGGGACCGGCCCCTCTACTATTTTCCACGAGTAAATTACAGTAGTTGCATGTCTCTGCACCTTTTCCAGTTTGTTGATGTGCTGCTTAAGATATGGGCACCATACAACCACTGCATATTCCAGCTTTGGTCTGACAATAGTTGTGAATAATTTCTTTAGTATTTTGCCATCCATTTTTTAAAAGCAATTCTGAAGTTAGAAAGTGTAGCATTGGCTCCTCACACAATGTTCTTTATGTGGTCCTCAGGTGATAGTTTTTTATCTAGAACCAATTCTAGATCTCTTTCTTTATCCGAATTCTTTAAAGATTTCTCACATATCATAGAGGTGTCTGAATATAAAGTGAAAAAAATGCCAAAGGAGCTAAGTAAGAACAAAGCATTTGGTCCAGATGGAGTTTCACCATGGGTTCTGAGAGAATGTGCACTTGAGCTCAGCATTCCACTTAACAGATTTTTTCAGGCATCCCCGTGAACAGGAGTCCTAGCAGATATGTGGAAAAAGGCTAACACAGAACAAATGTTTGCACTACAAGGTTGATATTCACTATGCTACCTATTTCAGACTCCCAGTTGATATTAGAGGCACCAGCAGCACTCTACAACAGTGGCAGCAGGGAGGATCCCATCAAATATAGACCTGTATCATTGACCAGTGTAATAGTCAAAATATTGGAAAAAATAATTAAAACTAAATGGGTAGAACTCCTGGAGAAAAACTATATAATAACGGACAGACAGTATGGTTTTGGATCTGGAAAATCCTGTGTAAAAAATTTACTCAGTTTTAGGATCTAGCCACAGAGATTTTACAGGAATGAGATGGTTGGGTATTTTTATTTTGACTCTCCTAATTATTTTGGACAGCATTGATAAGTATCTCCTTGAAACTTCTTTGGGGATGACCCCTAACCTATACTTCTTCTCATAGTCATGTTTTTTATTAACCAATTTAGATATACCCTTAGTAAGCTATGGATTGTTTATCCTATTAGTTGTGACTTGTTTAGTTAGCATTGGACAGTGGGTATTATAGATGCCACCACAAACAATATTGTGGAAGTGCTGATAATCAAAATAGGGATCTTAAAGTAGTTATTGTCCTTGTATATAAGTCACCGGAGGCAAATCATCAGCAATTTAAAGACCAACTAATGAAAACAGAACACTGCTTAGAAAACCTCACAAATCCAGCCCCAAACATCATCCTGCTTGAGGACTTCAACCTACGGCACCTGAATTGGAAGACCCTAGCTAATACAGTTTTATCAGAGAGAATTCCTGGAAGTAGCCTAAAGGAACAGTCACATGCAAATGACCTGCTGCGAATGTGCGACAGGTTTGCCTTAAATCAGCAAATAGTAGAACTAACTAGGATAGAGAACACGCTGGACCTCATTTTCACTAATAATGATGAATTGATCAGGAACATAATGATTACAAGTACCTGTTACTCAGATCACAACTTAATTGATTGAAGTTCTGACAAGCATGGGGGAATAGACCTTCTAAAAGAGTCTTGATTCCCAGTGGAGGAGATTTCAGCAAATTCAACTTTAATAATAAACAGATAAGCTGGGAGCATATAAACCAAAACTTCACAGAAATAAGCTGGGAAGAACAGCTAGAAAATGCAAACCTGAACCAGTGCCTGAAAAAAATATGCTCAGTAGCACTAGAAATATGCTCAAACTGCATATCCCTAAGAAAAAAGAAGAAAAATGCAGATTGGAATGGAAACGTCGTCCCTCTATAGGCAAAGAAAACGAATTGCAGATCAAATTGAGTCGCACCCTCTCTCTAGAATGGGCAAGAAGGTTAGGTAGAGAAATCGAAACAATTGAACTAAAGCATCAAGAATCATACAACCCAGGAGAGGCAAAGAGAGCAAAAGGCCGTCAGTGAAATAGAGAGAAATCCCAAATATTTTTTCTCCTATGCAAAATTAAGATAAAAAACCACATCTAGTATCGGGCCCCTGCGAAAGGGATATGAAATTTTCACAGATGACAACAAAGAAATGAGCAAAATACTGAGGAAGCAGTATGCGAGCCACTGAACACACTAAAGATTGATAACCCAAATGAATTTATTCATGGATATGATATCAACATTAAATAATATATCAGATGTCACCCTATCCCCACTGGATTTTGAAGAAGTCATAGACAGTATGCCTGTGCACTCTGCACCAGGTCCTGGTTCTTGGGACTTTATATTCATCAACAACTGTAAAAAAAACACTCTTGCAGACCCTTCACATAATTTGGAGACAAAGCCTAGATACTGGCGTTATCCCTGACATTCTAAAAACAGCAGAGATAGCACCACTCCATAAAGGAAGAAATAAGGCAGAGGCAAAAAATTGCAGACCGATAGCACTAACATCACACATCATAAAAATCTGTGAGAGAATGCTAAGAAGTAAGATCACAAAACACATGGAATCCCAGCATCTCCATAACCCTGGACAACATGGTTTCAGAACAGGGTGCTCTTTGCCTATCACAGTTGCTGGACCACTATGACATAGCATTAGATGCCATGGAAGACAGACAGATCGCTAATGTCATTTATACAGATATCACAAAAGTCTTCAACAAATGTGATCATGGTGTTATTGCACATAAAATGCATTCAAAAGGAATTACCGGAAAAATAGGCAGATGGATCTACGATTTCCTGACTAACAGAACCCAACGTGTAATAGTCAACAAAATAAAATCCGGTCCATCAACCGTAAAGAGCTTAGTCCCTCAGGGTACTGTGCTTGCTCCAGTACTTTTTCTCATCCTCATTTTGGATATCGACAAGGACACAATCCATGGCACCGTATCATCCTTTGCAGATGACACTAGGATTTTTATGAGAGTAGACAACATAGAGGACATGGCAAACCTCCAATCGGATATAAATCGGGTCTTACTATGGGCTACAAAAAATAATATGGTGTTTAACGAAGATAAGTTCCAGCTCAAGTGCTACGGAAAAAAATGAAAATATAAGAAAATATAAGAACGGAAACCACGTGCAAAACACGGTCAAATCATAACATAGAACTAAAAAGCAATGTAAAGGATTTGGGTGTACTCATGGCGGAAGACCTTACCTTTAAAGAACACAATAAAGTAACCATCACATCTACAAGAAAAATAAGAGGTAGGATAACAGGTTGGATAACCTGTTATCTAACCTTTCACACCTGAGATGTTATACCAGGGGTGGGCAACCTCTGGCACGCGTGCCAAACTTGGCACGCCGATGACTTGTCTCTGGCATGCAAGAGCATAGGTTACCCTAAGCACAGATGCAAGCACATGTTACCCTAAGCACAGACAAAAAAAAACTACTTTCCTTGGGGTATAAGCTTACATGCCATGACAGTATATGTACGTCCTGGTGGTGAAGAGGTTTAAGCTCTACGAAGCTAAAGATGTCTCAAGAAAAAGAAGTTGATCTTGTTGCCATAGTTACCTTCTTTTTTTACGTCATCGATCATGCCAATGTATGATGATTCCCCTCTATTTACTTTGGCTCATATTTTATGTAATAAGGCTTTCTAACCTAAAGGCTGCACCCATAACCATAGTGTACACTGACAATCATATCTGTGAAGGGTGATGAAGTGAAGAGATGGTTGCTCTTGCATCACTACCTGAGCGTACCACCGGGGCTGAAAAATGTAAAACAGTTGTGAACGAATTCTCTACTCGGCAAATTGACATTTCAAAAGTAGTATCCGTCACAACAGATGGTGCCCCAAACATGACTGGTGAGAAGGCAGGATTTGTAAATTTGTTTGCAAAAAGTGTAGGTCATCCACTGATTGGCTTCCATTGCATCATACATGAGGAGGCTTTATGTGCAAAAGCTGGCCTAAAGGAACTGCAAGAAGTGATGCAAACAGTTACCAAGGTTGTTAATTACATTTGTGGTCGGCCTTTAAATAAAAGACAATTTCAAACTCTACTGGATGAGGTAGAATCTGTGTATAAAGGACTGAAAATGTACAACCATGTTCGTTGGCTTAGCAGAGGCTTGGTTCTGAAACGATTTATTGAATGCTTAGATGAGATAAAGCTCCATTTGAACGACCAACGAGTGTCATACCATGAATTTTCTGACATCGTGTGGGTTTGTGCATTGCTGCATATCTCTCAATGTTACTAAATATAAACCCGATGTAAAATCTCTGTCATCAGTTATGCAGCAGCAGAAGTCTCACTGACAGTATATAAAAGGAGTCAACAAGTTTTTTATCTATTTTATTCTATTAAAGTCACAAAAGCTTAAAGGCTGTTGAAATGTACTTCTGAAGGTTAAATAAAAAAAAAATTCTGTTTTTTTTTATACTATGTTTTACTGCACTGAGGTAATTTATTATTTTTTTGTTTAAAAAGTTCTTAAGAGATACCAAATATGTTCTAAAAAAAATGGTTGGCACGTGGAAAAAGTTTGTGTCAGAGACTTGGCTGATTTTGGCACGCACTCTCAAAAAGGTTGCCCACCCCTGTGTTATACCAATGATGATACTCTTCAGGGTGCTAGTGCTCTCTAGCGTAGAAAACTGTTGCACAGTGACAGCCCCTTTCAAAGCTCGAGAAATTGCTGACCTGGAGAGCATGCAGAGTACCTTTATTGATAGAATCCACTCAGTAAAACATCTAAATTATTGGGACCGACTAAAAAGCCAAAATCTGTATTCTCTTGAGCACAGGCGGGAAAGATGATTGATTGATTGATAAAGATTAAGCCACCCAAGAGGTGGCACGGGCATGAATAGCCCGTAAGTGGTACAATTTTTTTTTCTCAGTATTCTGAGGTTGCATTTAACCATCAAGCTGTTATCGCGGGGGAGGATACTGCTTCACAGTCTTTATGAGGGTGTCCAGCTGTTGGACACCTTTGTTGACCAGGAGAGTGGCTGTGTTGATGGCTTCAGGGTGGCCACTGCATGATTCAGGAACTCTTAAAGCTCTTCTAAGGTCATTGGTTGCTTCACATTCCAGAAGATAGCGAAGTAATGGCTTTTCTGTGACAGTTTGGCAGAAGATGCACTCTCTCTGTCGGGGTTCACCAATCTCCCAGTTGCATCTGTAACCTAGACGTAGTCTATATAGCCTAACTGCTATTTCCCTGTGGATTCCTTTTGGGATATTTAACCTTTCTAATTTGGTTGCCTGAAGATACCATGTTGCAGATGGCGAACCTTCAGCTATTCTCTGTTGCAGGTAGGCTTTGTTGAGATGTGAGAGTTTTTTGGTGATGATGTTTTTTATGTTCTCTAGGCTAGGTTGAATTGTTTTATGTATCACTGGATGACGAGTTGCCAATTTAGCAATTTCATCAGCTTTTTCATTTAATGGAATTCCAATATAGGATGGGATCCAGTTTAAAGTTATGTTGAGTCCTTTGCCTTTAGCGACTACTCCAAGATACAAAATGGTGGTAATTATTTCCACATTATCTTTCCACTGTTTTTGTCCCAGTATTTGAAGTGCAGCTTTTGAGTCTGTGTGTATGATTGCATTTTGAGTGTTTTGTGCAATCACATATGTGAATGCCTGTTGTATGGCAAACAGCTCAGTTTGGGTTGATGATACTAGTCCTCCCAGTCTCCAATATGCCTGTACGCTGGTCGTGCAAAGAGCAGCGCCAGCACTCTCATTTTCTGTGTCCACCGATCCGTCTGTGAAGATGTGGGTGGCTCCTGCTACTGCTATGCTATACATTTGCTCTTCTATTATGCGCCTTAGGATTGTCGGATCATAGGCAGCCTTTTTCATTGGGAGACTTTCTATTACTATTTTGAAAGTAGGCTCTTCCCACGGCGCGGAAGGAGTGTAATTTGGGTGTGGATGATCACCCTCTCTATCAAGAATCATGTTTTTTTAAATGTAGTCTGTTTAGGACTTTTCCTTGGGTTGCAAGCAACCCAAGAGTTTCCATTGTTTTGGCCTAGTCCATCCACCAAGGCCTGCCGTACTGGGATTGGATCAGAAGAAATAATTATCTTACTGATAATTGTAGCTGTCCTTTGTGATATTCTTTCTTGTAGAGAGGGCAAACCCGTCTCCAGTCTAAGAGTTTCAAGCCTGGTCCACATGGGGGCTCCCAGTGCAGCTCTTATAGCATTGTTTTGGGCAACTTCAAGCTTTTTCCACTGTTGGTGTGATAGATTTGTGAGTGCAGGTGCGGCATAATTGATCACTGATCTGACTGCCTGTACATAGTATGTGCGAAGGACTTGCAGATTGGCTCCTCCAGAGAGGGAGGTTAGCAACCTGAGGATTGCCGTCCGGGCCGCAGTTCGCTCTCTCAAGTAAGTGACCTCAGCATTAAAATTCATGTGTGTGTCCAGGATGATTCCTAGATACTGATAGGTGTCGACCCATTCTATTGGTTGACCCTGTACTGTGAGTTGGATGTTGGGCTTCGCTATTTTTATGGGCATGGCCTTTGACTTTGAGGGGTTGAGTTTGATCCCAATCTGTTTTGCCTCTTTACTGATGCAGTCTAAGCATTTGGGTGCAAGGCGCGCCGCATCCCTTCCTTTTATGATGATGACAAAGTCGTCCGCGTAGTTTAGCAGCCTGCAGTGATGTGGGAGTTTCAACCTCATTATTCTTTCCATTAAACAGTTGAAGAGAAGAGGGCTGAGAATACCTCCTTGCGGTGTACCATTTTCATGTCTTTTGTACTCAGAGACTGTGCCATGAATTTTTACTCTTGCTTCTCTGTTTATGAGACAGTTTTTGGTCCAGGAGAGCAGGTTGCCTCTGACCTCTTTGTCAATGAGGCAGCAGAGAATAGCTGGAGCGCTAGCCAGTTCAAAGGCTTTTTCGAGGTCCAGGAATATCAGCATTCCTGGTCTGTCATTCAAGTGGGCTAACAGAGTTGTAATACATTCCACTGTGCCAATGTTACGAACCACCCGGATCCAGCGTCCGAGCACGGAGCAGTAACGACCGCGCCATCTGTGGGTCAGCTCCCGAAACCCCCGCCAAACGACGACGACACCTGGTGAGGACGGCGAATACCGGCCACAAGGGCCAGTTTCCAGTCCTGTGCAGCTCACAACACAGCCGCTGCTGACCTCTGGTGAGGTGGTGCTCAGACTACAACGCCATCTATGAAGTGGATGTGTCGGGCGTTTGTGTCTGAGCCTGTAAGTGAGGTGTTTTAGTGTCCCAGTTATTGATGACGTGTCTGCTTACAGAGTCGACCTGGGACTGTTGTGATGGGAGTTGAGTCAGTCTACCCGAGGCAGCCGTCTCCATACCTTGTACTTTGCTGCAGCAGTTGTGAAGTCGTCCCCCCCGGAAGAACACTGTGGTGTGTTACCCTGCCAGTGGAGTGGCAGTAGAAGGATTACCCGGACCGACTGTTGGAGACGATCATCCACTGGGGTATTGAGGACAGGAGAGTGATTTGTGGTGTCACACGAGGCTCCTGTCTAGGGCGTTCCCCTTATATCGTTCGTGGAGTGGCCTGACCAGCCTTGCTGGTCCGGAACCTGCCAGCAGACCAGCTGGACGTGTGGTTGACGGCCTCCACGGCGGTGCCCCCAGTGGACCTGTGTTTTGGCTGACCTGTGGCCAGGGTAGGCTCAGCTTCCTAGAGGATTCGTTGTGAGGCCACGAAGAAGCACCAAGGATTTAGCACCGAGAGCGAGGATCCATAGTCTTCAGCAGAAGACTCCAGTGTATTTCCCCTGTAAATAAGTGTTTATACCCCTCCCCCTGTGCACTCTTTTATATCTTATTTATTTATTTGGTGATGGTGAATTATAATCTTAAGTTCTTAACTTTCTTTCCCTTCCCCCTTTAAGTTACTTGCGTCACGGATCACATCCCTTGATAGCCACTACTGGCTTGGGAACGGATATATATATCTTCCTCTAACAACATCAGAGTAAGAACCCCGTCAGAGAGCCTATTGGCCCATATGAGTTCTTGAAGTGGGTAGAATGTAGTTATGCTTTAATTGGCTGTTGACATTTTTGATGTGTAGTGCCTCGCTGATGTCGAGCCTCCTGCTATCGCTGTATCTATCGATGATTTCTGTGTTGTTTATTAAGATTTCTCTGGTAATTACCTAAGTGTAGTTACAGGATGAGAGCTACGCTCGTGGTATCCCGTCTACCCAGCACTCTTTGTCATATAATGCTTTGAAGCTACTGACGGTTTTGGGCCTCCCACCTTCTCACCTAACTTGTTCCAACCGTCTACCACTCTGTTTACAATAGAATTTTCTTATATTTCTCCTGCAGCTTTGTTTTGTTAGTTTAAATCTATGACCTCTTGTTCTTGAAGTTCCGGGTCTCAGGAATTCTTCCTTTTCAATTTTATCGATTCCTATTACTATTTTGTATGTAGTGATCATATCACCTCTGTTTCTACTATCTTCTAGTTTTTTCATATATAATGCCTCTAACCTCTCCTCGTAGCTCTTGTCCTTCAGCCTCTGTTCAACTCAACAGTAAAATGGGTACTTGGTTGTAACAACGATTCTTCGCGGCAGGGGATCGTATTCCAGGGACCTGCCCGAAACACTACGCGTACTAGTGGCTGTACAAGAATGTAACAACTCTAAATATATCTAAAAATGTATATATCTAAAAATACAAAATAAAATAAAAATAAAGTTCTGGGAGCCACTTGATAGCATGTCTTTGCACCTTTTCCAGTTTGTTTATGTGCTTCTTAAGATATGGGCACCATACAACCACTGCATATTCCAGCTTTTGTCTAACAAAAGTCGTGAACAACTTTATTTAGTATTTCGCCATCCATGTATTTAAAAGCAATTCTGAAGTTAGAAAGTGTAGCATAGGCTCCTCGCACAATGTTCTTAATGTGGTTCTCAGGTGACAGTTTTCTATCTAGAACCACCCCTAGATCCCTTTCTTTGTCAGAATTCTTTAAAGATGTCTCACATAATTTATAGGTTGTGTGGGGTCTATGTTCTCCTATTCCACATTCCATAACATGGCATTTATTCACATTAAATTTCATTTGCTAAGTGGTGCTCCATATACTTATTTTGTCCAGGTCTTCTTGAGGGGTATGACAATCTTCTAGGTTTCTTATCTTAGCATCATCAGCAAACATGTTCATGTAATTCTGTATTCCATCTGGTAGATCGTTTATGTAGACAATGAACATTACCGGTGCAAGAACTGAACCCTGTACTCACCTAGTTGTGTTTGCGGGGGTTGAGCTCTGGCTCTTTGGTCCCGCCTCTCAACCGTCAATCAACAGGTAATTACCTAAGTGTAGTTACAGGATGAGAGCTACGCTCGTGGTGTCCCGTCTTCCCAGCACTCTTTGTCATATAACGCTTTGAAACTACTGACGGTCTTGGCCTCCACCACCTTCTCACTTAACTTGTTCCAACCGTCTACCACTCTATTTGCGAAGGTGAATTTTCTCATATTTCTTCGGCATCTGTGTTTAGCTAGTTTAAATCTATGACCTCTTGTTCTTGAAGTGCCAGGTCTCAGGAAATCTTCCCTGTCGATTTTATCAATTCCTGTTACTATTTTGTATGTAGTGATCATATCACCTCTTTTTCTTCTGTCTTCTAGTTTTGGCATGTTTAATGCTTCCAACCTCTCCTCGTAGCTCTTGCCCTTCAGTTCTGGGAGCCACTTCGTAGCATGTCTTTGCACCTTTTCCAGTTTGTTGATGTGCTTCTTAAGATATGGGCACCACACAACAACTGCATATTCTAGCTTTGGCCTAACAAAAGTCATGAACAATTTCTTTAGTATATCGCCATCCATGTATTTAAATGCAATTCTGAAGTTAGAAAGCATCGCATAGGCTCCTTGCACAATATTCTTTATGTGGTCCTCAGGTGATAGTTTTCTATCTAGAACCACCCCTAGATCTCTTTCTTTATCAGAATTCTTTAAAGATTTCTCACATAATATATAGGTTGTATGGGGTCTATGTTCTCCTATTCCACATTCCATAACATGACATTTATTAACATTAAATTCCATTTGCCAGGTGGCGCTCCATATACTTATTTTGTCCAGGTCTTCGTGAAGGGCATGACAATCATCTAAATTTCTTATCCTTCCTATTATCTTAGCATCATCAGCAAACATGTTCATATAATTCTGTATACCAACTGGTAGATCATTTATGTACACAATAAACATCACTGGTGCAAGAACTGAACCCTGTGGTACTCCACTTGTGACATTTCTCCATTCCGATACATTGCCTCTGATTACTGCCCTCATTTTTCTATCAGTCAGAAAATTTTTCATCCATGATAGAAGCTTACCTGTCACCCCTCCAATATTTTCCAGTTTCCAGAACAACCTCTTATGTGGAACTCTGTCGAAAGCCTTTTTTTAGGTCCAGATAGATGCAGTCAACCCAACCATCTCTTTCCTGTAATATCTCTGTGGCTCGATCATAGAAACTGGTGTACAGATTCCTGAGCCTATCGGGCTCTGTCATATCTACATTTGAAACTGTGTATGGAGTCAGCCTCCACCACATCACCCCCTAATGCATTCCATTTGTCAACCACTCTGACACTAAAAAAGTTCTTTCTAATATCTCTGTGGCTCATTTGGGCACTCAGTTTCCACCTGTGTCCCCTTGTGCATGTTGCCCTTGTGTTAAATAGACTGTCTTTATCTACCCTATCAATTCCCTTCAGAATCTTGAATGTGGTGATCATGTCCCCCCTAACTTCTTCTGTATTCACCTAGTTGTGTTTACGGGGGTTGAGCTTTGCTCTTTCGGCCCACCTCTCAACTGTCAATCAACTGTTTACTAACTACTTTTTTTTCCACACCACACACACCTCAGGAAGCACCCCGTGACAGCTGACTAATTCCCAGGTACCTATTTACTTCTAGGTAACAGGGGCATTCAGGGTGAAAGAAACTTTGCCCATTTGTTTCTGCCTGGTGCGGGAATCGAACCTGCGCCACAGAATTACGAGTCCTGCACGCTATCCACCAGGCTACCAGGCCCCTACTCCACTCCACTTGTGACATTCCTCCAATCTGATACATTGCCTCTGATTACGGCCCTCATTTTTCTATCAGTTAGGAAATTTTTCATCCATGTTAGCTTACCTGTCACCCCTCCAGTATGTTCCAGTTTCCAGAACAACCTCTTATGTGGAACTCTGTCAAAAGCCTTTTTTAGGTCCAGATAGATGCAGTCAATCCAACCATTTCTTTCCTTTAAAATCTCTGACTCGATCATAGAAACTGAGTAAATTCGTTACACGGGATCTTCCAGATCGAAAACCATACTGTCTGTCTGATATTATATCGTTTTTCTCCAGGTGTTCTACCCATTTAGTTTTAATTATTTTTTCCAATATTTTGACTATTACACTTGTCAATGATACAGGTCTATAATTGAGAGGGTCTTCCCTGCTGCCATTTTTGTAGATTGGGACGATGTTAGCCTTTTTACACACATCAGCTACAACTCCTTTACACAGGGATGCCTGAAAAGTCAGTTGAAGTAGAATGCTGAGCTCAGGTGCACATTCTCTCAGAACCCATGGTGAAACTCCATCTGGACCAACTGCTTTGTTCTTACTTAGCTCCTTTAGCATTTTCTCCACTTCATCTCTAGACACACCTATGTGCTCTATGCTGTTCTCCAAAATTCTTATTGTGTATGGTTCTCTGAAGATTTCATTTTGTACAAACACACTTTGGAAGTTTTCGTTTAATGTTTCACACATTGTGTTTTCATTTTCTGTGAATCTATTTCCCATTTTCAACCTCTGAATATTATCCTTTACCTGCAATTTGTTGTTTATGAATTTATAGAATAGACCTGGTTCTGTTGTACATTTGTTTGCAATCCCTATTTCAAAATTTTTTTTTGCCTCTCTCCTCACTGCTGTGTAGTTGTTTCACGCATCTTTGTATTGCTGGTATGTTTGGGGGTTTGGCGTCTTCCTATATTGATTCCATTTTTGTATCTTTTGGTCTCTGGCCCTCTTGCAATTTCTGTCGAACTAATCCTGCTTCCTAGTTCTGCATCTCTGCTTTGGAATAAATTTTTATTCAGTTTGTGGTGATGGTCTGGTTGTGAGAAGAGATTATATGATCCTCGATGGAGCCCTGTTGTCTATACATTGTTAATTGCCTGGAAAGAGACGTTGTTGTCTTGCCTATACTGAGTTCTTTGGGGCTTACAGTCCCCAAGTGGGCATTTGAAGGCATTGACGACATTGGTTTCCTTCAAGGCATTCTGTTTGGTGTCTGAGGAGTTTTTCATGAATAGGTTGGCCATTTTTCTGGGGGGAGCCCCTACGGCTCCCCGGGGCTATCCATGGCTGATATGGATACCCTAACTATTTTGCATCAGTCGATGTGGGTGGAGTTCTAGGCCTACCGGGGACCACGAGCCAGAACCTGGCCCCCTCAGAGAGGCTCGGGGAGCAATGGCCCATAGAAATGCACATGTGATTTGGAGCATTCTATATCTACCATCGACTGGGACAGGCACCCAGAAAGGTAAGCGCCACAAAACAAACCCCTATTCTGGTTAACAACAAAAATCAACAAATGAGTGGACAGAACTCCCCCCAGGAAAACGAACTAACAAGCATGACGTCACACAAGCCGCGCCGCATGTCTGCGCAGCTCCCCCCCCCCTGCCCGGGAAGGGGGAAGGGGGAGCCCCAGACCCCCGAGCCGGCGATCTCCGCCTCAGTTCCTCAGCTGATGGGATAATGCATGGTCGTGTGGCTCCAGCTCCAGTCTTGTCTCAGTGCTGTGACTTGTTTGCAGTGCTGCTCTTACGGTGGTCGTGTGAGCTGGGAGTAGTATTCTCAGGTACTCGGGCTGCATGTGCTTAGGGTCACCTTCCCTGAGTGCCCTGTAAGTACTGCCCTTGGGGCTTGGGGTTGCCTTCCACAAGTCACCTTGGGTCTACCTCTGTTGGCTTTTTGCTGCTTGGCATTTGGCCGCCCCGAGGGTTTGTGGGTTTTACTTCCTTGTTTATCTTGGGGTAAGTGGTAGTTATCGCACTGGTGGGGCGCAGGGTACTGCGTAGCTAGTTTTCACCTATGACAGCGGCCGGCTCTGTTCCCTCTGGGTACGTTGTCCACTTGTGTGGTTTTTCTTTTATATTTGTTTTTGCCTGGTAGGGGGGTCTGCCTTGTGTTTCCCTCCCCTTATATTAGGTTCGTTTGTGTGGTGGCACCCCCTGCTTTGCCCTCGCGAGTGGACACGTCCCGTGGGTTCAGCTTTAGCAGTTTGCTTGGTAGTTTGGGGCGCCGGTTAGCAGTGCCCTGCCTGGGATAACCCTTAGCAGACCCAGTCTAGGGGCCCTGGGAAAGCCCCCGGGGACTCTCGGGTCCGGTAGTGGAGACCCTTGCATCCCCTCTCGCTTTGTGTGAGTTGAGGGTTGCTCTGTCCCCTTGTCTCAGGGTGACTCTCCTTGTTTTTGCCTCCGTCATGCTGCCTGTTGGGTCGGTGACACATTCGACCCCTGAGTCCTGCGAGCTTTGTTGCTTGTTCGTGACTCCATTCACCCGGTCTGCTGATGAATTCCCATGGGTGCAGGCAGCTCGCGTGTTGCAGGGTAGGATGTTGCAATGCGCTCTGGTTTGTCGCTTCCCCGGACGCCCCGATGCTGCCCTGCTTGTGTAGGATCCCAGACTTGAAGGTTTTGGTCGCTTCGGCCTTGGTTCTTCCATGCCCCCCTTGTTTTTCCCCGTCCTGCTTCCGGCCCCTACGCATCTGCAGGCTTCGGGGTCGGGGCGGGTTAGAGGTTCTGAGACTTGGGCAGTTTCGGGGGTTGCCCCGTCCGGGGTAGCTGCGAAGGCATTCGAGTCTGTTCCTCCGGACGATGCTCCGGGGTCTGACCAGTGGGCCCCTTCTCTTTCAGCTCTCTCGGCTGCCCCGGCTTTTTCTTGTGGGGCCGAGGCTTTGGAGGTCGACTCGGCCCTGGGGCCTGGTGCAGAGGCTCCTGGGGTTGGGGAGGAGCGGCCTTGGGGGCCTTGGGCTCCATTGCGCCCCGCCTGGATTTCAGTCCTTCTGAGCGGGGCTTACTGTTGCGAGGAGTGGGGTTTTCTTTCCCCCCTCTGCGTACGATTTGGGCTTGGGTTATGCTCCTCCCCGGGTTCGGTTCCGTGTCCCTGTGGTTTCTTCGGTTCCATCTTCAGGAGGTTTTCGGCTAACCGCATCCCTTCGCCTGGGGTGCGGTTGGCCTTTGCGGCTTACCTCCTGCGTGTCTCGGAGTTTGCCTCCATACTGGTTTCTTCTGTTCTGGACAGGTTGGGCTCCTTGTAGACGTTCGGGCTCCTTGTAGCCTTGTTGGGCTCCTTCTCGCCTGGTTGGGCTACTTCTCGCCTGGTTGGGCTACTTCTCACCTTGTTGGGCTCCTTTCTTTCGCGTCCTGCGCATGCGCTGTGGGAGTTGTTTTGGTTCCGGGCGGTGTGCACACGTGTTCTGCTTCCATTTCTCTCGGGGAGGCTTCGCCTCTCGCTCTTTTCTTAATCCAATCTGTGCCCCGTTGCTTTGGGGGTGTTCTGGAGTGCCGCTGTGGGAAAATCATGAGGTTTTTCCCTGCGTTCTCGGGTGGGGAGCCTCCTTCGCTGCTCCCCTCCTCTCCAGCATGGACGCACTGGCCGCCTCCGGCGGATACGGACTCGAACGCTTGCGTCATGGCCCTTCAGAGCCTATGTTCTGCAGGTGAGTTGGAGCGGTTTTGGCGTCTCCTTCGTCCTGACGCTGTTTTTGTTTTTGGGAGTAGGAATGGGTGTACATACGTCCTTGAGAACGTGGACCGGTACTGCAGGGCTATTAGCCCATACTGGGCAGCTCTTGTTCTCTCCACCTGATTCCTTCCTCGATTCACGGGTGTCTGCGGGTGGCCTCTTGTCCCTTCCGAGTTGATTCCTGCCTGTATTCCTCCTGCCCCTCTCCTATGCTTGTCTAACCTTGCTTGAGTTTGGGGCCCCGCCTCCACCTTGTTCCGCAGTGCAACGGTGGGGGTGCCTGTTTGGTAGTACGTTTTCCTGTGTCGGAGGTTTTGTGTTCGCCTCCTTGTGCTTGCAGGTTGGGTTCTGGCTCTTTGTTTCCACCTCTTCCCTGTCGTTTGCCTGTCGGGCGGATTCTGTGCTTCTTGGGCACCCTCATCTCTGCTCTTGGGGCTGTGTATGGTGCCTACTGTGTTCCTTTGATTGCCTGTTACACTGCATACGTTTCTTCTACCGTCCCTGTGGCTCAGTTGGGTGCTCGGTTTCCGCCTGTGTCCCCTTGTGTGCCACTCGTGTACGATTTATCTATCTTCTCTGTCGCTTCCTCTGGGAGTGTGGTGACGTTTTGCTGCGGTTTTGGTACAGCAGCTGCGTGTCTGGGATGGTTGTGGCGTTATATTCGGCCCTTCCGGGCTCCCTCTGGGGCTCTCCTTCCTTGCCGGTCTTGCTGTGCTGGGCCTGGTTTTTCCATGTTCCTTGGATTCTCTGTCTTGTCCTCACCTCATTGTGCTGGCTGGGGATGAGCTTGGGGTCTTCGTCTCGCCCCTCGCCTATCCTCCAGTTTCGGTTCAGGTTTCAGAGCGTAGTGGGCTCCCTTCCTTCGTGTTTTTCACGGCTGCCCCGGGGTTTTTCTAGACGCTGGGGCTTTGAGGGGACAACTCTGCCCCGGGGCTGGGGTGGGGCTCACATGAGGGGCCTCAGGCCCCGTTGGTCCCCGCCGGGGTGTTTCTACCCCTCTGGGAGGGACTTGCAGTTTTGTGGTGTGGGGTTTTTCGTTCCCCCTCTCCACACATGCTTTGTGGGCGTTGGCCCCTCTCTGGGCTCGGTTCCTTGTCCATTGTGCCCGTTTTCTGGTGCGTCTGTCGTCATTCAGTTGGGCTACCCTCCGGGCCTTTCTAGGACTTGTGGGTCCTCTTCCCGGCAACTTCTGGGTGTTGGCCTTTTTGTTCTTTTGTGAATATCTCTTCTCGTCCCACTGTCTCAGCGCTACTAGTTTTCCTGGGAGCGATTTTGCTCCTCTTAATGAGTCTTTTCACTCCTGCCCTTCTGCGGGATGTTGGTGCGGGGCGGCACCTTATGCGAGTTCCTTCCCTGTCAGCTGCACTTGTGGAGGTGGACTTGCACACTTGTGGCATTTTCGTTTTGGTCTTGCGTTTTCTTTTCCCTCCTGGGGCTGTCATAGGATTGACTTGCGGAGGTTGTAGAGGCACTTGGGGCCGTTCCTGGGTCTGGCACCTTGGTTTCTGCTGCTAGCCTTCGGTATCGATATTTCTTCTGCGCCGTTTCGCAGGTTGTATCGTGCATTGTTACATCTCCGGCCTGCTTATGCACTGCCTGTGTTGTCCTGGTCTTTGGACAGGGTGCTCTCCTGTTTTTCTTCTCCTTGGTTGTGGCTCCTTGGGGTCAGGTTTGCTTTGCCTCGGTTTTCTTTTTCTGTTGGCATTGGCCTCTGTGGGTCGTGTGGTAGAGCTTCTTGCTCTTCTCAGGCGCAGTGTTTTTGGCTCCTATGGTCGTGATCATAGGTTTCTTCGTCTGCGGCCGTTCTCCCTTTTTTTTCTGGCGAATGATATACCTTGGGTTGTTGTCTCGACTTCGTGTTGAGGAGGGATTCACCGACCGCCTCCCGGGTGTTTTCCCCTGTTTTCTTAGGTAGTCTTTGGTGAGGCAGCTCCGGGGAGCCATAGGGGCTCCCCCCAGGAAACCAGCGTTGAATGTAATGAAATGCCATTTTTTGGACGAGTCCCGGAGGCTTCCCGGCACCCTCCCGCCCTCCGGTCAGCGGGGCTTTTTTGTGGTTTTGATATCCAGCCTCAGAACTGGGGCGGGGATCGCCAGCGCGGGTCTGGGGCTCCCCCTTCCCCCTCCCGGGGAGGGGGGGAGCTGTGCAGACATGCGGCGCGGCTCGTGCGACGTCATGCTTGTTAGTTCGTTTTCCTGGGAGAGTTCTGTCCACTCGTTTGTCGATTTTTGTTGTTAACCAGAATAGGGGTTTGTTTTGTGGCGCTTACCTTTCTGGGTGCCTGTCCCGGTCGATGGCAGATATAGAATGCTCCAAATCACATGTGCATTTCTATGGGCCATTGCTCCCCGTGCCTCTCTGAGGGGGCCAAGTTCTGGCTCGTGGTCCCCGGTAGGCCTAGAACTCCACCCACATTGACTGATGCAAAATAGTTAGGGTATCCATATCAGCCATGGATAGCCCCGGGCAGCCTCCGGGACTCACCCAAAAAATGGCGTTTCATTACATTCAATGCTGGTTTTTTGGTTTTATAGTAAATTGTCAATTGTATTTTCTGATTTTTGTCTGTGGGAATAACGTTCCTATTAACTATATCTTTCAGGACCTTCAGGACCCTTTCCTTCGTTTTATGAGCCGTCGAAAAGAAGTTCCTGTTAAACAGCCTAATAGGGGGTACAGGTGTTGTGTCAGTTGACTCTTCAGATGTTGCATGGCATTTCACCTTTCTCTTTATGACGTCTACAACATATTTGTTAGAGACGCCATTGTTGACTAGGACCTGCCTTAACACACACACATATTATATATATATATATATATATATATATATATTAGTATATTTTGGTAGCAGTCTTTCCTGTAGACATATATTATTAAATATGACCGAAAAAGTAAGATTAATAATTCTAACACGAATTTTCTCAATCTTTCGTACATTACGCTTCACTGTTGGAGGTAAATCAAAAATCAATTCTCCAAAATTCATTTTTATTTCTAGTCTGACGCGACACGGGCGCGTTTCGTAAAACTTATTACATTTTCAAAGACTTTAGTTCACAAATACACAACTGATTAGAACTTACATATCTCTGATTTTATATCTACATTTGAGTGAGGTGGGAGGGGTGATGTGGCATTAACACAAGACAGAACAAGAGGGGATATTAATAGGGTATTAAAAGTATCAACACAAGACAGAACACAAACAATGGGAATTGAATAGAAGTGTTTGTAGAAAGCCTATTGGTCCATATTTCTTGATGCTTCTATATTGGAGCGGAGTCTTGAGGTGGGTAGAATATAGTTGTGCAATAATTGGCTGTTGATTGCTGGTGTTGACTTCTTGATGTGTAGTGCCTCGCAAACGTCAAGCCGCCTGCTAACGCTGTATCTATCGATGATTTCTGTGTTGTTTACTAGGATTTCTCTGGCGATGGTTTGGTTGTGGAAAGAGATTATATGTTCCTTAATGGAGCCCTGTTGCTTATGCATCGTTAAACGCCTAGAAAGAGATGTTGTTGTCTTGCCTATATACTGTTTTTTTTGGAGCTTACAGTCCCCAAGTGGGCATTTGAAGGCATAGACGACGTTAGTCTCTTTTAAAGCGTTCTGTTTTGTGTCTGGAGAGTTTCTCATGAGTAGGCTGGCCGTTTTTCTGGTTTTATAGTAAATCGTCAGTTGTATCCTCTGATTTTTGTCTGTAGGGATAACGTTTCTATTAACAATATCTTTCAGGACCCTTTCCTCCGTTTTATGAGCTGTGGAAAAGAAGTTCCTGTAAAATAGTCTAATAGGGGGTATAGGTGTTGTGTTAGTTGTCTCTTCAGAGGTTGAAGAGACAACTAACACAACACCTATACCCCCTATTAGACCTCTGAAGAGACAACTAACACAACACCTATACCCCCTATTAGACCTCTGAAGAGACAACTAACACAACACCTATACCCCCTATTAGACTATTTTACAGGAACTTCTTTTCCACAGCTCATAAAATGGAGGAAAGGGTCCTGAAAGATATTGTTAATAGAAACGTTATCCCTACAGACAAAAATCAGAGGATACAACTGACGATTTACTATAAAACCAGAAAAACGGCCAGCCTACTCATGAGAAACTCTCCAGACACAAAACAGAACGCTTTAAAAGAGACTAACGTCGTCTATGCCTTCAAATGCCCACTTGGGGACTGTAAGCTCCAAAAAAAACAGTATATAGGCAAGACAACAACATCTCTTTCTAGGCGTTTAACGATGCATAAGCAACAGGGCTCCATTAAGGAACATATAATCTCTTTCCACAACCAAACCATCGCCAGAGAAATCCTAGTAAACAACACAGAAATCATCGATAGATACAGCAATAGCAGGCGGCTTGACGTTTGCGAGGCACTACACATCAAGAAGTCAACACCAGCAATCAACAGCCAATTATTGCACAACTATATTCTACCCACCTCAAGACTCCGCTCCAATATAGAAGCATCAAGAAATATGGACCAATAGGCTTTCTACAAACACTTCTATTCAATACCCATTGTTTGTGTTCTGTCTTGTGTTGATACTTTTAATACCCTATTAATATCCCCTCTTGTTCTGTCTTGTGTTAATGCCACATCACCCCTCCCACCTCACTCAAATGTAGATATAAAATCGGAGATATGTAAGTTCTAATCAGTTGTGTATTTGTGAACTAAAGTCTTTGAAAATGTAATAAGTTTTACGAAACGCGCCCGTGTCGCGTCAGACTAGAAATAAAAATGAATTTTGGAGAATTGATTTTTGATTTACCTCCAACAGTGAAGCGTAATGTACGAAAGATTGAGAAAATTCGTGTTAGAATTATTAATCTTACTTTTTCGGTCATATTTAATAATATATATATATATATATATATATATATATATATATATATATATATATATATATATATATATATATATATATATATACACACACACACACACACACACACACACACACACACACACACACACACACACACACACTCTCCTGTGTGTGTGTGTGTGTGTGTGTGTGTGTGTGTGTATCTAACTCCTGAGGCACATATAAATAGGATAACGACAGCAGCGTACTCTACACTGGCGAAAATTAGAACTTCATTCAGAAACCTAAATGAGGAGGCTTTTAGGGCGCTTTACACTGCCTACGTGAGACCCGTCTTAGAGTATGCCGCGCCATCATGGAGCCCCCACCTGAAGAAACACATAAAGAAACTGGAGAAGGTTCAGAGGTTTGCGACGAGGCTTGTCCCAGAGTTACGAGGGATGGGATATGAAGAGCGGCTGAAGGAACTGAACCTTACGACACTAGAGAAAAGAAGGGAGAGAGGAGATATGATAGGGACATATAAAATACTCAGGGGAATTGACAAAGTGGAAATAGATGAAATGTTCACACGTAATAATAACAGAACGAGGGGACATGGGTGGAAACTGGAAACTCAGATGAGTCACAGAGATGTTAGGAAGTTTTCTTTTAGCGTGAGAGTAGTGGAAAAATGGAATGCACTTGGGGAACAGGTTGTGGAAGCAAATACTATTCATACTTTTAAAACTAGGTATGATAGGGAAATGGGACAGGAGTCATTGCTGTAAACAACCGATAGCTAGAAAGGCGGGATCCAAGAGTCAATGCTCGATCCTGCAAGCACAAATAGGTGAGTACACACACACACTGGGGCCTCGACTTCCGATGCTAATCCGTTCCCAGAGACGCATCGGAAGTCGAAGCGAATTTTCCCATAAGAAATAAAGGGATTTGAATTAATCCGTTCTGTTTTCTCTGGGGTACTCTCTCTCCTACGTTTTGCCTGAATGCCGCTAGGACCTGGTTGTGGTTCAGTGCTTGTTTGTCTCACTACAAATTTGTCAAGAGACATTTGTTTTTCCCTTCTTTTTAACGTTAGTCGGTAATGATGCATCACAGTGTCATTGAATAGGTTAAGGCAACGACAAACTGCAGCTTGATTTGGGTGAGTCGTTTCAGCAAAGGTTTGCAATTTTTCGCATATTGCACACATTTTCTAAATTTTTGAGGAAGAAACATCCTCTACTGGCACATCCTCCCCTGAAGAAATTTCCTCAGCTACCTCTTTTTGCTGCTCCTTTTGAAGGGCTTGGAGTTCTTCGGTGGTCAGTTCTTTGTTGTGTTCTTCCACCAACTCCTCCACATCAGCACCATCCAACTCCAAACCCAATTGCCGACCCAGAGAAACAATTTCCTCAACGAGAGGCACTTCAGGTTCAGACTCAAACCCCTCAAAGTCTCGTTCTGCAACACATTCAGGCCACAGTTTTCTCCAGCCAGAGATTATGGTTCTTACAGTCACTTCTTGCCAGGCTTTGTCAACAAGTTTTAAAGCACTATAAATGTTAAAATGTTTTTTCCAGAACTCTTTGAGGGTGAGGTTTGTGGCATCCGTCACTTCGACACATCTCCAGAAAAGTGCCCTTTCATAGAGTTTCTTAAAATTGGCAATGATTTTCTGGTCCATAGGCTGAAGTAGAGGAGTGGTGTTGGGAGGAAGGAACTTATTGTAAGAAACT
Organism: Procambarus clarkii; assembly: GCF_040958095.1. Taxonomy (NCBI): domain Eukaryota; kingdom Metazoa; phylum Arthropoda; class Malacostraca; order Decapoda; family Cambaridae; genus Procambarus; species Procambarus clarkii. The sequence goes on along the minus strand of NC_091186.1, from coordinate 38,293,736 downwards.
TAAATTTCTCATCCAATGAATCCTCCAAGCCTGGAGGATGGGCAGGAGTATTATTGAGGAGAAGCAGGGCCTTGAGTGGCAAACTGTTCTCCTGCAAATATTTTTTGATGGCAGGGCACACCACCATATTCACCCACTCCGTAAAAAATTGCCTAGTCACCCATGCCTTAGCATTAGCCTTCCACATCACACACATTTTGTGTTTCTGCACATTATATTTTTTGAAAACCCTTGGATTTTCGGAATGATACACAAGCAAGGGTTTAATTTTCAAATCGCCACTCGCAGTACCACACAACACGAGTAAACCGATCTTTCATAGGCTTGTGTCCAGGCAATGTCTTCTCCTTGGTAATGTATGTTTTCTTTGGCAATCTTTTCCAGAATAGCCTTGTCTCATCACAATTAAACACTTGTTGTGGTAGGTATGCCTCACTCTGCACAAAATCTTTAAATTCGCCAATGAATCTTTCAGCCGCTGGTTTGTCTGCGCTGGCAGCCTCCCCATGCCTCACAACACTATGAATTCCACTTCTTTTTCTAAATTTCTCAAACCATCCCCTGCTCGCCTTAAACTCTTTTACTTCTGCATCACTCGTTCCAGGGGTTTTCTTTAAAAGGTCTTCATGCAATTTTCTTGCCTTTTCACAAATGATGGCCTCCGAAACGCTATCACCCACTAACTTCTTGTTGTGTATCCAAATTAATAATAACTTTTCAACATCCTCATGTGTTTGTGTTCTATGTTTCGTGATTATTGATATGCCTTTTGCCACTTTAGCACTCATAATATCCTTTTTCTTAGCTAGTATGGTGGATATCGTTGACTGAGATTTGTTGTACTGCCTAGCCAGTTCACCTACCCGCACACCGTCTTCATATTTACAAATGATCTCTTGTTTCTGCTCTGGTCATTCTTACAATGGATCTCATATGTTGAGCCTTACCACTGACTTTCCTGGGACTCATGGCGGGATAGATAATAATTACTTTAATGTTCAAAATGAAAAAAATCACCACAAAAGCGGAATTTCTTATAGGCGCGATCATCACTAAGCGGGTAGCTGTAGTAAACTGAGGCAGGTCGGACTGCGTGACCGGGAACCACGCGCTCGGCCGACCCGAACGTGTACCAACAAATATCGGATGTTGACGACACCATCAGATGTTGAGTCACATTTTTTGATGAAATTTATATCGTAACTCGAATTTATCGTAAGTAGGGGCAATCGGATGTCGAGGTGCCACTATATATATATATACTGTATATATATATATATATATATATATATATATATATATATATATATATATAATATATATATATATATATATATATATATATATATATATATATATATATATATATATATATATAATATAAAGGGGTACCACCTCTGGTGCAAGTGTAGGGACCCATAGCCTCGGAGAAGAAAATAATGAATACTCAGAGAAGACCTTGTGGATCCTCACTGAACACCTTGATATTTTCTTCCCCTACCACCCCTATTCTTTTAGTGTGTGTGTGTATATATATCTAACTTTATTTTAAAATTTCATTACACAAAAAGGGTTACAACATTTGTTACATGCAATGTACAAGACTACTTGTCACAAGTTGTACAGCTCCTCCACCTCCTCAGATGGCGGGCAGGAACCATGGATGCAGTGAGCATTTCCTTTCTGGATCACCACACTAAGGCGCTGAAAGAGAAAACTGGCGGCTATAGGGTCTCTAGTTGTTTCAATTAGCTTGGACCCCAGTTCCTTCAAAAAACTTGCAGCACTTTTACACCAGGCACCAAGTGTCTTTGAGGCAATGGGGACAAAATTGTTGTGGTGCTCAAGGTCTCTGTATTTACGTTACTTGGCTGCTTCCTGGTAATTGGCAGCTCCTCCTGCTTGTGTAGCACTGAAGTCAACATAGGTGTTGGCTAAGGTTGAAACGCAAGTGTAGTCCCACACCAACTGTCTACCATTCTTCCAGGTGTTCACCGTGATCCTGTCTGGGCGACCGACAGGCTCATCAGAGTTGCGGGGCTTTAGGTAAAGGGGCTCTCTCTCTGCTGGACAACTGGCTGTGGTAAGGCTTCTCATGATAATGTCGTTAACCTCGCCGTATCTTGCATGCCATCCTCCTGTCCTTAGGCAGAGAAGGCCATGCCGTCTGTACCTGTCAGCCACTGCCTCGCCGCAAATACACCTGTATTTAGTGTGAATTGAGGCAGTGAGGCAGAGAGCCACAGCAGTTCGAAGGGCCTGCGATGTGAGACAAGTGCCAGTTGCTGACATTGGGGTTGCTAATAGGAAGTCCCCCTGCATGGGGAGCTGCTACAGCTTTAAATCGGGCAGTATTGTGTGGTGTTATCGCAGCTTCTTGGTCGGCAATGGGGCGATCCCAGCTGGATTGCTTATGGGCTTCAGAAAGCAGTGGTTGGGGTGCTGGTCCTGCGAGAGAGACCCATTTGGTGGTGCAGTCTGCAAAGCTGGGATCATGTATCCCTGCCCATTGAGCTAGGTGCTTAGGAAGGATTTCCTTCACCAAGTTGTCAGATGCCACTGAAGAGGACAGAAACGCTGGTACCGCAATTTGTGTTGCTGTGCACACCCTGAGGCCCCCGAGTCTGACAGGAAGGGAAGCCTGTTTCCACTGTGAGTTGCTGAGAGAAAGGTTGAGGGCTTTTTCTAGCATTGATTTCAGTAAACTGTCGTACTCCTCTATTTTAATATTATTGAAAGATGGCGAACATCTAAGTAGGTAGGTCAGCCTGGGGAGGGACAAGCATCTGGTGATGAGGTAAAGTGCATCATGAGCATCGATGTCTTCAATCCTCTCATTCATCCTCTTCAGGTCAGTGATCTTACCAAGGACCCCGTCTATGGCATTCCCTCCAAGAGGAGCACCTAGACGTGTGCTGTCCTCAGGGTTGGTTATGTGAATATCAGGCAAAACAACCTTTATTTGCTCTATTATGTTCTGGTTGGTGGAGGTTATTTTGCACTTGGAAGAGTTCAGGGTGAGGCCTAGACTTGCTCCTTGCTCCTGAATTATTCTTATGTCGTACAAGAGTGAGGCTGGGGAGCTGGCTAGAGTACCATCATCCAAAAACTAAATGTTGAGCTCACTGGAAAGGTTATCGGTGACTTCCTTAATGACTAGGCAGAAAAGAAAAGAAGCAAGGGGGTCACCCTGTTGGACACCTTCTTGTGACTCAATTTCGTGTTCCCCGAAAAGCAAAGAGAGATTCTTGCTGTAACATGAGTTTACAAACGGGTAGAGGGAAGGAAAAAGGCGATGAACCGCACTGAGTACTGCATCCCTTCTAACCAGATTGAAAGCATTTTTGAAGTCCAGTTTTATCAGGGCTTTTTCATCCGTAATGTTGGCAATGTAGGCTCTAGCTGCATGAGCCGCTGCCTCACACCCTTGGGGAATGCCAAACCCAAGCTGTTTTGGCTTCAGCATGTCTGCTGCTGACTGACTAACTGTTCTGGCAGCAGCCTTAGCGACGAGGCGCCAGAGTGAATTGCCCACAGCTATCGGTCTGATTCCTTCATCTTTTTTCCTGAGGGCACAGAGTGAAGCACCAAAAAAGATAGGCCGTATGGTCTCTGGTATGTTGCCAGCTAGACATATGTTGGAGAATCTAGCTAGTTCCACCAGGAGGCCCTGTGCAATGTCTCTCAGTGCAGGGATAATGAGTTATCATTTTTTAGATTTTTGAACGCATGAATAAATCGACTTGGACAATTAGGAACAGATTTGTTAAGTAAAACACCATACATCATACCCTTGCACACACATTAATATTTTCAACTGAGACATCACTATACTTTTCGAGATTGCTGAAACATTTGGCAATATCTACAAAATTTACTGTTCCGTTAGATGTGGCAAAGTTTAGGCCATATCCTAATGCAGCAATCATGTTGTTATCAAGTTGTCTATCCGAGAGTTGATAACAAAATCCCGGTTGGAGTGTTTATTCCAGTTACTTTGTTGAACAAGTCTCTTCAATTTGAAATCAAGTTTAGTACTCACCTTTCTGTTGTCAGACCTCTTAACTAGTATAACAGTAATCCATCAAACACTGGCTCCATTCAGGCGGAATGGCTTGGAGGAAAGCATATTTACAGTTATCCACTACTTTAAAGCATTCATGAACTTCTAATTTAAGTAAATCAATGTTTTTCATAAGCACAATGTGGGGTATCTCATCAAACGAACGATCAGACAATTTAAGAACGCTGTTTGGTAATAATGATCAGGGGTAGCACCTGTTCACTGAGGCAGTTTCGAAGAAACCGGAGACGAAGTTTCAAGGAATGAGATTTCACTAAAGTATAACGAAGTTTAGTAACAAAAGGTTTAAGGCTTCTCTCTCTACCCTTCCCTTAAACCTTTTGTTACTAAACTTCGTTCTGCTTTAGTGAAATCTCATTCCTTGAATGTGGAACTGAGCCGTGTTCAGAAGTACAAGTATCTGGGCATGTATGTTGGATACACATGTGAGAGTAAAAATGCTGAAATAAATCATATCAGCACCTTATGTAAAGCCCGTCTGCATCCTCTAAAAGCACTGGCTTTTTCTGGTAAAGGTGTTGGGGTACCTATCTTGCAGATGTTATACATAAGCATTGTTCGGTCCCTGATAGACTACGCAGCACCCGTTTTGTCTTAAACAGGCCAAGGCAGAATTAAAAAAATAGAGCTGATACAGAACGAGGCTATGAGGATTATTCTTGGATGTCAAAGAAATGCAATGATTGAAATACTGAGAATGGAATTAAATTTACAGAGTGTGTATAATAGAGTCTGTGACATTAACACTAGAGTATCTATTTGTTTCATGCGGAGAAAAGGAGGAGATAAGCTGTTTCAGAGTGTTCAGACCTGCTTGAGTGACGTACACACTTCCAGGAAACTGAGGGAGACACGCTACAGGAGGGGATTAGCTCATGACCTCAGGGAATACGATGTACTTGACTGCTGTAAACCCTCTCAACAGTGTAATAGGTCTGCTCCTGGAAAGTACAGAAAATAGACATCGAAATTGTACCCCTCAAGGTGAAAAAGATTCATCATGAACCGGGACAATTATGGTGTTTGTATGGAAGCATGATATCTCGGTTACCAAGAGGCAACAGTTTACGTGTATATTGTGACGGGTCAGTGGCGGAGGATGGCAGGGCAGGGTGTGGTGTCCTAATAAGGGAATATACTGAGTTTGGGACCATGGACAGGATAATTGAACTCCGACTAAGTAATTATGTATCATCCACACAAGCTGAACTGCAGGCCATTCTGGCGTGTTTGGAGGAAGCACGTCATCACGACAAAAATGTTTTTGTATTTGTCGATAGCCAAGGAGCACTTGATTCCTCAAACAGTCGAAACCCAGTCTTCATGTCCATAGTTGAGGATTGTAAGAAAAGAATAACTGAGATACAGCTGAAAGGTTATAGTGTGAAATTCATGTGGATTCCATCTCATGTTGGAATAGTGCTCAACGAGGTGGCGGATGACTTAGCCAAACGTGCCACATCAAAACCACAAGTTGACATTGAATGTGAATTCACAATGAGACAAATAAGAAGCAAGATCAGAAATATTCAGGCACAGGCAGAAGTGGAGAGGAGAAGTATAATGTATGAGAGAAGTCAAACCATGCAACACTACATGTATGCTAGTCAAAACACCCATTTCACTTATGGTAAAAGGAGAAATGCTTGGAGTGACTCTGTGTACATGCGGCTCAGGCTTGGTTACAAATATTACTGGGAATATGGGATAGGTGTTCATGATAATGACACGAAGTGTAAACTATGTGTTATGTTAAGGTCTCACACCCTAGCCCATTATGTCCGTTGATTAATGTATATAGAAACACTGAGGACTGTTCCTGAACAAATAGCCTGGATGTGCCACAACGGAAAGGTTGATGATATTCTTGAGAGATATAAGAATTTTACACCAAGACTGTAATTTTTTGTTGAATTATCTGCAGGTCTCTTGCAAATTGTGTATACAGTATACCAAGGTCATAAAAGTAATTATGTGTATGTCTGATACCATACTACTTGTGTAAAGGAGGAAATGTATATGTTTATCTCTCAGAATGTTTGGTAATATGTTTATTGTTTGTGATGTGTGTCTATGTATGTATTAACACGATGTACTGAACGGGGTGAGAATAGCTTGAGCTGCCTCATCCCTTTGTGTATATTTTATTTTACCTCAATAAACTTATTTCAATTTCAATTTCAATTTCATTCCTTGAAACTTCGTCTTCGGTTTCTACGAGAATGCCTCAGTGAACAAGTGCTACCCTGTTCATTATTAGTACGTTCATCATTATTACACTAATAGTACGATCAAGTCCAATTTAATAAAAAATTCTCCTGGTACAGCAGGTTGTGTGTATTCGATTCCCTGCAATGATTGTGATTCTGTGTATCTTGGACAAACAGGAAAGTCCTTACAATTGCGGTTGTCCCAACATGCTTATAGTATTAGAACTGCCCAAACGTCTAGTGCATTGTATCTACACATGAGTTTGTGTGATCACACAATTAAGTGAGATGGAGCAAAAAGCATTACTAATTGTCGTGGTTTCGTGGAACGGAATTTGATCGAGTCTGCCTTAATCAGTGTCTAAATCTTATCAATTTTAGTACTGGTATGTACAAACTTGATCATTTTTAAGATACAATATTGCACAACAGTTTAAGAAAAAACTCTGAAAGGGCTACTATGTCTCATTTCAATATTATATTCATATATTGTGTGTTCATTGAGGCTTTAATCTTTCATCCTTATTCTCTGACCGCTTAATCATATTATTCTAAGCTAAATCTATACTGCTTCTGGGTAATTCTTTACCTGGGAATATGTGGTCATATTCAGCTGTTGACCTGTACCCTCTCTTTGTTTCTCCTAGTCAGTCTGGTGTTGATAACGGCTGTAAAACGGCCGAAACGTTCATCTTCCTTTCCAATTTCTTTGTGGATTTTCTGCATATATATATATATCTTTTCACTATAATATATATATATAATATATATATAATATATATATATAATATATATATATAATATATATATAATATATATATATATATATATAATATATATATATATATATATATATATATATATATATATATATATATATATATATATGTCGTACCTAGTAGCCAGAACTCACTTTTTGCCCTACTATGCAAGGCCCGATTTGCATAATAAGCCAAGTTTTCATCAATTAATTGTTTTTCGACTACCTAACCTACCTAACCTAACCTAACCTAACTTTTTCGGCTACCTAACCTAACCTATCCTATAAAGATAGGTTAGGTTAGGTTAGGTAGGGTTGGTTAGGTTCGGTCATATATCTACGTTAATTTTAACTCCAATAAAAAAAAATTGACCTCATACATAATGAAATGGGTAGCTTTATCATTTCATAAGAAAAAAAATAGAGAAAATATATTAATTCAGGAAAACTTGGCTTATTAGGCAAATCGGGCCTTGCATAGTAGGCATAGAAGTGCGTTCTGGCTACTAGGTACGACATATATATATATATATATATATATATATATATATATATATATATACATATATATATATATATATATATATATATATATATATATATATATATATATATATATATATATATATATATATATATATATATATATTTCTTGATGCTTCTATATTGGAGCGGAGTCTTGAGGTGGGTAGAATATAGTTGTGCAATTTCTTTATCCACAATTTCTTTGTGGATTTTCTGCATATATTTATATATATATATATATATATATATATATATATATATATATATATATATATATATATATAATATATATATAATATATATATAATATATATATATATATATATATATATATATATAATATATATATATATATATATATATATATATATATAATATATATATATATATATATATATATATATGTCATACCTAGTAGCCAGAACGCACTTCTCAGCCTACTATGCAAGGCCTGATTTGCCTAATAAGCCAAGTTTTCCTGAATTAATATATTTTCTCTATTTTTTTTCTTATGAAATGATGAAGCTACCCATTTCATTATGTATGAGGTCAATTTTTTTTTATTGGAGTTAAAATTAACGTAGATATATGACCGAACCTAACCAACCCTACCTAACATAACCTATCCTATCTTTATAGGTTAGGTTAGGTAGCTGAAAAAGTTAGGTTAGGTTAGGTTAGGTAGGTTAGGTAGTCGAAAAAAATTATTTCATGAAAACTTGGCTTATTAGGCAAATCGGGCCTTGCATAGTAGGCCGAGAAGTGCGTTCTGGCTACTAGGTACGACGACATATATATATATATATATATATATATATATATATATTATTAAACATGACCGAAAAAGTGATATTAATAATTCTAACACAAATTTTTTCGATCTTATGTTTCTTTTCACTGTTGATGGTAATTGAAAAATCAATTCTCCAAAATTCGTTTTTATTTCTAGTCTGACGCGACACTTGAACGCGTTTCGTAATAACTTATTACATTTTCAAAGACTTTTAGTTTACACACACACAACTATTACCTGCAAACACTAAACAGAGTTCTTAATTATGCTATGATTTAAACAGCTTTCATTTTTCATTTTATACCCACATTTTGGGTGAGGTGATATGTTACAACAGTTTTCAATGAGGTGAACAAAACTTTCAACACAGGATAGAACACGAAACAATGGGTATTGAAGGTAAGAATGGAAGTAATTGCAGAGGGCCTATTGGCCCATATTTCTTGATGCTTCTATATTGGAGTGGAGTCTTGAAGTGGGTAGAATATAGTTGTGCATTAATTGGCTGTTGATTGCTGGTGTTGACATCTTGATGTGTAGTGCCTCGCAGATGTCAAGCCGCCTGCTATCGCTGTATCTATCGATGATTTCTGTGTTGTTTGCTAAGATTTCTCTGGTGATCGTTTGGTTGTGGGAAGAGATTATATGTTCCTTAATGGAGCCCTGCTGCTTATGCATCGTTAATCGCCTGGAAAGAGATGTTGTTGTCTTGCCTATATACTGAGTTTTTTGAGGCTTACAGTCCCCAGGAGGGCATTTGAAGGCATAGACGACGTTGGTCTCTTTTAAAGCATTCTGCTTTGTGTCTGGAGAGTTTCTCATGAGTAGGCTGGCCGTTTTTCTGTTTTTTTTTGGTTTTATAGTAAATCGTCAGTTGTATCTTCTGATTTTTGTCTGTAGGGATAACATTTCTATTAACAATATCTTTCAGGACCCTTTCCTCCATTTTATGAGCTGTGGAAAAGAAGTTCCTGTAAAATAGTCTAATAGGGGGTATAGGTGTTGTGTTAGTTGTCTCTTCAGAGGTTGCATGGCGTTTCACTTTCCTTCTTGTGATGTCTTCAACGAAACCATTGGAGAAGCCGTTGTAGACTAGGACCTGCCTTACCCTACAGAGTTCTTCGTCGACTTGCTTCTATCCTGAGCTGTGGCTGAGAGCACGGTCGACATAAGCGTTAACAACACTCCTTTTGTACCTGTCTGGGCAGTCACTGTTGGCATTCAGGCACATTCCTATGTTTGTTTCCTTAGTGTAGACTGCAGTGTGGAAACCTCCGCTCCTTTCCATGACTGTTACATCTAGAAAGGGCAGCTTCCCATCCTTCTCCATCTCGTAAGTGAAACGCAACACAGAATTCTGCTCAAATGCCTCTTTCAGCTCCTGCAGATGTCTGACATCAAGTACCTGTGTAAAAATGTCGTCAACATACCTGCGGTATATGGCCGGTTTCAAGTTCATGTCGACTAAGACTTTTTGCTCGATGGTACCCATGTAGAAGTTCGCAAAAAGGACACCTAGGGGAGAACCCATGGCAACCCCATCTACTTGCTTATACATGTGCCCATCCGGGCTCAAGAAGGGTGCCTCTTTAGTACAAGCTTGGATTAGTTTCCTTAGAATGTTTTCTGGTATGTCAAGAGGAGTACAGGCCGGATCACGATACACTCTGTCCGCTATCATCCCGATTGTTTCATCCACAAGTACATTGGTAAACAGTGATTCTACGTCCAATGAGGCTCTTATCCCTGTGGCCCGTGTTCCCCGCAGTAAGTCAACAAATTCCTTTAGAGACTTCAGGCTGAAGGCGCAAGGGATATTAGGAGTCAGCAAACCGTTGAGTCGTTTCGCCAGTCTGTACGTGGGTGTGGGTATCTGGCTGATGATTGGCCGAAGTGGGTTTCCAGGCTTATGTGTCTTGACATTTCCATACGCGTATCCAGGTTTATATTCCCCAATAATCTTTGGCAGGTGGAGTCCGGATTTCTTGGCGTTCACAGTTTCGATCAATTTGTTGACCTTTGCTTTCAATTCGGCTGTAGTGTCCTTCGTTACCCTTTGGAATTTAGTTTGGTCAGAGAGTATGAGGTTCATTTTCGCCAGATATTCGTCTTTTTTAAGAATGACGTATATTGGCGACTTGTCACCTCTCCTGACAACTATTTCCTTGTTCTCACGAAGGCTCTTAGCTGCCGCTTTGAGCTCGGGGGACAGTATGGTGCTTCTGTAGTTGCCTCGATAAAATTGTAGTTGCCTATAAAACCAAAAAAACGGCCAGCCTACTCATGAGAAACTCTCTAGACACAAAGCAGAATGCTTTAAAAAGAGACCAACGTCGTCTATGCCTTTAAATGCCCTCTTGGGGACTGTAAGCCTCAAAAAACTCAGTATATGGGCAAGACAACAACATCTCTTTCCAGGCGATTAACGATGCATAAGCAACAGGGCTCCATTAAGGAACATATAATCTCTTCCCACAACCAAACCATCACCAGAGAAATCTTAGCAAACAACACAGAAATCATCGATAGATACAGCGATAGCAGGCGGCTTGACATCTGCGAGTCACTACACATCAAGAAGTCAACACCAGCAATCAACAGCCAATTAATGAACAACTATATTCTACTCACTTCAAGACTCCGCTCCAATATAGAAGCATCAAGAAATATGGGCCAATAGGCCCTCTGCAATTACTTCCATTCTCACCTTCAATACCCATTGTTTCGTGTTCTATCCTGTGTTGAAAGTTTTGTTCACCTCATCCAAAACTGTTGTAACATATCACCTCACCCAAAATGCGGGTATAAAATGAAAAATGAAAGCTGTTTAAATCATAGCATAAGTAAGAACTCTGTTTAGTGTTTGCAGGTAATAGTTGTGTGTGTGTAAACTAAAAGTCTTTGAAAATGTAATAAGTTATTACGAAACGCGTTCAAGTGTCGCGTCAGACTAGAAATAAAAATGAATTTTGGAGAATTGATTTTTCAATTACCATAACAGTGAAAAGAAACATAAGAAAGATCGAGAAAACTCGTGTTAGAATTATTAATCTTACTTTTTCGGTCATATTTAATAATATATGTCTACAGGAAAGACTGCTACCAAAATATACTAATATATATATATATAATATATATATATATATATATATAATATATATATATATATATATATATATATATATATATATATATATATATATATATATATATATATATATATATATATATAAAGTGGAACCTCTATTAACGAGTGGCTCTATTAACGAGTTTTTCCAGTAACGAGCAAGCCACTCGCAGCAAATTTGTCTCTATTGACGAGCTCGCCTCTATTAACGAGTGAAACTACATGGCGCTTCCTAGCGTCTCGCGGGTTTTCGCAAATTCTCAGACGCCTCCGACGCCAGTGTTGTTGTTGTATCTCACACGACAAGCATCCCTCTGGATTTATTTGAGCTTTTCTTTGGGTTTTTAGTGGTTTTGCGACTACAATTTGTAACACACGATGTCTCCAAAGAAGCTGCTTGCTAAAGATAGTGTTGTCAAGAGGAAGAAAGACACAATTACTGTGGATTTAAAGAAGAAAATTATAGCAAAGCATGAGTGTGGTGTCTGTGTGATTGATCTCACAAGGGAGTATGGCAGGTCCTCATCAACAATTTACACCATTAGTAAGGGAATGAGGAGGTAAGGGAGGATGCTGCCTCTTCCACTGAGATCAGGGAAGTGTTTGGAATGTTTGAAAAGGTGAACTCATTCGTGGAAAAGCTGCCCTGATAAAGCAGTGACAACCAGGTGTGTGAAAATGTTTAAGTAATTTATCACTTTGTGATAACACTTTATGAAAGTGTTATCACTTTCGCAGGTATATGTCACTTGAACGTGACACACTTTTTTTCTCTTGAATGCACCCAAACACCGCGCTCAAGCGTCATTTGAGCAAATATTTCTATAAAATCCAATTCTTATCCGATCGACTTGGGGATTGTATACATGTTTGCTATGAAATTTCCGTTTTCTTTAATAACCACATTGCCTATTTGAGAAAACGGCATTGTATTGTATCTTCGTGGTAAGACTATTATATTGTTGACACAACGAGTGTAATCAACGTAGTTTTTTATTTGGTGCTGGTCTAACGCATCCTTGTGTGACATTTGAAATGAAATTTGGGTGAAATTCCCAAGAAGAGAGAGTCCGCCTGACTCAGAGGTGGATTCCCCTTCCACACCATAACCCCTCTCATCCTTCCCACCTCTCCATCGTCTCCCTCAAGCCAGCAACTACTCTTCATAAGGTAAAGTAAATATTAAAACACTACAACAAAACATTTATATTTACATGTGCAATATTATATTTACATAAAAAAAAGTCATACAAGTATGGATGTTTTTGGGAGTGGAACGGATTAAATTTATTTCCTTTATTTTAAATGGGGAAATTTGTTTCCAAAGACGAGTTTTCCAGGTAACGAGCTCGGTGCCAGAACGGATTAAACTCGTTAATAGAGGTTCCACTGTATATATATATATATATATATATATATATATATATATATATATATATATATATATATATTAGTATATTTTGGTAGCAGTCTTTCCTGTAGACATATATTATTAAATATGACCGAAAAAGTAAGATTAATAATTCTAACACGAATTTTCTCAATCTTTCGTACATTACGCTTCACTGTTGGAGGTAAATCAAAAATCACTTCTCCAAAATTCATTTTTATTTCTAGTCTGACGCGACACGGGCGCGTTTCGTAAAACTTATTACATTTTCAAAGACTTCACAAATACACAACTGATTAGAACTTACGTATCTCTGATTTTATATCTACATTTGAGTGAGGTGGGAGGGGTGATGTGGCATTAACACAAGACAGAACAAGAGGGGATATTAATAGGGTATTAAAAGTATCAACACAAGACAGAACAGAAACAATGGGTATTGAATAGAAGTGTTTGTAGAAAGCCTATTGGTCCATATTTCTTGATGCTTCTATATTGGAGCGGAGTCTTGAGGTGGGTAGAATATAGTTGTGCAATAATTGGCTGTTGATTGCTGGTGTTGACTTCTTGATGTGTAGTGCCTCGCAAACGTCAAGCCGCCTGCTATCGCTGTATCTATCGATGATTTCTGTGTTGTTTACTAGGATTTCTCTGGCGATGTTTTGGTTATGGGAAGAGATTATATGTTCCTTAATGGAGCCCTGTTGCTTATGCATCGTTAAACGCCTAGAAAGAGATGTTGTTGTCTTGCCTATATACTGGGTTTTTTGGAGCTTACAGTCCCCAAGTGGGCATTTGAAGGCATAGACGACGTTAGTCTGTTTTAAAGCGTTCTGTTTTGTGTCTGGGGAGTTTCTCATGAGTAGGCTGGCCGTTTTTCTGGTTTTATAGTAAATCGTCAGTTGTATCCTCTGATTTTTGTCTGTAGGGATAACGTTTCAATTAACAATATCTTTCAGGACCCTTTCCTCCGTTTTATGAGCTGTGGAAAAGAAGTTCCTGTAAAATAGTCTAATAGGGGGTATAGGTGTTGTGTTAGTTGTCTCTTCAGAGGTTGCATGGCTTTTCACTTTCCTTCTTATGATGTCTTCGATGAAACCATTGGAGAAGCCGTTATTGAATAGGACCTGCCTTACCCTACAGAGTTCTTCGTCGACTTGCTTCCATTCTGAGCTGTGGCTGAGAGCATGGTCGACGTATGCGTTAACAACACTCCTCTTGTACCTGTCAGGGCAGTCGCTGTTTGCATTTAGGCACATTCCTATGTTTGTTTCCTTAGTGTAGACTGCAGTGTGGAAACCTCCGCCCTTTTCCATGACTGTTACATCTAGAAAAGGCAGCTTCCCATCCTTTTCCGTCTCGTAAGTGAAACGCAGCACGGAACTCTGCTCAAATGCCTCCTTCAGCTCCTGCAGATGTCTGACATCAGGTACCTGTGTAAAAATGTCGTCAACATACTAGACAACGCGTCAGACTAGAAATAAAAATGAATTTTGGAGAAGTGATTTTTTATTTACCTCCAACAGTGAAGCGTAATGTACGAAAGATTGAGAAAATTCGTGTTAGAATTATTAATCTTACTTTTTCGGTCATATTTAATAATATATATATATATATATATATATATATATATATATATATATATATATATATATATATATATATATATATATAATGTCGTACCTAGTAGCCAGAATGCACTTCTCGGCTTACTATACAAGGACCAATTTGCCTAATATGCCGAGTGATTTTCTTTATTCTCAATAAATTGTTTCCTATTAGTTTATTTTAAATATTATTATTATATTATATTCAGAACATAAATTATTGATTTAGTTATGTTAGTTTAGGTTAGGTTAAGATAGGTTAGGTTAAGATAGGTTAGGTTAGGTTAGTTAGGGTTCGTTAGCTTCGGTCATATATCTTCGGTAGTTTTAACTCAAATTTAAAAAAATTAGCTCATACATAATTAAATAAATAGCTGTATTGTTTCATAAGAAAAAATATAAAAAAATTGAAATTCATGAAAACTTGGCTTATTAGGCAAATCGGGACTTGCATAGTAGGCCGAGAAGTGTGTTCTGGCTCTTTGGTACGACATTTTATATATATATATATATATATATATATATATATATATATATATATATATATGCGAACAAGCCTGAATTCATATATATATATATATATATATATATATATATATATATACATATATATATATATATATATATATATATATATAAAATCATATATATATATATATATATATATATATATATATATATATATATATATATATATATATATATATATATACTGTACTTAGTTTATAAATCAAATAGATAAGATTTGGTGGTCTTATCACCATCAAATCAACTAAGCCCAGATTTGTGTGAGACCAATAGTCAATTTATCCATCATGGTTATGTTTGGGGAAGAGTATCACTCAATCTCAACAGTCCTGTAATGTAATTGTGTCCCCATAGTAAGTGTAAAATAATCCAGAGTTGTTCAGTAAAACCCATGTGTTAAGATGTAACCCACAGTGTACTTATTGTCCAACTTAGACTAAGAATACTTGATCCTTCCCCCATTACTCCATACGATACATACAGTTCCTTCCATTATTCATAATAAAGTAAGGACGGGTTTTGTTAGTCTGTACTCTCAGGTATGGCTTACAAACAGCCCTGCTGCTGCAATATGTTACCAAAATATATTATCCCATACTCTGGGATATGTTTATAAAAAATATTGGCCTTGCTGTGAATTATTTAATCTGTCAGTAATATTAACCCTGCTCTGAAATAGCTAATGCAAAGAATGTATAAAAATATTATGTAATTTGTATTAGTAAATAAAGTACTGTAATATTAGTTTTTGTTGTAAATACATCTAGCATAACTAAATATTCTTTTCCACAGGATAACAAGCCAGAGGAATGTTCAGTGTGTTTTAACGATTATGACGACAATCAACTACGACCTCGTACACTGCTGTGTGGTCACACATTCTGCTCCCAGTGTGTTGACAATGCTATCAAGAATGGTCAGCTGACCTGCCCCAGCTGCCGTGCCGAGCACGCTGCCACAGCCGCTACTCAGTTCCCAATTAACTATGCTGTGGAGGCTTTTGTTAGGAAACTCAAAAATATCCAGCCATCAACTGAGGAAGTAGTGCCAGCAAAACCTTATGAAGGTCCCACCAGAGGCATCAGTAAGAAGTTACGTTCCCTGGTGCAGGAGCAGAAGAGCATCATCAGCATCCTCATTACTAGCTGTGAAGAGGTACTGTCCCAGCTGGGGGAGTATCGGGGCCAGCTGGGGGACTGGAAGACTCACCACCTCCAGCTCCAGGACAGACTCTATGCTCTGGTAGAGCAGAACAAGTCAGCAATGAAGCTCTTGGAACTGGAGGATACCAGTGTGGTGGATATGACAACACAAGGAGAGGAAGGGAAGACTCAGCTGCAGGCCATGTTGGGGAGCCTCGACGCAGTCAACACTCCACAGGAGTTTGACACAACCATAGACACAGCTGATGGGTGCAGCATGAAGATAGAAGATTGGCTCCAGAAGTGCCAGGAACTCTTCCCTAATGTCAAGACTGTCCACACCTCAGTGAAGGTACGCTGCTGAAGGTCACATTGTTCTCACCCAACTGAGTGTTGTATTGCCTCTATATAAACACTTTTGACATGGAGACACATCATGATGAGAGTAGACTTTATATATAGGAAACTTTCTGGGGGGAGCCCCGTTGGTTTCCTGAAGCTATCCAGGCTGATATGAATATACTATATTAGCTTTTTGGAATCAGTCGATGTGCATAGAGTTCTTGCCTACCGGGGACCACATGCCAGAACTTGGCTCCCTCAGAGAGGCACAAGGAGCAATGGCCTATAGAAACTCCCATGTGGTTGGGAGCATTCTATGTCTGCCATCGACCAGGACAGGCACCCAGAAAGGTAGGTGCCCCAAAACAAACCCCTATTCTGGTGAAAATATTGCTACCGAAATCTGAACAAGTGGACAGAACTCCCCAAACGAAAATTAGGAAATGAGCATGACGTCATCATGTTGCTGCGCTGCTGTCTGTGCTACCTTACCACCCCCCTCCCTGGGAGGGGGAAGGGGGAGTCCCAGACCCTCACACCAGCGATCCACCCTTCAGTTCTTGGCTGATGTGATAATGGCGAGATCTTATGCCTCTGGCTACTGAATTTGTCTCAGTTTCTGTGCCTTGTGGCATGGTCTGTGTCTAAGGGTGGTGTGCAAGCCAGGAGTAATATTCTTCAGTATTTGGGCTGCATGCACCTAGGGTCGCCTTCCCTCGGTGCTTTGTAAGTACTGCCCTTGGGGCTTATGGCCACCTTCCAAAAATCACCTTCGGATCTACCTCTGCTGTCTTTTACTGCTCGGTACTTGGCTACCCTTGGAGTCAACTGGCGCTTTTGTTGCCCCTGCTTGCCTCAGGGTAGGAGGTAGTTTTTGTCACTGGTATGACGTACCTCACTGGTAGCGTGGGGTACTGCATGGCTAGTTATCACCTATTATAGCGGCCGGCTCTGTTCCACCTGGATAAGTTGTCCTTTTGTAGGGTTTTTCTTTTGTTTTTGTTTTCCTGCCTGGTGGGTGGGTCTGCCTTTGATCGGTTGCCCCTATATATATTCAGGGTATCTATATACACATATCTGTGTTCTTTATGGTATCCCCTGCTGGGCCCTCTGTGAGTGGACACGTCCTGGGGGTTCAGCTTTTAGAAGTTTGCTTGGTAGTTTTGGGTGCAGGTTTGCAGGATCCCTGCCTGGCTTCCCTTAGCTTGTTACCAAGGCTAAGGGCCCTGGGAAACCACGCTGGGGGTCCGATGGATGCGACCCTTGAGTTCCCTTTCGCTTTGTGTGAGGTTGATAGTTGCTCTGTCTCCTTGTATCAGGGTGACAATCACCAGTTGTGCCTCCACCATGCTGCGTGTAGGGTCAGTGATTCTTTTGACCCAGAGTCATGTGACGTTTGTTGTTTGTACATTCTCCAGTTCACCCATGCTACTGATCATGATATGAGGGTGCAGGCAGCAGCTGCATTGCATGCTACGTTTAGGTTGCTGCAATGTGAGGTTAGTTGCTTCCCCAGATGCCCCGAGACTGGCCCGTTTTGGTTTTAGTGGCCCGGACTTGTGGGTGGGAGTCACTTCGACTTTGGTTCCATCTGCCCCTCCTTGTCCTTCCCAGTTTTCACCTATAACAGTGGCTGGCGCTTTTTTTATCTTGGTATGATGTCCTCTTGTGAGGTTTTTCTTTTTCTTTTAGCCTGGTGGGGGGGGGGGGGTCTGCCTTGGTGTGCCTCCTCCTTTATATTAGGGTTGTTTTTGTTTGGTGTTACCCCCCGGGTTCACCCTCGTGAGTGGACACGTCCCGGGGGTTCAGCATTAGTTGTGCTGACTGGTAGCTTGGGCGCTGGTTAGCAGTACCCTGCCTGGGATTACCCTTAGCAGACCCAGTCTAGGGGCCCTGGGAAACCCCGCTGGGGCACTCGGGATCCAATGGATGAGACCCCTGAGTTCGCACTCACTTTGTGTAAGTTTGAGGCTTGCTCTGTCCCTTTGTCTTAAGGTGATGCTCATTGTTTTTGCCTCCGTCGTGTTGCCTGTTGGGTCGGTGACACATTTGACCCTGACTCCTGCGAGCTTTGTTGCTTGTTTGTGACTCAATTCACTCAATCTAATGATGACATTATTCGGATTCACGGGGCTCGCTCGTTACAGGATAGGTTAACCCTAAAATGGCGCATGGCTATATACCATTTGACACCCACAGGCGCATACAAAAAAAAAAAAAAAAATTTCTTCATAACCTGTTAATTTGTGTTCACTGATAATGGGAAAAATACTAAAAAAATTGTAAGTGGCATATATTGCCCGCTATAGGGCGGGTAAGCCTGGCAAAAAACAGGCGCTGACTCAGCGTGCATCCCAGGCGGTCTGTTGCTCGCCAGCTGTCAGGCCAGAGTTTCCACAAAGAGATAATTACCTAATTATATCAATGTCTCTAATTGATTTTTCTTAGTTTTTTGCAGTAATATTATTCAATAGTGTGTAGTGTGATATATTTATATAATAAAATGAGTGAATCATAGCTGTACTCAAAAATATGGTGTCCATATTGTTGATTCAATTATGTTCATCAAACAGTGAACAAATACTTTGTCGGTTATTACACTATATACACAGGTTATATATAAGTATCTGCATGTTTTGTTCACCATAACGAACCACTAAGTTGCTATTATGAGTCAAAAAGTAACGAGGAGTGACCGCCACATTCCAGCCAGCCACTTGCTGCCACTCACTCCCTCCCTCAACACCTCACTCGCCCACATTCTCCTCCCACCATACTGTTTTTGCTTTTATTCACTATATATATAGCGTCTATATATAAGTATCTACATTCGTGTTCACCATAACGAATCACTAAGTTCATATGCTGAGTGGCAGTGGCAGTGGCAGCCCGCCACTGGCTGCCACTCCCTCCCTCACCTCACCTGACTTGCCACCATTCTCCTCCCACCATACTGTTTTTGCTTTTATATACAGACGTTATATATAAGTATTTACATGTTTTGTTCACCATAACTGTACATCTAAGCTTGTATGGTGAGTAAAAGTACAAAGACGTAGGACCTCACACAGTCAGCTGGTGGCTGCCGCCCTCAAGGCCAGACGCACTAATATTTCTCCTACAATAATACTGTTTGTGGTGTTATTACGCTATATACACACACATTATATATAAATATCTACCTGTTTTATTCACCATACTTGTACAAGTAAACTGGTATGGTGCCGACAGACCATCGTGGTCACCAGTAAACAACATGATAAGTCGTGCAGACAACGCCACCGCAGATCCTTCGGTTCTGTCCTTTCGGAGGTTTTTGGCTTCCCGCGCCTCGCCTACTGTGGACAGCCATTTCGGCTTACCTCCTGCGCGACCCAGAATATGCCTCCATAAAGGATCCATCTTTCTTCAGGTCTGGTTCTTCATCTCTATTCTGGGTTCGTTATGAGGTTCCGGGCTCGTCTTGGCTTGCGGACTGCCCTTTGTTCTCATTGGATGCTTGGGACTCCTTCTGTCGTACCCGCAGGCTTGAGTGGCGCGAGGCGTTGACTGTGGTCCAGGTTTACCTAAGGGGGGGGGAGCGATTTTGAGCACCTTAATGAGTGCCTTTTTGCTCCTGCCCTTCTGCAGGATGTTGGCGCGGTTCAGCTTCATTTACCGCTCCCTTCCATGTTGGCTGCGCTTGTGGCTGAGGACTTGCACGTGTGTAGCTTGCTGGCTTTGGTCCTTCATTTCTTTTCCCCCTCCTGGAGCTGTCTTCGGATTGGCTTTGTGGAGGATGTAGAGGCGCTTGGGGCCATTCCTGGGTCTGGTGCCTTGGTCTCGGCTGCTCGTGCATCGTCTGCACTTTTGAAGCTGTTTGCGCCAATCCTGCGGTATGCGCTTTCGCGGTTTTTCGCTGCGCATCTCGCCTGTCGACAGGTGGTGCTCGCTTCCTCCTTGGAATCCGCTTGGGCCCTGGCTCTTAGATTGTTTTCACACTTGTGTCCTTTGTTGTTTGCGGCCTTTGCAGTGGAGCAGTATAGGCTGGTGGCTTCTTCCAGTTGCCGCCTGATGTCTGATTTGTTGGTTCTCCAGGGTTCTCATGTTAGTTCTTCCCAGAGGGGTCATGCCAGGGCTCGCGGTTCTGCACGTTGGGGTGGGCCACAGTTGCCGGTTTCGGAGCTGGTGCCGCCTTTGGTCTCGGCTGCACCTGGTAGGCGTGGTGCTCGCTCTGCAGGCAGGTCAAGTTCTCGTAAGGGGCATCAGCCCTTTCGCGGTTCACCCTATTGATGGGGCGATGGGGGGGGGGGGGAGGCTTGCTCTGTTTGCTTATGCCTGGTCTCATGATTCGTGGGATTTTCAGGTTGTTTCTTGCGGCGTGTGGTAGCGTTGGGTCGCCCCTCCTTCTTCAGGGGGTTCGGGGGCTGGCAGGGCAGGCCTCTTCTTTTGCGCTCTGTTAGGTTGTCTTGGAGTGGGTGCACTTGGTCGTGGTCGAAACGACCACGTCTCTCAGGTGGGTTTCCCGACTGTTTCCAGTTCAGAAACGGGACTGTACGAACCTGTGGTTCTTTCTGGATTTGTCCCTTCTCAACCCCTGGGTTTCTTGCCCCTCATTTCAGATGATCACTCTGTCCCAGGTCCGGCTTCTGTTGGAGCCAGGCACTTGGATGGTGTTCCTGGACCTCAAGGACGTGTATTCGCACATCCCAATTTATCTGGGGTTCTGGGACTGGCTCAGTTTTGTTGTGGGGTGCAAGAGTTACTGCTTTCATTGTCTATCGTTCGGGTTGACCTGGCACCTCACGTGTTTGCACGCCTTACCCGGGTCATGGTGGCCCGTCTGCATCTGTCAGGTGTTCGGGTTTTGGCCTACCTTGATGACTGGCTGGTTTGGGCTGCATGTCAGTTCACGTGTCAGCTCGCCAGGGATTTATTTCTATCCGAGCTTGCCGGGTTCTGGTTCTGGGTGAACTGGAGGAAGTCCCATCTGGTTCCCTCTAAGGTTCGGTCTTGGCTGGGTCTTGTGTGGGACGTTGTGACCACTTCCTTGTCTCTTCCTCCGGTGGATCTGCTTTGTCTGCATTCCAGCCTTCGTCTGTTCCTGAGGGGCTCTAGGGTCACACGGCGGTTGCTCGAGGGTTTGTGTGGTGTAGCCTGAACTTTGCCATGATGGTCTACCCACCGGGTCGGGTTTGGCTTCGTCAGCTGTTCTGGTTTCTTCAGGGGCGTCTCTTGCACCTCTCTTGCGACCGCTGAGTTCGGCCTCCTGAGGCTTTGCCTCAGTTGCTGTGTTGCCAGCTTCCTCTAAGGGTTTTTCGGGGTTCAGTGCCTTGGCTTTTCCCGAGCCCTCACTCGATGTGTTCACAGACTCGTCGTCTCCTGGCAGGGGTTTTGTGACCTGTGCTGACCAAGCTGGCCAAGGACGATGGGGTCAGTCCTTCCATCGGGCTCAAAGCATAGTGCGGGAGTTCGCGGCTGTGTGGATGTCGCTCTGGAGGATTCGGGTCGCTGGCGAGTCAACGATCCGGCTTCATTTGGACTGTTTCCCAGTGGTTCATTGCCTGAATCACGGGAGTTCGATGCGGTCCTTGGCTCTTTGGGGCTGGTCACTTCGGGTGACTCATCTGCTGAGTTCTTAGGGTTTGGCTCTCCTGGCAGTTCACGTTTGGGGAGTCCAATGTCCTGACAGACGGGCCTGTCCCACTTCCTTCCCCTTGCAACGGAGTGGACAGTCGACACAGAGTCGTTCAGTTAGCTCTGCCGGACATTCGAGCCTCCGGTGGTGGACCTCTTCACTTCGGCGTGGCGCCCTTCCTCGACTGTGAGCCGTCGGCGTTCATGCTTTTCGGCAGGACTGGGCGAGGTGGGGGTTACCTGTACCTCTTCCCCCCGATTCAGATGTTGCTCCAGGTCCTAGCTCGCTGCGAGTCTTACCTGGGTTGAGTTGTCCTGACTCCTTGGTGGCCTGCCCAGCCTTGGTTTGAGGTGCTTTTTTTTTTTTATTATTATTTTCTACAACAGACGTGGCCACACATTTACAATGCTAACCAGCATATATACATTTTCTTCTGTCCTCCATGGACAGGGTTAGAGAAATGTTAAACATAGAGTTCAAGGGTTTATTGAACACTCAACCACAGAAGGTGATTCTGTGGTTTTAAAATGCTAAGCCAACCTACATACGTAAATACATAGATACACAGATTTACGTTTCAGGTGCTGCTTGCTCAGTGTTTGAACCCGAGGGTCTTTTGCAGCTCTGCCTCTTTCAGCAGATTGGTCCAGCCCGATATAAAGTTAGTTCGTTCTTCTCGAGTCTTTGCATCTGGATTTTCTGACTCAAGTCTATCACAACTTGTATGGTGTGCAGGTGGCTTTGTTGTTGGTCTCCCACCTGCGTGCTTTGACTAGACACCAGTATGAAGTTTCCTGGCGATCCTTCCGGTTTTTCCTCTCACTACGTAGGTGTATTTCGATCTCTAATAGGGTTGTTTTTGTCCATCCTTTCGTGGTTGTTTCAAGATCGTCATCTTGTGCCAAATACTGTCGCCTCATATTGTGCTGCGCTGACGGAGTCGTTCCAACTTGCGTTCGGTGTTGATGTTACATCTGCTCCGTTTCGCAAGCTGTCTCGTACATTGTTTCACCACCGGCCTGCTCATGCGCCACCTGAGCCGTCCTGGTCTTTGGACCGGGTGCTCTCTTTTCTCTCTTCTCCTCTGTTTGTTGTGGCCCCTTCAGTTCAGGGCTGTTTTTCTAAGGCTCTTATCCTGTAGGCATTGGCCTCTGGGAGGGTCGGGTTGGGGAGCTTCATGCTCTCCTCCAGCGCAGGGGTTTCTGCTCCTTTGGTCCTGGTAGTAGGTTTGTTCTGTTGCAGCCGTCTTTTTCTGGCGAAGAATGAGTCTGCTGCTTTCCGAAGAGGTCCTTGGGTTATTGATGCTTGGATGGTCAGGCCGGGGCTGCATCATGTGTTGTGTCCGGTTGTGGCTCTCCATCGTTATTTGCGCGCCAAGGCTGTGGTGGCTGGGGATGTGCTTAGGGTGAACCCAGTTTCCCTTCTTTCCTGTTCCCAGGCTCTGGTCTCCCAGGTCGTCTGCAGGGTTAAGTCTAGCCAGCCTGCATTCTATCCTCATGCCCATTACGTTCGTAAGTTTGTTGCACTGGCTGCCGTCTTTGGTAACATGTCTTGGGTTTATATTCGGACACTGGGTTGTTGGTGGTCGGACACAAGTCGAGCCTGGCCTTGGGCCGGGCTTGGGGAGTAGAAGAGCTCCCAGAACCCCATCAACCAGGTATCAACCAGGGTTCTGGCCCCTCGCTACCTGGTCAAAGTCCTTGGACCTAGTAGGGCCTGTACTGCATTGGTCGGCAGATGCAGCCAGTTGTCTCAGCTTCGCGTTGAGGAGTGAGGACTGACCGCCGCCTGGGTAAGTCCCTGTTTTTCCTTGTCTTTGGGTAGTTAGCTCCTGGGAGCTGACAGGGTGCCCCCCAGAAAACCAGCGTTGAATGTAATGAATCCCTGTATTACATTGCGAATGTAATGAATACTGGAGTGAACGATATGGGAGAAAATACAGAATAGAACCAGTGAAGAACAGAGGTGCCATAGGCACAATCAGAGAAAACTGAATAAACATCAGAGGTCCGGGGTTGTTCAACGTCCTACCAGTGAGCATCAGAAATATTGCCGGAACACCCGTGGGCATCTTCAAGAGAAAACTAGATTGTTTTCTTCAAGGAGTGCCGGACCAACTGGGCTGTGTTGGGTATGTGGGCCTGTGGGCTGCTCCAAGCAACAGCCTGGTGGACCAAACTCTCACAAGCTGCTACTTGTGAGCAGCAGCTTCTACTCCCTAAGCCCGGCCTCAGGCCGGGCTTGGGGAGTAGAAGAACTCCCAGAACCCCATCAAGCAGGTATCGCTATTTTCTGGGAGAGTCCCAAAGGCTCCCCGGCATCCCTCCCTCCAGTCGGCGGTGTTTTTCATGAGTTTTGACATCCAAGTGAGTTTAGAGCCCCAGGCGTGAGGGTCTGGGGCTCTCCCTTCCCCCTCCCGGGGAGGGGGGAGGGTTGCATAGACAGTGGCGCTGCAACGTAATGACGTCATGCTCGTTTGCTAATTTTCGTTTGAGTTCTGTCCACTCGTTCAGCTTTTGGTAGCAATATTTTCACCAGAATAAGGGTTTGTTTTAGGGTGCCTACCTTTCTGGGTGCCAGACCCGGTCGATGGCAGACATAGAATGCTCCCAACCACACGGGGGTTTCTATAGGCCATTGCTCCTCACGCCTCTTCGAGGGGGGCCAGGTTCTGGCTCGTGGTCCCTGGTAGGAAAGAACTCCATGCACATTGACTGATGCGAGAAAGCTAATATATCCATATCTGTGGGGAGCCTCCGGGACTCACCCAGAAAATGACGTTTCATTACGTTCAGCGCTGGTTTTTTGCTCTAATACCTGAAACATTGTTATTAATAAAGTCAACTGTCATCTTGGTGATTCTCTACACTGTGGTCAGTACTTTGTTCACTTCACCCATGTCAACTGTCATAATAGTGACAGACTGACTACAGGTGTAGTTTCAGTTTCCTGATGCTTCATTATAGTCTAGTTACTTTACTCAGAGCCTGATGCTTCATTATAGTCCAGTTACTTTACTCAGTGCCTGATGCTTCATTATAGTCCAGTTACTTTACTCAGCGCCTGATGCTTCATTATCAAATCAAATCAATCAAATCAAATGTTTATTTAGGTAAGGTACATACCTTACCTAAATAAACTATACCTACATACAAGAAATTTTACAAAGAGTGATGGATTTATAGATAGGGCTAGTACATACAATGCCTAAAGCCACTATTACGCAAAGCGTTTCGGGCATGAAAAACTTAAATGACTAAAGCTTAATACTAATTGAGCATAAAGAGTAAAATAAAAACATGGAATGAAAACATAGCTGAAAAAGCAGCACAAATACAATTCTGTAGATAAACAGCGCTCTTTAAAAAAACAGACATTGGTTGACAATAGAGGGGTAAGGTAGGTTACAGGGAATTTATTAGGTATAGCTTCGTTTTTCTTAAACTGGTTGAGAGAGGTACAGTCTTTAACATGGTTGGGAAGGTCATTCCACAATCTGGGTCCCTTGATTTGTAGAGCATTTCTAGTTTGATTAAGACGTACTCTAGGAATATTAAAACTGTATTTATTTCTGGTGTGGTGCTCATGGGTTCTGTTACAACCTTCTATGAAGCTTTTGAGGTCAGGATTGGCATTCCAGTTTAGCGTTTTATATATGTATAATACACATGAGAGAATGTGCAGTGACTTAATGTCTAACATATTCAGAGATTTGAGTAGGGGTACCGAGTGATGTCTGGGGCCAGAGTTGGATATTTTCCTAATAGCAGCTTTGTGTTGAGTAATTAGAGGATGTAAATGATTTTGGGTAGTAGAGCCCCAAGCACAAATACCATAGTTAAGATATGGATAGATAAGGGAGTAATAGAGAGTCACCAGGGCAGGGCGGGGTACATAATATCTGATCTTAGAAAGAATGCCAACAGTTTTTGAAACTTTTTTTGATATATTTAGAATGTGTCGCTGGAAATTCAGCTTGTGGTCAATGAGAATGCCAAGGAATTTGCCATCTAATTTGTTACAAATTTGGGTATTGTTTATTTTGAGATTTATTTGATTAGAGGATTTATTGCCAAACAGAATATAGAAAGTTTTGTCAATGTTAAGGGTGAGTTTGTTGGCAGTTAGCCAAAGATGGACTTGATTTAGCTCAGTATTTACTGCGGCATTTAGAGCAAGGGGGTCAAGACTGGAGTAAATGAAGGTTGTGTCATCAGCAAATAGAATTGGTTTGAGGTGTTGGGAGGCATTTATAAGGTCATTAATGTAGATGAGAAAGAGGAGAGGGCCAAGTATGCTGCCCTGAGGAACACCAATGTTGATGGGTAGGGTGGGAGAAATTGAATTATTCACAGAAACATACTGGAGCCTGTCAGTATGGTAGGATTTGAGGTATTGCAGGGAGTGTCCTCTGACTCCATAATGATGTAATTTAAGAAGAAGGTTTTGGTGGTTGACAGTGTTAAAAGCTTTACGCAGGTCCACAAATAACCCAGCAGGGAACTCATTTTTATCAAGAGCTGTATGAATCGAGTTAAGCATACTAATAAGTGCATCGTTAGTGCTTTTTTTGGGTCTGAAGCCATATTGGCAAGGGCTAAGTATATTGTGTTTGGCTAGATAAGAGTAAAGCTGCTTATAGATTAGTTTTTTTTAAATTTTTGACAAGTTTGGCAGGATTGATATAGGTCTGTAGTTGTTAACATTTGTGAGATCACCACATTTGTGGACAGGCGTTACTCTCGCTTTTTTTTAGAATATCTGGAAAGGTTTGGAGTACAAGTGACTTGTTGAAGAACAATGCAATAACAGGGGCTAAAGATCTGGAGGCTTTTTTGTAAATTAAAGTTGGTATCTCCTCAAGGGCACTAGACTTGGTTTTAAGGGAAAGGATTATCTCATTGACGTCAGTGGAATTAATAGGCTTTAGGTACAGAGACTGTGGATAGTTACCTGTAAGATAGTCCTTAATATCAGTACTGGAAGATGGAATATCATTTGCAAGGGATGACCCAATGGAAGAGAAGAACCTATTGAACTCAATAGCAGAATCTGAGGCTGAAAGCTGACCATCGTTATTGGACAGGAGTGTTGGTTTGTTATTTAAAGTCTTTGATCCCAATATTTGTGAAATTGTGCTCCAAGTTTTTTTAATGTTGCTCTTTATTTGGGTAAATTTATCTTGGTAGTATTTAGTTTTGGCTCGTCTAATTATCTTAAATAGCAATAATGAGTAATTCTTTGAGAATTCTTTGGAGACAATTCCTAACCTATACTTCTTCTCAAGGTCATGTTTTTTATTAATGGATTTAAGTATTCCCTTTGTAAGCCAGGGATTGTTAAGCCTTTTGGTTGTGACTTGTTTCGTAAGCATAGGACAGTGGGTGTTATAAAGGCTAAGAGTTTTTTTGAAGAAAAGATTGCACTGCTAGGTTGATGTCCCTTATGGTACTTTATATTATAGTCCAGTTACTTTACTCAGTGCCTGATGCTTCATTATAGTCCAGTTACTTTACTCAGTGCCTGATGCTTCATTATAGTCCAGTTACTTTACTCAGTGCCTGATGCTTCATTATAGTCCAGTTACATTACTCAGTGCCTGATGCTTCATTATAGTCCAGTTACATTAGTCAGAGCCTGATGCTTCATTATAGTCCAGTTACATTACTCAGAGCCTGATTCTTCATTATAGTCCAGTTACATTACTAGGAGCCTGATGCTTCATTATAGTCCAGTTACTTTACTTAGAGCCTGATGCTTCATTATAGTCCAGTTACTTTACTCAGTGCCTGATGCTTCATTATAGTCCAGTTACTTTACTCAGAGCCTGATGCTTCATTATAGTCCAGTTACTTTACTCAGTGCCTGATGCTTCATTATAGTCCAGTTACATTACTCAGTGCCTGATGCTTCATTATAGTCCAGTTACATTACTCTTCTTCCAGGTATAAATGTGGTCCAATTTGTTGGTCGACTGGAGATATTTAGCCAGTGCTTTGACTATTTGATATTTTTCCTGTAACTTTCCTCGTAGCCTGATGCCTCATTATAGTCCAGGTTTCACCATTAATGTTTGTGTTGGTAATGACAGGTGCAGGAGACCATCAGGGAGGCCCTGGAGATGATGACCACAGAGACAGGTGCCACAGCTGACCCCGTACACCTGGGAGACTCAGCCTCCAGCATCATGAATAAAGTTCAGGAAATCACAGGAGAGATCCCCCAGAAGCAATTAACAGTAAGTTTTTTTCTTATATCACAAGATATTGAGTTATATTTTGAGGAGAGGAAGCTGTTCTTAGGTTTATCGAGGTTCCCCAAGGACAACTACTGACTTAATATACAATACACAATAGTTGCCATACTCCTGGAAAAACATTTACTGCTAGGTGAACAGTGGAATCTGGTGAAAGGAAACATGGGAATAATTTCTGTCCTGCGCGATGATTGAACTTGCTGTAACAACTCCTTAAAGACGAAGGTAACGGGAATTGAATGTTATATCTGTAAGACTAGATTCCATTCGGCTTGCAGAGGAGTGAGTAACACTACGGCACTGAGAGCTGGCCACTTGCTCTGGGTGTGTAAAAATGGCCTGCCAGCTTGGAATATCCTAAAAAACCTTCTAGATAACATGACGCATGATCGGAAAACATCATTCATTGGAAGCCTACCAGCCATCCAGAAGGAGTGGGAAAGGAACAACAACAATTCTAATATACCAGGGGTGGAGGCTATAGTCAGGGATGAAACTGAGGCTGTAACTCGGGAAGTTGTAAACTCTGACTCAGTAGGCCAGGATGTAGATGACAGTAAACTAGAAAGTGTACCAGACAGCACTGACAGCTCGATAGGTACAGACACTACGACGGTTCCCGATAGAGCAATTCAGAACAGAAGGACAGACTTATGCAAATTTTATGCAAAGGGCATATGCAGACATAGATATGCTGGTAATAAGAAAGGATTAGAATGCAGTTACCAACATCCCAAAAAATGTTTAAATATGCTTAGGAAAGGTGAGTGTCGATTTGGATCAATATGTAGGTTTTTCCATCCTGACATGTGCCAAACCTCACTGGAGGACAGAAAATGCTATGACCTCAGCTGCCCACACTTTCACGTGAAAGGCACGGATCGCTACATAAAGAGTGGCAAGTAGGATAATGAATTTGGAGGAAACTATAAATTTTTTATACCAGACCGACAGAGAATTCAAAAGGAGCAGCATGGAGAGTGTATGGAACTGGATGCCAGATCCACTTGCATTCCAGAATTACAGATACAATTACAAACCGAAAGGGAACTACAACTACGACAGGCAACTGCCCTACAACAATCAGTACTGGTCAGAACAAACTCATTATGTCCACGCATAATGGGCTTGCCGAAAAAGTCTCCCATTCAAACTATCACTAATAGAGTAACCTCATTCATCTTTGCCAACGTACAAGGACTGAAAACAAGAACAAACAACAAAGTACAGTTCATAAATGGCCTCCTCATGGAGTCAAATGCAGTATTTGGAGCTTTCACAGAAACCCATGCAGGGGAATTGTTGGACAGTGAGATCTGGATTCCAGGATATAACCTATACAGGTGTGATAGGAAAATTAGGTCACATGGAGGAGTGGGTCTGTATATTAGGGAAGACCTTGTATGCTCCGAGCTCCTAAACGTTGCAAATGAGGTGGTAGAGGTACTGGGATTAAAAATTTAGAAAATAAATTTAGTGATTATTCTAATATACAAACCGCCAGATGCAACGGCTGAGGAATTCACAGAACAGATAAACAAAATAGAGAATAGCCTTGATAATTTGGAGAACCCGATACCTGATATTATCTTCCTAGGTGACTTCAACTTGCCTAGTCACAGGTGGAGTTGGGCCGGGGCTCTGCTAGCACTCAGCTGCTAGGGGCTCAAAAGGCCGAATACTCAGCCCCTCCGACTCCCGGGATTCACCGGAGTCTCCTTCGTCACACAGGAGAGGACCAACAATGCCCACCTCCGCAGGTCTTTGCTTCCACCACAAAAGGGGTGCCACTGATTCACCCTGGAAGCCCTTCAGTCAAACACGGGGAAACTGCTGTTAACAGTTCCGGCCTAGACCCGTAGAGGAGTGAAGGAAGACTCAGGCTTACCTTATAACCATAACCTCCCTGAGTCTTGCCTGCCAGACAAAAAGGTGGCAGGAACTCCTTTCCCGCCTGTCATCTCTATCTTCTTCTTAACAAGGTCGCCAGCTGGGTTATTATATCTGCACCCCAGCAATGCAGTTCAGTGGGTGTATTATATATTGTTTGTAGCCAGAAGATTGCTACTCCCATAGATCTGCTACTAGACTGTCGGCCCACGGTACTCTCCCAGGAAAGTCTGTGTGGCTTTACCTCTCTCTAGCCACCACGTTACTAGTTGCCACCATTCAGGCACTGATACTGATCGGAAGGCTAAGGGTACACTTTTATATAGGTCCGTGCTGTCTTTACCACTCTCCAGGCAATAAGAACTCCTATAGAGAACTTTGTGTTCCCTAGGTGGTACTATGGTAACCTTCGTGTATGCTCAGAGAAATAATATAAATGGAGGCACACTTAAAAAAATAAAAAAAATAAAATGTTTATTTAGGTAAGGTACATACAATAAATTTTTACAAAGATTGGTTGACTTATAGGTAGAGCTAGTACATACAATGCCTAAAGCCACTATTACGCAAAGCGTTTCGGGCTTAAACACAATGATAAAATGTGTGAATTTACTGATGCAAATTACATGAACACACATACAATCACAAGTAATACATGAATATGAAAATAAGGATAATAAGTCTGGAGATCGTCAGCCTCTTCTTCCACGACCTCCAACACTCCTTCAACTGGGCAGAAAGACAGGAGTCCCACACTCTCTCACAGGAGGGCCTCTTCACCACGTCGGCGCCTCTCCTTCACTGTCCTGCCATTAATACACACTGTCCCCTCTGACAGTCCTGGACACAAGCTGCCTTGCAACCTGTTCTACTAAAGTATTAATGTCCTATTGCCACATACATAAGTAAATATTGTGGCCTAACTAGCCTACTCACACAAGGGGTAATGGGAGGGAAAATGATCTACCTTACATTCCTGGCTCACGACGCCTGTCCCTCGATTTTGTGAGGTTCCCACTCTTCCTGAGTCGATCCTTGACAATCCAGGAACGTTCCACAGGTCCTCAGGTGTCGTGGAGCCTTCGCGTCATCGCCATTCCAATCCCTGAGATTCAGCTACCCCAATCCTGGTTCATCGATGGGCACAGAGCTGACCACTATTTTCCCACACTCGCCCCTTCTACAAGTCGTTGCTCCTTGTCCTAGGAACGGTGTCGTCCTTCCAAAACCCTCAGTGGATGTGACCCGGTCACAGCTAGGCTTGCCCGCCACACCTTTCCAGGCCCTCAACGTCCAGCGTCGTCGCCGAATATTTTCCAAGTTTGGCACTCTTTTGCTCAATAAACTTGGTTCCTTTTTGCTTCCCAGAAGTGCGGGGTCTCCAATACGTGAGATGGGCTGCGATAGCCAGCTCTAATCCACTAAGAAAGGCTTGTAGAGCCTCAAATCCTTGAGAGCTGACCAAGGTGCGTCCTCTCGCTTCCAAGGTCAGGTCAACTCTGACGTTGGTGCCGCCCGGGGCACTCGGTGACGTCATGGCGGGCCCTGATTGGTCGCCTGCGACCTAAGTCGGCCAATCCGCGATCGGCTAGTGTCCCTTCCAAAACGTCATATCTGCATTAGGGGATACTCTTTCATTTTATATCAGGGCGCCAATTTCCCCTTACTTACAACTTATAATGTAACTTTCTCCCTTAACTGGCAGCCGGTCTGGTCGCCACATATATCAATAGACTCCCTGAACCTCAGAGAATCAGTAGGGAGAGCTGATATGACTCTTAAAGCAGGCAAACGAAAGAAATAGGAGAGGGCACCGTAACATACCCCTCCCCTTAAAATAAGAGTCATATCGGAAGAGCAGCACTCAAGAGGGCAACCTATACTCTTGCTCCCTCGTTTCCTGAAGTGTCGCTCCTCCAGTTTGTGACGTGGCTCGTACCACCTTGCCATTCACTTGCCTCATTATATCTCCACCTCTAATAGGACCGGGTGTGATGGGTGTTCCCTGAACACCTACAAGAATTCCTCTCTCCGTGGCTACGAGTGTAATCCAACGGCTCGTTACCACTGTAAGATTCAGTGCATGCAGCGCCTCCACCGCGTCGTGCACTCCGAGATAGTCTTGCACTTCCACTGCGTCCTACAGGTACTCCATGTTTCCTCTCATGATCTCCTCTTCGCCAATCTTCTCTCTTCTCCCATAGGTGTGTTGTCTCCTCACAGAGGCACTTGACACCTGTACTCCATCCAGCAGCTTCCCCTCTTCCACACTAGGCTTTTGCGATGGCCCAATGCCCCTCTGGTTAGGCTGGCGCCTACCCTGGTTGTACCTATTCCCTGCTTTCTTCGTATTGCCTTGCCTATACCACTCGCTCCTTCGTTCCCGATGAACATCTTCACTCCTCCATAAGATCCTCTTCCCTGCAGACGTCTTCTTCGGTTCGTGGTTGGGCTCATCCACCTCCCTGTGGCTCACCTCACCACGGTGGTTCATCTTGCACCTACCACTATTCATCTGGCCGGCATAGGGTGCACTGCGTCGTGGCTCCTCTACTCTGCCCCTCACTGCCATTCGCCCATCCACTGAGCTTACTTCATTCACATTTCTGTGTGAAGGGAGTGCGGTCTGCAGCCTCTTTACCGCCCCAGGCGTTTGTACAGCTGCTCCTCACCACTCCTCCACACTCACCATCAGGCTTAGTCGGAGGTCCTCGTCGGGGTTTTCCACGACCTCCGACGACCTCTCTGTACTCTCGCCCTCGTTGTCGTCGTCTCTGGCGACGTTTCCCCTGGCGAAGTCGGCTTCCTCACTACCATCTGGAACGACCGATACCTCACCTGGCAGGGTTATACCGCTGCTTGTAACATAGGCACTCCTGGCCCAATCGGGTTGTATCCTGCCTCTTCTGAGGTCATTACCCAGCACCATCTGTACATGCTCTAGGGGTAACTTAGGGGCTACAGCTACTATAGCTTTCTCGACTCCGCAGTCGGCAATCAGCTGTACTTCGTGAAGTGGCAACCTGTATTCCTCCCCCACACTGCGTATCCTCACCACTCCCACAGGTGAATCATTAAATTCCTTGGGGAGAATACTCCTGGTTACCATACTTATGTCAGCACCCGTATCTCGAAGAACGGCAACCTCCACTGGGTCTGACTTTCCAAACTTCACGTTGGCCCTGAAAACGAAGGGATGTTCACCCAACTTCATTTCCCAACCATTCACGTTGGGTCCACTATAATATGGGGTGTGAACAAACACTCTCTCCTCTTCCAACATTAGTCCTATATTCCTTTGGTGCTCCTCACACTCGCGGGCATAATGTCCTCTCACACCACAGTAGAAGCATCGGCTGCCTCCCCTGGGCAGCCACTCGCCAGTCCCCCTGGCGGTACCACTTGCAGACGTTCCCTGGGTCCTCCTTGGACTCCCTGTCGTCGTATCCGGGACTGCCGCACTTGCTCCCGAGCTAGGTCCACTGCTCACAGCTTGGGGCTTCCTCCCTGCGTCCCTTGAGCTCTTGAACTGGGTTACCTCATTGGGTACACTACTCTTGGGAGAGTCCCCACCCGTCCTCGCTCCTCCTGAACTCCTAAGGTTCCCTCCCGACCTGGGGTAAGGCGAGTGTCTGGGTGGCCCCTCCCTCCTGAGATGTAGTGCCTCCTCCAGCATGTTAGCTCATCAGTCGTTTGATATCCGCCGACTCCGCTTCCTCCGCCTTCAACCATCGTAGGAATTTCCATTCCATATCCCTGGCGGTCTCGGCGTAAGTCTTTCCCGACGCTCTTGTACACTCTCTGAACCGTTTCTGGTACATCTCCGGAGTCAGCCGGAATGAGTGGAGCACCGCATTCTTAATCGCGTCGTAACTAGTACACTCCTCTAGGTCCAGCATGTTGTAGGCTTCCCGGGCCTCACCAGTCAACCTGCCCTGGACCAGAGCAGCCCAATCATCTTCCGGCCACTCCTTCAGAGTTGCTATCCATTCAAAGTGTTCGAAGAACGCCTCAGTTTCTTGTGGTTCGAACGTAGGTAAGTTACGTTCCCTTACCTTAAGGTCATCCCGCCGTGCAGGTAGTGAGGGCAGACCACGCTCAACGCGATGCAATTCGACTTCTTTCTTTGCCTTTATCTCCTCCAGTCGCAGTTGTCTCTCTCCTTCTTCTCGCTGCAGCCGAGCTTCTCACTCACGCTCCTCTCGCTGCAGCTCAGCTGCACGTTCCTCTCGCTGCAGCTCAGCTGCACGTTCCTCTCGCTGCAGCTCAGCTGCACATTCCTCTCGCTGCAGCTGCAGCCGTGCTTCTCGCTCACGTTCCTCTCGCTGCATTTGCGCTTCTCTTTCCTCTCGACGCAGCTGGGCTTCCAGTTGCATCTTCATTATTTCCAGTTGCAGGCTCCTCTTACTACAGCTAGACCTTCCACTGCTCCCATGTTCACTGTGAATTCTCTCCACACTGGTAGGCACTTGGGGTGGCTCTAGTTGGAACGGTTCACCTTGCGACGGCTCTCCTCGGGACGGTTCCTCTTGAGACGGCTCCTCTCCCGTCGCCTCCTCTCGAGCTGTGAGCTATGCCATGATCTCTATCCTTCGCTCCGCTACCTTAGTCGTCCTCAACCTGATCCCAAAGTGGTTTGCCACTTGTTGGAGCTGGGCCTTGGTACACTCTTCCAAAATTCTCTCGTCCCTTGTGTCAATAAATTTCTTTACTTTGTCCTCCTCCATCTCTATATCATTGAGCATACACGACAGCACAGACAAGTTAGTAGGCACTAATTTCACCGTTTCAGTCCCTTAGCTGGTTAAGTAGCAGTACCACTGAATTCACTGGCCACACCGTATTTGTACCCTGCCAACACTTGTCTTGAAATTTGTGCCACACTGTAGCTTGATCCACGCTTCCTGGCGAAGTTCCCAGTTCTTGGCTACCGGGGTTCGAATCCTGGCAAGGTCGCCAGTTCTTGTCACGTGGAGTTGGGCCGGGGCTCTGCTAGCACTCAGCTGCTAGGGGCTCAAAAGGCCGAATACTCAGCCCCTCCGACTCTCGGGATTCACTGGAGTCTCCTTGGTCACACAGGAGAGGACCAACAATGCCCACCTCAGCAGATCTTTGCTTCCACCACAAAAGGGGTGCCACTGATTCACCCTGGAAGCCCTTCAGTCAAACACGGGGAAACTGCTGTTAACAGTTCCAGCCTAGACCCGTAGAGGAGTGAAGGAAGACTCAGGCTTACCTTATAACTATAACCTCCCTGAGTCTTGCCTGCCAGACAAAAAGGTGGCAGGAACTCCTTTCCCGCCTGTCTTCTCTATCTTCTTCTTAACAAGGTCGCCAGCTGGGTTATTATATCTGCACCCCAGCAATGCAGTTCAGTGGGTGTATTATATATTGTTTGTAGCCAGAAGA
The DNA here is from genome assembly GCF_040958095.1 of Procambarus clarkii. Classification (NCBI taxonomy): domain Eukaryota; kingdom Metazoa; phylum Arthropoda; class Malacostraca; order Decapoda; family Cambaridae; genus Procambarus; species Procambarus clarkii. Next base: position 38,258,056 of record NC_091186.1, on the reverse strand, counting down.
TTGCTACTCCCATAGATCTGCTACTAGACTGTCGGCCCAGGGTACTCTCCCAGGAAAGTCTGTGTGGCTTTACCTCTCTCTAGCCACCATGTTACTAGTTGCCACCATTCAGGCACTAATACTGATCGGATGGCTAAGGGTACACTTTTATATAGGTCCGCGCTGTCTTTACTCCAGGCAATAAGAACTTCTATAGAGAACGTAGTGTTCCCTAGGTGGTACTATGATAACCTTCGTGTATGCTCATAGAGAAATATTATAAATGGAGGCACACACTTAAACACAATGATAAAAGTGTGAATTTACTGATGCAAATTACATGAACACACATACAATCACAAGTAATACATGAATATGAAAATGAGGATAATAAGTCTGGAGATCGTCAGCCTCTTCTTCCACGACCTCCAACACTCCTTCAACTGGGCAGAAAGACAGGAGTCCCACACTCTCTCACAGGAGGGCCTCTTCACCACGTCGGCGCCTCTCCTTCACTGTCCTGCCATCCATACACAGTGTCCCCTCTGACAGTCCTAGACACAAGCTGCCATGCAGCCTGTTCTACTACTAAAGTATTAATGTCCTATTGCCACATACATAAGTAAATATTGTGGCCTAACTAGCCTACTCACACAAGGGGTAATGGGAGGGAAAATGATCTACCTTACATTCCTGGCTCACGACGCCTGTCCCTCGATTTTGTGAGGTTCGCACGCTTCCTGAGTCGATCCTTGACGATCCAGGAACGTTCCACAGGTCCTCATGTGTCGTGGAGCCTTCGCGTCGTCGCTGTTCCAATCCCTGAGATTCAGCTACCCCAATCCTGGTTCATCGATGGGCACTGAGCTGACCACTATTTTCCCACACTCGCCCCTTCTACAAGTCGTTGCTCCTTGTCCTAGGAACGGTGTCGTCCTTCCAAAACCCTCAGTGGATGTGACCCAATCACAGCTAGGCTTGCCCGCCACACCTTTCCAGGCCCTCAACGTCCAGCGTCGTCGCCGAATATTTTCCAAGTTTGGCACTCTTTTGCTCAATAAACTTGGTTCCTTTTTGCTTCCCAGAAGCGCGGGGTCTCCAATACGTGAGATGGGCTGCGATAGCCAGCTCTAATCCACTAAGAAAGGCTTGTAGAGCCTCAAATCCTTGAGAGCTGACCAAGGTGCGTCCTCTCGCTTCCAAGGTCAGGTCAACTCTGATGTTGGTGCCGCCCGGGGCACTCGGTGACATCATGGCGGGCCCTGATTGGTCGCCTGCGACCTAAGTCGGCCAATCCGCGATCGGCTAGTGTCCCTTCCAAAACGTCATATCTGCATTAGGGGATACTCTTTCATTTTATATCAGGGCGCCAATTTCCCCTTACTTACAACTTATAATGTAACTTTCTCCCTTAACTGGCAGCCGGTCTGGTCGCCACATATATCAATAGACTCCCTGAACCTCAGAGAATCAGTAGGGAGAGCTGATATGACTCTTAAAGCAGGCAAACGAAAGAAATAGGAGAGGGCACCATAACAGAAGACATTATCAGAGACATTACGATATCAGATACCACATACTCAGATCACAAGCTCATTAAAGTGCAAACGACCATCACTACTCAGAATAGACCTAAAACGTTGATGAAGCGAGAGGGGCTATTCAGTAAATTCAATTTTAATAATAAAAGGATAGACTGGGAGATAATAAACAGGGAACTTACAAGCATTCCTAGGGAAACTGTTCTAAGTAATACAAGTCCTACAGAAGGAATAGAAAAACTGACTTCGGAAGCGTATCAAGTCTGTCTGAAACATGTTCCTTTGAGGAAAGCCAGAAAGAGATCAAACGTAGAAAGAGAACGCAGACGACACTATAAACGCAGGAAAAAAATGACGGAACTGCTTATGCAGACACGAATTTCCCGTCAAAGAAGGAATAATTTAAATAGGGAGATTGAAGAAATCGAGCGGAAATTGAAACACTCATATGAAACTGAAGAAAGGCAGTTAGAATAGAAAGCAATTCAGGAAATAAAGAAAAATTCAAAATATTTCTTCTCATATGCAAAATCAAAAGCAAAAACCACTGCCATTATTGGACCTATTCGTACAAGTGAAGGTTCATACACGGAGGATGACAAATTTGTGAAATCCTAAAAAAAAGCAGTATGAGGACATGTATAGCACTCCAATAAACAACATGAAAGTGGAAGATCCAGACAATTTCTTTATGCGGGATATTCAAACCCCTGTAAATATAACTGATATCAACACGAGCGCACTAAATTTTGAAAGAGAAATTGAAAACATGCCCATGCACTCGGCCCCAGGTCCAAACTCATGGAATTCAATATTTATAAAGAAATGCAAAGTGCCGGTAGCACAGGCACTCAGTATAGTGTGGGTGGAGGAAGAGCTTGGACACGATACCAGATGCACTTAAAGTAGCAGACATAGCCCCTCTACACAAGGGAGGGAGCAAAGCATTGGCAAAGAATTATAGACCAGTTGCACTAACATCGCACATCATAAAAGTATTTGAGAGAGTGATTAGGAGTCAGGTCACCAATTTCATGGAGACCAATGACCTTCACAACCCAGGCCAACATGGATTTCGAGCGGGAAGATCGTGCCTCTCACAGCTACTTGAGCACTACGACAAAGTCACTGAGGCATTAGAAGAAAAGCAGAATTCTGATGTGATATACACGGACTTCGCAAAGGCTTTCGATAAATGTGACCATGGCGTGATAGCACACAAAATGAAGTCAATGGGAATAACCGGTAAAGTAGGACGCTGGATACTCAGTTTTCTGTCAAACAGGACTCAGCGAGTGACGGTCAACCATATAAAATCTAGTCCAAGTGCAGTTAAAAGCTCTGTACCTCAGGGTACAGTCCTTGCACCGCTGCTTTTCCTTATTCTCATATCAGATATAGATAAAAATACAAGTCGCGGCTTCATATCATCCTTTGCAGATGACACAAAAATCAGTATGAAAATTACCTCGGCTGAAGACATTGAAAAACTTCAAGCTGATATTAATAAAGTTTTCGACTGGGCATCAGAAAATAACATGATGTTTAACAGTGATAAATTCCAGGTACTCAGGTACGGTAAAAATGAGGACCTTAAACATAGTACAGAGTACAAAACACAATCAAATGTACCCATAGTAGGAAAACAGCATGTAAAGGATTTGGGAATAATAATGTCTGATGACCTAACGTTTAAGGAGCATAACCAAGCAAATATTGCGACAGCCAGGAAAATGATAGGATGGATTACGAGAACTTTCAAATCCAGGGATCCCATCACAATGGTTGTACTCTTCAAGTCACTTGTGTTGCCCCGTCTAGAGTACTGCTCAGTACTCACTTCCCCCTTCAGAGCAGGAGAGATTGCTGAAATAGAGGGAATACAGAGAACATATATGGCACGCATAGACGCAATAAAACAGCTAAATTATTAAGATCGTCTCAAAGCCCTCCAAATGTACTCACTAGAAAGAAGACGAGAGAGATATCAAATAATATACACCTGGAAGATACTAGAGGGCCAAGTACCAAATCTACACAGTAAAATAACAACGTACTGAAGTGAATGACATGGAAGAAAATGCAGAATAGAACCAGTGAAGAGCAGAGGTACCATAGACACAATCAGAGAACACTGTATAAACATCAGAGGTCCGCGGTTGTTCAACGTCCTCCCAGCGAGCATAAGAAATATTGCCGGAACAACTGTGGACATCTTCAAGAGGAAACTAGATTTATTCCTCCAAGAAGTGCCGGACCAACCGGGCTGTGGTGGGGTATGTGGGCCTGTGGGCCGCTCCAAGCAACAGCCTAGTGGACCAAACTCTCACAAGTCAAGCCTGGCCTCGTTCCGGGCTTGGGGAGTAGAAGAACTCCCAGAACCCCATCAACCAGGTATCAACCAGATTCTCTATTGAACCCAGGATCCTGGCCCCCCTCACAGAGGCACAGAGAGCCGGTGACACTCCACCAACCTGGTGATGGAGCTACAGGTCCATCACCAACCCCTGCCAGTAGAGCGGGGCTGGACCTACTGGTCCAGCACCAACTCCCCCTGCCAGTAGAGGGGGGGCTGGAGCTACACGTCCAGCACCAACCCCCTGCCAGTAGAGGGGGGGGGGGGCTGGAGCTACAGGTTCAGCACAAACCCCTCCCACTAGAGGGGGGGCTGAAGCTACAGGTCCCACACCAACCCCCTGCCAGTAGAGGAGGGAGCTGGAGCTACAGGTCCAGCACCAACACCCCTGCCAGTAGACGGGACTGGAGCTACAAGTCCAGCACCAACCTCCTGCCAGTAAAGGGGGCTGGAGCTACAGGTCCAGCACCAACCCCCTGCCAGTAGAGGTGGACTGGAGCTACAAGTCCAGCACCAACCCCCTGCCAGTAGAGGGGGGGGGGGGCTGCAACTACAGGTCCAGCACAACCCTCGTGCCAGTAGAGGGGGCTGGAGCTACAGGACCCACACCAACCCCTTGCCAGTAGAAGGGGGGCTGGAGCTACATGTCCAGCCCCATCCCCCTGCCAGTAGAGGGGAGGGAGGGTGGAGGTACAAGTCCAGCACAAACCTTTTGCCAGTAGAGGGGGTCTGCAGCTACAGGTCCAGCACCAAACCCCTGCCAGTAGAGTGGGGCTGGAGCTACAGGTCCAGCACCAACCCCCTGCCAGTAGAGGGGGGAGGGCTGGAACTACAGGTTCAGCACCAACCCCTTGCCAGTAAAAGGGGGCTGGAGCTGCAGGCCCAGCATCATCCCCCTGCCATTAGAGGAAAGGCTGGAGCTACAAGTCCAGCACCAACTCCCTGCCAGTATAGTGGGGCTGAAGCTACAGGTCTAGCACCAAAGTCCTGCCAGTGGAGAGGGGGGCTGGAGCTACAGGTCCAGCACCAACCCCCTGCCAGTAGAGGGGGACTGGAGCTACAGGTCCAGCACCAACCCCCCTGCCAGTAGAGGGGGGCTGGACCTACAGGTTTAGCACTAACCCCCGCTGCGAGTAGAGAGGGGCTGTAGCTACAAGTCCAGCACCAACCCCCCCCCCCTGCCAGTAGAGGGGGGCTGGAGCTACAGGTCCAGCACCAACCCCCTGCCAGTAGAGGGGGGCTGGAGCTACAGGTCCAGCACCAACCCCCTGTCAGTAGAGGGGGTTGGAGCTACAGGTCTAGCAACAACCCCCTGCCAGTACAGGGGAGCTGGAGCTACAGGTCCAGCACCAACCCCCTACAAGTAGAGGTGGGCTGGAGCTACAGGTCCAGCACCAACCCCCTGCCAGTAGAGGGGGGGCTGTAGCTACAGGTTCAGCACCAACCCCCTGCCAGTAGAGGAAAGGCTGGAGCTACAGGCCCAGCCCCAACCCCCTGCCAGTAGAGGTGGGCTGGAGCTACAGGTCCAGCACGAACCTCCTGCCAGTAGAGGGGGGCTGGAGCTACAGGTCCAGCACCAACCCCCCTGCCAGTAGAGGTGGGCTGGAGCTACAGGTCCAGCACCAACCCCCTGCCAGTAGAGGGGGGGCTGGAGCTACAGGTCCAAAACCTACCCCCTTGCCACTAGAGGGGGGGCTGGAGCTACAGGTCCAGCACCAACCCCCCTGCCACTAGAGGGGGGGCTGGAGCTACAGGTCCAGAACCTACCCCGTTGCCAGTAGAGGGGGCTGGACCTACAGGTCCAGCAGCAACCCCCTGCCAGTAGACAACCCGTTCTCGCAAATTCGTAAAGTCAATATTGACTTATTAACTACGTGCATAGGTGATATACTAAACATAATAGATACCCCTTAAAAAGATTCATAGAAAACACCGACCTTACCTAACCTTGTTAGTATCTTAAGATAAGCATCTTATTGCTTCGTAATTACAATTATTACTTAACCAATACCTATTATAGGTTAGGTAATAATTGTAATTACGAAGCAATAAGATGCTTATCTTAACATACTAACAAGGTTAGGTAAGGTCGGTGTTTTCTATGAATCTTTTTATGGGTATCTATTATGTTAAGTATGTCACCTATGCACATATTTAATAAGTCAATATTGACTTATTAAATTTGCGAGAACGGGTTGCAGTAGAGGGGGGCTGGAGTTACAGGTCTAGCATCAACCCCCTGCCAGTACAGGGGGGGCTGGAGCTACAGGTCCAGCGCCAACCTCCTGCCAGTAGAGGGGGGGGGGCTGGAGCTCCAGGTCCAGCACCAACCCCCTGCCAGTAGAGGGCGGCTGGAGCTTCAGGTCCAGCACCAATCCCCCTGCCACAAGAGGGGGGGCTGAAGCTACAGGTTCAGAACCAACCTCCTTGCCAGTAGAGGGGGGCTGGAGCTACAAGTCCAGCACCAACCCCCCTGCCAGTAGAGGGGGGCTGGAGCTACAGGTCCAACACCAACCCCCTGCCAGTAGAGGAAGTCCTGGAGCTACAGGTCCAGCACCAACCCCTTGCCAGTAGAGGTGGGCTGGAGCTACAGGTCCAGCACCAACCCCTTGCCAGTAGAGGTGGGCTGGAGCTACAGATCTAACATCAACCCCCTGCCAGTACAGGGGGGGCTGGAGATACAAGTCCAGCGCCAACCTCCTGCCAGTAGAGGGGGGGGGACTGGAGCTACAGGTCCAGCACCAACCCCCTGCTAGTAGAAGTGGGCTGGAGCTACAGGTCCAGCACCAACCTGCTGCCAGTAGAGGGGGGCTGGAGCTTACGGTCCAGCACCAACCCCCCTGCCAGTAGAGGTGGGCTGGAGCTACAGGTCCAGCACCAACCCCCTGCTAGTAGATGTGGGCTGGAGCTACAGGTCCAGCACCAACTCCCTACCAGTAGAGGTGGCTGGAGCTACAGGTCCAGCATCAACCCCCTGCCAGTAGAGGGGGGCTGAAGCTACAGGTCCAGCACCAACCCACTGCCAGTAGAGGGGGGGCTGGAGCTACAGGTCCAGCACCAACCCCTCTGCCAGTAGACGGGTCTGGAGCTACAGGTACAACACCAACCCCTCTGCCAGTAGAGGGGGACTGGAGCTACAGGTACAACACCAACCCCCCTGCCAGTAGAGTTGGGCTGGAGCTACTGGTCCAGCACCAACCCCCTGCCAGTAGAGGTGGGCTGGAGCTACAGGTCTAGCATCAACCCCCTGCCAGTACAGGGGGGGCTGGAGCTACAGGTCCAGCGCCAACCTCCTGCCAGTAGAGGGGGGGGCTGGAGCTACAGGTCCAGCACCAACCTCCCTGCCACTAGAGGGGGGGCTGGAGCTACAGGTCCAGCACCAACCCCCCTGCCAGTAGAAGTGGGCTGGAGCTACAGGTCCAGCACCAACTCCCTACCAGTAGAGGTGGCTGGAGCTACAGGTCCAGCACCAACCCCCTGCCAGTAGAGGGGGGCTGGAGCTACAGGTCCAGCACCAACCCACTGCCAGTAGAGGGGGGGCTGGAGCTACAGGTCCAGCACCAACCCCTCTGCCAGTAGACGGGTCTGGAGCTACAGGTACAACACCAACCCCTCTGCCAGTAGAGGGGGACTGGAGCTACAGGTACAACACCAACCCCCCCTGCCAGTAGAGTTGGGCTGGAGCTACAGGTCCAGCACCAACCCCCTGCCAGTAGAGGTGGGCTGGAGCTACAGGTCTAGCATCAACCCCCTGCCAGTACAGGGGGGGCTGGAGCTACAGGTCCAGCACCAACCCCCTGCCAGTAGAGGGGGGCTGGAGCTACAGGTCCAGCACCAACCCCCTGCTAGTAGATGTGGGCTGGAGCTACAGGTCCAGCACCAACTCCCTACCAGTAGAGGTGGCTGGAGCTACAGGTCCAGCATCAACCCCCTGCCAGTAGAGGGGGGCTGAAGCTACAGGTCCAGCACCAACCCACTGCCAGTAGAGGGGGGGCTGGAGCTACAGGTCCAGCACCAACCCCTCTGCCAGTAGACGGGTCTGGAGCTACAGGTACAACACCAACCCCTCTGCCAGTAGAGGGGGACTGGAGCTACAGGTACAACACCAACCCCCCTGCCATTAGAGTTGGGCTGGAGCTACTGGTCCAGCACCAACCCCCTGCCAGTAGAGGTGGGCTGGAGCTACAGGTCTAGCATCAACCCCCTGCCAGTACAGGGGGGGCTGGAGCTACAGGTCCAGCGCCAACCTCCTGCCAGTAGAGGGGGGGGGGCTGGAGCTACAGGTCCAGCACCAACCTCCCTGCCACTAGAGGGGGGGCTGGAGCTACAGGTCCAGCACCAACCCCCCTGCCAGTAGAAGTGGGCTGGAGCTACAGGTCCAGCACCAACTCCCTACCAGTAGAGGTGGCTGGAGCTACAGGTCCAGCACCAACCCCCTGCCAGTAGAGGGGGGCTGGAGCTACAGGTCCAGCACCAACCCACTGCCAGTAGAGGGGGGGCTGGAGCTACAGGTCCAGCACCAACCCCTCTGCCAGTAGACGGGTCTGGAGCTACAGGTACAACACCAACCCCTCTGCCAGTAGAGGGGGACTGGAGCTACAGGTACAACACGAACCCCCCCTGCCAGTAGAGTTGGGCTGGAGCTACAGGTCCAGCACCAACCCCCTGCCAGTAGAGGTGGGCTGGAGCTACAGGTCTAGCATCAACCCCCTGCCAGTACAGGGGGGGCTGGAGCTACAGGTCCAGCACCAACCCCCTGCCAGTAGAGGGGGGCTGGAGCTACAGGTCCAGCACCAACCCCCCTGCCACTAGAGGGGGGGCTGGAGCTACAGGTCCAGCACCAACCCCCCTGCCAGTAGAGGGGGGCTGGAGCTACAGGTCCAGCACCAACCCCACCCCCTGCCAGTAGAGGGGGGCTGGAGCTCCAGGTCCAGCACCAACCCCCTGCCAGTAGATGAAGGGCTGGAGCTACAGGTCCAGCACCAACCCCTTGCCAGTAGAGGTGGGCTGGAGCTACAGGTCTAGCATCAACCCCCTGCCAGTACAGGGGGGGCTGGAGCTACAGGTCCAGCACCAACCCCCTGCCAGTAGAGGGGGGGCTGGAGCTACAGGTCCAGCACCAACCCCCCTGCCACTAGAGGGGGGGCTGGAGCTACAGGTCCAGCACCAACCCCCCTGCCAGTAGAGGGGGGCTGGAGCTACAGGTCCAGCACCAACCCCACCCCCTGCCAGTAGAGGGGGGCTGGAGCTCCAGGTCCAGCACCAACCCCCTGCCAGTAGATGAAGGGCTGGAGCTACAGGTCCAGCACCAACCCCTTGCCAGTAGAGGTTGGCTGGAGCTACAGGTCCAGTACCAACCCCTTGCCAGTAGAGGTGGGCTGGAGCTACAGATCTAACATCAACCCCCTGCCAGTACAGGGGGGCTGGAGCTACAGGTCCAGCGCCAACCTCCTGCCAGTAGAGGGGGGGGGACTGGAGCTACAGGTCCAGCACCAACCCCCTGCTAGTAGAGGTGGGCTGGAGCTACAGGTCCAGCACGAACCTCCTGCCAGTAGAGGGGGGTTGTAGCTACAGGTTCAGCACCAACCCCCTGCCAGTAGAGGAAAGGCTGGAGCTACAGGTCCAGCACCAACCCCCTGCCAGTAGAGGTGGGCTGGAGCTACAGGTCCAGCACGAACCTCCTGCCAGTAGAGGGGGGCTGGAGCTACAGGTCCAGCACCAACCCCCCTGTCATTAGAGGATAGCTGGAGCTACATGTCCAGCACCAACCCCCTGCCAGTAGATGGGGGGCTGGAGCTACAGGTCCAGAACCTACCCCCTTGCCACTAGAGGGGGGGCTGGAGCTACAGGTCCAGCACCAACCCCCCTGCCACTAGAGGGAGGGCTGGAGCTACAGGTTCAGAACCTACCCCCTTGCCGGTAGAGGGGGGCTGGAGCTACAAGTCCAGCACCAACCCCCCTGCCAGTAAAGGGGGGCTGGAGCTACAGGTCCAGCACCAACCCCTTGCCAGTAGAGGTGGGCTGGAGCTACAGGTCTAGCATCAACCCCCTGCCAGTACAGGGGGGCTGGAGCTACAGGTCCAGCGCCAACCTCCTGCCAGTAGAGGGGAGGGGGGGGGGCTGGAGCTACAGGTCCAGCACCAACCCCCTGCTAGTAGAGGTGGGCTGGAGCTACAGGTCCAGCACCAACCCCCTGCCAGTAGAGGGGGGGGGGCTGGAGCTACAGGTCCAGAACCTACCCCCTTGCCACTAGAGGGGGGGCTGCAGATACAGGTCCAGCACCAACCCCCCTGCCACTAGAGGGGGGGGGGGGCTGGAGCTACAGGTCCAGAACCTACCCCCTTGCGAGTAGAGGGGGGCTGGAGCTACAAGTCCAGCGCGAAGCCCCCTGCCAGTAGAGGGGGGCTGGAGCTACAGGTCCAGCACCAACCCCCCCCTGCCAGTGGAGGGGGACTGGAGCTACAGGTACAGCACCAACCCCCCCCCCTCCTTTCCATTAGAGGGGGGGCGGGGGACTGGAGCTACAGGTCCAGCAACAACCCTTCTGCCAGTAGAGGGGGGCTGGAGCTACAGGTCCTGCACCAACCCCCTGCCAGTAGAGGGGGACTGGAGCTACAGGTCCAGCACCAACCCCCCTGCCAGTAGAGGTGGGCTGGAGCTACAGGTCCAGCACCAACCCCCTGCCTGTAGAGTTGGGCTGGAGCTACAGGTCCAGCACCAACCCCCTGCCAGTAGAGGTGGGCTGGAGATACAGGTCTAGCATCAACCCCCTTCCAGTACAGGGGGGACTGGAGCTACAGGTCCAGCACCAACCCCTCTGCTAGTAGAGGGGGGGGGGCTGGAGCTACAGGTCCTGCACCAACCCCCTGCCAGTAGAGGGGGACTGGAGCTACAGGTTCAGCGCCAACTTCCTGCCAGTAGAGGGGGGGGGGGGACTGGAGCTACAGGTCCAGCACCAACCCCCTGCCAGTAGAGGGGGCTGGAGCTACAGGTCCAGCACCAACCCCCCTGCCACTAGAGGGAGGGCTGGAGCTACAGGTTCAGAACCAACCCCCTTGCCAGTAGAGGGGGGCTGGAGCTACAGGTCCAACGCCAACCCCCTGCCAGTAGAGGAAGGGCTGGAGCTACAGGTCCAGCACCAACCCCTTGCCAGTAGAGGTGGGCTGGAGCTACAGGTTCAGCACGAATCTCCTGCCAGTGGAGGGGGGCTGGAGCTCCAGGTCCAGCACCAACCCCCTGCCAGTAGAGGAAGGGCTGGAGCTACAGGTCCAGCACCAACCCCTTGCCAGTAGAGGTGGGCTGGAGCTACAGGTTCAGCACCAACCCCCTGCCAGTAGAGGTGGGCTGGAGCTACAGGTCCAGCACCAACCCCCTGCTAGTAGATGTGGGTTGGAGCTACAGGTCCAGCACCAACCCCCTGCTAGTAGAGGTGGGCTGGAACTACAGGTCCAGCACGAACATCCTGCCAGTAAAAGGGTGCTGGAGCTACAGGTCCAGCACCAAACCCTTGCCAGTAGAGGGGGGGCTGGAGCTACAGGTCCAGCATCAACCCCCTGCCAGTACAGGGGGGCTGGAGCTACAGGTCCAGCGCCAACCTCCTGCCAGTAGAGGGGGGGGGGGTTGGAGCTACAGGTCCAGCACCAACCCCCTGCTAGTAGAGGTGGGCTGGAGCTACAGGTGCAGCACCAGCCCCATGCCAGTAGAGGGGGGTCTGGAGCTAAAGGTCCAGAACCTACCCCCTTGCCACTAGAGGGGGGCTGGAGCTACAGGTCCAGCACCAACCCCCCTGCCACTAGAGGGGGGGCTGGAGCTAAAGGTCCAGAACCTACCCCCTTGCCAGTAGAGGGGGGCTGGAGCTACAAGTCCAGCACCAACCCCCCTGCCAGTAAAGGGGGGCTGGAGCTACAGGTCCAGCTCCAACCACCTGCCAGTAGAAGGGGGCTGGAGCTACAGGTCCAGCACCAACCCCCTGCCAGTAGAGGGGGGCTGAAGGTACAGGTACAGCATGAACCTCCTGCTAGTAGAGAGGGGCTGTAGCTACAGGTCCAGCACCAGCCCCCTGCTAGTAGAGGGGGGCTCTAACTACAGGTCCAACACCAATCCCCTGCCAGTAGAAGGGGGGCTGGAGCTACAGGTCCAGCACTAACTGCCTGCCAGATGAGGAAGGGCTGGAGGTACAGGTCCAGCACCAACCTCCGGCCAGTAGAGGTGGGCTGGAACTATAAGTCCAGCCCCAACCCCTTGTCAGTAGAGGGGGGCTGGAGCTACAGGTCCAGCACAAACCCCCAGCCAGTAGAGGGGGCTGGAGCTACAGGTCCAGCAGCAACCCCCTGCCAGTAGAGGGGGGCTGGAACTACAGGTCCAACACCAATCTCCTGCCAGTAGAAGGGGGGGCTGGAGCTACAGGCCCAACATCAACCCCCTGCCAGTAGAGAGGGGTTGGAGCTACAGGCTCCGCACCAACCCCCAACTTCTGTCACTAGAGGCAGGGGGGGGGGCTGGAGCTACAGGTCTGTCACCAACCCCCTGCCAGTAGAGGGGGCTGGAGCTAAATGTCCAGCACCAACCCCCTGTCAGTAGAGGGGGGCTGGAGCTACAGGGACAGCACGAACACCTTGCCAGTAGAAGGGGCTGGAGCTACAGGTCCAGCACCAACCATCTGACAGTAGAAGGGGGCTGGAGCTACAAGTCCAGCGCGAAGCCCCCTGCCAGTAGAGGGGGGGCTGGAGCTACAGGTCCAGCACCAACCCCCCTGCCAGTGGAGGCGGACTGGAGCTACAGGTACAGCACCAACCCCCCCCCCTCCTTTCCATTAGAGGGGGGGGGACTGGAGCTACAGGTCCAGCAACAACCCTTCTGCCAGTAGAGGGGGGCTGGAGCTACAGGTCCTGCACCAACCCCCTGCCAGTAGAGGGGGACTGGAGCTACAGGTCCAGCACCAACCCCCGGTCAGTAGAGGGGGACTGGAGCTACAGGTCCATCACCAACCCCCTGCCAGTAGAGGGGGGCTGGAGCTACAAGTCCAGCACCAACCCCCTGCCAGTAGAGGTGGGCTGGAGCTACAGGTCTAGCATCAACCCCCTGCCAGTACAGGGGGGGCTGGAGCTACAGGTCCAGTGCCAACCTCCTGCCAGTAGAGGGGGGGGGGGCTGGAGCTACAGGTCCAGCACCAACCCCCTGCCAGTAGAGGTGGGCTGGAGCTACAGGTCCAGCACCAAACCCTTGCCAGTAGAGGTGGGCTGGAGCTACAGGTCTAGCATCAACTCCCTGCCAGTACAGGGGGGCTGGAGCTACAGGTCCAGCGCCAACCTCCTGCCAGTAGAGGGGAGGGGGGGAGCTGGAGCTACAGGTCCAGCACCAACCCCTTGCTAGTAGAGGTGGGCTGGAGCTAAAGGTCCAGCGCCAACCTCCTGCCAGTAGAGGGGAGGGGGGGGCTGGAGCTACAGGTCCAGCACCAACCCCCTGCTAGTAGAGGTGGGCTGGAGCTACAGGTCCAGCACCAACCCCCTGCCAGTAGAGGGGGGGGGGGCTGGAGCTACAGGTCCAGAACCTACCCCCTTGCCACTAGAGGGGGGGCTGCAGCTACAGGTCCAGCACCAACCCCCCTGCCACTAGAGGGGGGGGCTGGAGCTACAGGTCCAGAACCTACCCCCTTGCCAGTAGAGGGGGGCTGGAGCTACAAGTTCAGCACCAACCGCCCTGCCACTAGAGGGGGCTGGAGCTACAGGTCCAGCACCAACCCCCTGCTAGTAGAGGTGGGCTGGAGCTAAAGGTCCAGCACCAACCTCCTGCCAGTAGAGGGGAGGGGGGGGGCTGGAGCTACAGGTCCAGCACCAACCCCCTGCTAGTAGAGGTGGGCTGGAGCTACAGGTCCAGCACCAACCCCCTGCCAGTAGAGGGGGGGGGGGCTGGACTACAGGTCCAGAACCTACCCCCTTGCCACTAGAGGGGGGGCTGCAGCTACAGGTCCAGCACCAACCATCTGACAGTAGAAGGGGGCTGGAGCTACAAGTCCAGCGTGAAGCCCTCTGCCAGTAGAGGGGGGCTGGAGCTACAGGTCCAGCACCAACCCCCCTGCCAGTGGAGGGGGACTGGAGCTACAGGTACAGCACCAACCCCCCCCCCCTCCTTTCCATTAGAGGGGGGGGCGGGGGACTGGAGCCACAGGTCCAGCAACAACCCTTCTGCCAGTAGAGGGGGGCTGGAGCTACAGGTCCTGCACCAACCCCCTGCCAGTAGAGGGGAGGGGGGTCTGGAGCTACAGGTCCAGCACCAACCCCCTGCTAGTAGAGGTGGGCTGGAGCTACAGGTCCAGCACCAACCCCCTGCCAGTAGAGGGGGGGGGGCTGGAGCTACAGGTCCAGAACCTACCCCCTTGCCACTAGAGGGGGGGCTGCAGCTACAGGTCCAGCACCAACCCCCCTGCCACTAGAGGGGGGGGGGGCTGGAGCTACAGGTTCAGAACCTACCCCCTTGCCAGTAGAGGGGGGCTGGAGCTACAAGTTCAGCACCAACCGCCCTGCCAGTAGAGGGGGCTGGAGCTACAGGTCCAGCACCAACCATCTGACAGTAGAAGGGGGCTGGAGCTACAAGTCCAGCGCGAAGCCCCCTGCCAGTACAGGGGGGCTGGAGCTACAGGTCCAGCACCAACCCCCCTGCCAGTGGAGGGGGACTGGAGCTACAGGTCCAGCACCAACCCCCCTGCCTGTAGAGGTGGGCTGGAGCTACAGGTCCAGCACCAACCCCCTGCCAGTAGAGTTGGGCTGGAGCTACAGGTCCAGCCCCAACCCCCTGCTAGTAGAGGTGCGCTGGAGTTACAGGTCTAGCATCAACCCCCTGCCAGTACAGGGGGGGGGGGGCTGGAGCTACAGGTCCAGCGCCAACCTCCTTCCAGTAGAGAGGGGGGGTCTGGAGCTACAGGTCCAGCACCAACCCCCTGCCAGTAGAGGGGGGCTGTAGCTACAGGTCCAGCACCAATCCCCCTGCCACTAGAGGGGGGGTTGGAGCAACAGGTTCAGAACCAACCTCCTTGCCAGTAGAGGGGGGCTGGAGCTACAAGTCCAGCACCAACCCCCCTGCCAGTAGAGGGGGGCTGGAGCTACTGGTCCAACACAAACCCCCTGCCAGTAGAGGAAGGGCTGGAGCTACAGGTCCAGCACCAACCCCTTGCCAGTAGAGGTGGGCTGGAGCTACAGGTCCAGCACCAACCCCTTGCCAGTAGAGGTGGGCTGGAGCTACAGATCTAACATCATCCCCATGCCAGTACAGGGGGGGGCTGGAGCTACAGGTCCAGCACCAACCCCCTGCCAGTAGAGTTGTGCTGGAGCTACAGGTCCAGCACCAACCCCTCTGTCAGTAGAGGGGGGTTGGAGCTACAGGTCCAGCACCAACCCCCTGCCACTAGAGGGGGGGGGCTGGAGCTACAGGTTCAG
The DNA here is from genome assembly GCF_040958095.1 of Procambarus clarkii. Taxonomy (NCBI): domain Eukaryota; kingdom Metazoa; phylum Arthropoda; class Malacostraca; order Decapoda; family Cambaridae; genus Procambarus; species Procambarus clarkii. The sequence continues at coordinate 38,242,748 of NC_091186.1, read as the reverse complement.
AACCTACCCCCTTGCCACTAGAGGGGGGGGCTGGAGCTACAGGTCCAGCACCAATCCCCCTGCCACTAGAGGGGGGGCTGGAGCTACAGGTTCAGAACCTACCCCCTTGCCGGTAGAGGGGGTTGGAGCTACAAGTCCAGCACCAACCCCCCTGCCAGTAAAGGGGGGCTGTAGCTACAGGTCCAGCACCAAACCATTGCCAGTAGAGGTGGGCTGGAGCTACAGGTCTAGCATCAACCCCCTGACATTACAGGGGGGCTGGAGCTACAGGTCCAGCGCCAACCTCCTGCCAGTAGAGGGGAGGGGGGGGGCTGGAGCTACAGGTCCAGCACAAACCCCCAGCCAGTAGAGGGGGCTGGAGCTACAGGTTCAGCAGCAACCCCCCTGCCAGTAGAGGGGGGCTGGAGCTACAGGTCCAGCACCAACTCCCTGCCAGTAAGAGGGGGGCTGGAACTTCAGGTCCAACACCAATCCCCTGCCAGTAGAAGGGGGGCTGGAGCTACAGGCCCAAGATCAACCCCCTGCCAGTAGAGAGGGGTTGGAGCTACAGGCTCCGCACCAACCCCCAACTTCTGTCAGTAGAGGCAGGGGGGGGGGGCTGGAGCTACAGGTCTGTCACCAACCCCCTGCCAGTAGAGGGGGCTGGAGCTAAATGTCCAGCACCAAACCCCTGTCAGTAGAGGGGGGCTGGAGCTACAGGGACAGCACGAACACCTTGCCAGTAGAAGGGGCTGGAGCTTCAGGTCCAGCACCTACCACCTACCAGTGGAGGGGGGCTGGAGCTACAGGTCCAGCACCAACCCCCCTGTCAGTAGAGGGGGGCTGGAGCTACAGGTCCAGCACCAACCCCCTGCCACTAGAGGGGGGGCTGGAGCTACAGGTTCAGAACCTACCCCCTTGCCACTAGAGGGGGGGGGCTGGAGCTACAGGTCCAGCACCAACCCCCCTGCCATTAGAGGGGGGGCTGGAGCTACAGGTTCAGAACCTACCCCCTTGCCGGTAGAGGGGGTTGGAGCTACAAGTCCAGCACCAACCCCCCTGCCAGTAAAGGGGGGCTGTAGCTACAGGTCCAGCACCAAACCATTGCCAGTAGAGGTGGGCTGGAGCTACAGGTCTAGCATCAACCCCCTGACATTACAGGGGGGCTGGAGCTACAGGTCCAGCGCCAACCTCCTGCCAGTAGAGAGGAGGGGGGGGGCTGGAGCTACAGGTCCAGCACCAACCCCCTGCTAGTAGAGGTGGGCTGGAGCTACAGGTCCAGCACCCGCCCCATGCCAGTAGAGGGGGGGGGGGCTGGAGCTAAAGGTCCAGAATCTACCCCCTTGCCACTAGAGGGGGGGCTGGAGCTACAAGTCCAGCACCAACCCCCCTGCCACTAGAGGGGGGGCTGGAGCTAAAGGTCCAGAACCTACCCCCTTGCCAGTAGAGGTGGGCTGGAGCTACAAGTCCAGCACCAACCCCCCTGCTAGTAGAGGGGGGGCTGGAGCTACAGGTCCAGCACCAACTGCCTGCCAGATGAGGAAGGGCTGGAGGTACAGGTCCAGCACCAACCTCTGGCCAGTAGAGGTGGGCTGGAACTACAAGTCCAGCCCCAACCCCTTGTCAGTAGAGGAGGGCTGGAGCTACAGGTCCAGCACAAACCCCCAGCCAGTAGAGGGGGCTGGAGCTACAGGTTCAGCAGCAACCCCCTGCCAGTAGAGGGGGGCTGGAGCTACAGGTCCAGCACCAACTCCCTGCCAGTAAGAGGGGGGCTGGAACTTCAGGTCCAACACCAATCCCCTGCCAGTAGAAGGGGGGCTGGAGCTACAGGCCCAAGATCAACCCCCTGCCAGTAGAGAGGGGTTGGAGCTACAGGCTCCGCACCAACCCCCAACTTCTGTCAGTAGAGGCAGGGGGGGGGGCTGGAGCTACAGGTCTGTCACCAACCCCCTGCCAGTAGAGGGGGCTGGAGCTAAATGTCCAGCACCAAACCCCTGTCAGTAGAGGGGGGCTGGAGCTACAGGGACAGCACGAACACCTTGCCAGTAGAAGGGGCTGGAGCTACAGGTCCAGCACCTACCACCTGCCAGTAGAGGGGGGCTGGAGCTACAGGTCCAGCACCAACCCCCCTGTCAGTAGAGGGGGGCTGGAGCTACAGGTCCAGCACCAACCCCCTGCCACTAGAGGGGGGGCTGGAGCTACAGGTTCAGAACCTACCCCCTTGCCACTAGAGGGGGGGGGGCTGGAGCTACAGGTCCAGCACCAACCCCCCTGCCATTAGAGGGGGGGCTGGAGCTACAGGTTCAGAACCTACCCCCTTGCCGGTAGAGGGGGTTGGAGCTACAAGTCCAGCACCAACCCCCCTGCCAGTAAAGGGGGGCTGTAGCTACAGGTCCAGCACCAAACCATTGCCAGAAGAGGTGGGCTGGAGCTACAGGTCTAGCATCAACCCCCTGACATTACAGGGGGGCTGGAGCTACAGGTCCAGCGCCAACCTCCTGCCAGTAGAGAGGAGGGGGGGGGGCTGGAGCTACAGGTCCAGCACCAACCCCCTGCTAGTAGAGGTGGGCTGGAGCTACAGGTCCAGCACCCGCCCCATGCCAGTAGAGGGGGGGGGGCTGGAGCTAAAGGTCCAGAATCTACCCCCTTGCCACTAGAGGGGGGGCTGGAGCTACAAGTCCAGCACCAACCCCCCTGCCACTAGAGGGGGGGCTGGAGCTAAAGGTCCAGAACCTACCCCCTTGCCAGTAGAGGTGGGCTGGAGCTACAAGTCCAGCACCAACCCCCCTGCTAGTAGAGGGGGGGCTGGAGCTACAGGTCCAGCACCAACTGCCTGCCAGATGAGGAAGGGCTGGAGGTACAGGTCCAGCACCAACCTCTGGCCAGTAGAGGTGGGCTGGAACTACAAGTCCAGCCCCAACCCCTTGTCAGTAGAGGAGGGCTGGAGCTACAGGTCCAGCACAAACCCCCAGCCAGTAGAGGGGGCTGGAGCTACAGGTTCAGCAGCAACCATCTGCCAGTAGAGGGGGGCTGGAGCTACAGGTCCAGCACCAACTCCCTGCCAGTAAGAGGGGGGCTGGAACTTCAGGTCCAACACCAATCCCCTGCCAGTAGAAGGGGGGCTGGAGCTACAGGCCCAAGATCAACCCCCTGCCAGTAGAGAGGGGTTGGAGCTACAGACTCCGCACCAACCCCCAACTTCTGTCAGTAGAGGCAGGGGGGGGGGGGCTGGAGCTACAGGTCTGTCACCAACCCCCTGCTAGTAGAGGGGGCTGGAGCTAAATGTCCAGCACAAAACCCCTGTCAGTAGAGGGGGGCTGGAGCTACAGGGACAGCACGAACACCTTGCCAGTAGAAGGGGCTGGAGCTACAGATCCAGCACCTACCACCTGCCAGTAGAGGGGGGCTGGAGCTGCAGGACCAGCAACAACCCCCGTGCCAGTAGAGGGGGGTTGGAGCTACAGGTCCAGCACCAAACCCTTGCCGGTAGAGGGGGGGCTGGAGCTACAGGTCCAGCATCAACCCCCTGCCAGTACAGGGGGGGCTGGAGCTACAGGTCCAGCGACAACCTCCTGCCAGTAGAGGGGGGGGCTGGAGCTACAGGTCCAGCACCAACCCCTTGCTAGTAGAGGTGGGCTGGAGCTACAGGTTCAGCACCAACCCCCTGCCAGTAGAGGTGGGCTGGAGCTACAGGTCCAGCGCCAACCTCCTGCCCGTAGAGGGGGGGGGGACTGGAGCTACAGGTCCAGCACCAAGCCTCTGCTAGTAGATGTGGGCTGGAGCTACAGGTCCAGCACCAACCCCCTGCTAGTAGAGGTGGGCTGGAACTACAGGTCCAGCACGAACATCCTGCCAGTAAAGGGGGGCTGGAGCTACAGGTCCAGGACCAAACCCTTGCCAGTAGAGGGGGGGCTGGAGCTACAGGTCCAGCATCAACCCCCTGCCAGTACAGGGGGGCTGGAGCTACAGGTCCAGCGCCAACCTCCTGCCAGTAGAGGGGGGGGGCTGGATCTACAGGTCCAGCACCAACCCCCTGCCAGTAGAGGGGGCTGGAGCTAAATGTCCAGCACCAACCCCCTGTCAGTAGAGGGGGGCTGGAGCTACAGGGACAGCACGAACACCTTGCCAGTAGAAGGGGCTGGAGCTACAGGTCCAGCACCAACCACCTGCCAGTAGAGGGGGGCTGGAGCTGCAGGACCAGCAACAACCCCCGTGCCAGTAGAGGGGGGTTGGAGCTACAGGTCCACCACCAACACCCCTGCCAGTAGAGGGGGCTGGAGCTACAAGTCCAGCACCAACCCCCTGCCAGTAGAGTGGGGGCTGGAGCTAAAGGTCCAGCACCAACCCCCTGTCAGTAGAGGGGGGCTGGAGCTACAGGTCCAGCACCAAACCCTTGCCAGTAGAGGGGGGGCTGGAGCTACAGGTCCAGCATCAACCCCCTGCCAGTACAGGGGGGCTGGAGCTACAGGTCCAGCGCCAACCTCCTGCCAGTAGAGGGGGGGGGGCTGGAGCTACAGGTCCAGCACCAACCCCCTGCTAGTAGAGGTGGGCTGGAGCTACAGGACCAGCACCAGCCCCATGCCAGTAGAGGGTGGGGCTGGAGCTAAAGGTCCAGAACCTACCCCCTTGCCACTAGAGGGGGGGGGGCTGGAGCTACAGGTCCAGCACCAACCCCCCTGCCACTAGAGGGGGGGCTGGAGCTAAAGGTCCAGAACCTACCCCCTTGCCAGAAGAGGGGGGCTGGAGCTACAAGTCCAGCCCCAACCCCCCTGCCAGTAGAGGGGGGCTGGAGCTACAGGTCCAGCACCAACCCCCTGCCAGTAGAGGGGGGCTGAAGGTACAGGTACAGCATGAACCTCCTGCCAGTAGAGAGGGGCTGTAGCTACAGGTCCAGCACCAGCCCCCTGCTAGTAGAGGGGGGGCTGGAGCTACAGGTCCAGCACCAACTGCCTGCCAGATGAGGAAGGGCTGGAGGTACAGGTCCAGCACCAACCTCCGGCCAGTAGAGGTGGGCTGGAACTACAAGTCCAGCCCCAACCCCTTGTCAGTAGAGGGGGGCTGGAGCTACAGGTCCAGCACAAACCCCCAGCCAGTAGAGGGGGCTGGAGCTACAGGTCCAGCAGCAACCCCCTGCCAGTAGAGGGGGGTGGAGCTACAGGTCCAGCACCAACTCCCTGCCAGTAGAGGGGGGCTGGAACTACAGGTCCAACACCATTCCCCTGCCAGTAGAAGGGGGGCTGGAGCTACAGGCCCAACATCAACCCCCTGCCAGTAGAGAGGGGTTGGAGCTACAGGCTCCGCACCAACCCCCAACTTCTGTCAGTAGAGGCAGGGGGGGGGGCTGGAGCTACAGGTCTGTCACCAACCCCCTGTCAGTAGAGGGGGGCTGGAGCTACAGGGACAGCACGAACACCTTGCCAGTAGAAGCGGCTGGAGCTACAGGTCCAGCACCAACCACCTGCCAGTAGAGGGGGGCTGGAGCTGCAGGACCAGCAACAACCCCCGTGCCAGTAGAGGGGGGTTGGAGCTACAGCTCCACCACCAACCCTCCTGCCAGTAGAGGGGGCTGGAGCTACAGGTCCAGCACCAACCCCCTGCCAGTAGAGTGGGGGCTGGAGCTAAAGGTCCAGCACCAACCCCCTGTCAGTAGAGTGGGGCTGGAGCTACAGGGACAGCACGAACACCTTGCCAGTAAAAGGGACTGGAGCCACAGGTCCAGCACCAACCCCCTGCCAGTAGAGGGGGGCTGGAGCTACAGGTCCAGCACCAACCCCCTGCCAGTAGAGGTGGGCTGGAGCTACAGGTCTAGCATCAACCCCCTGCCAGTACAGGGGGGGCTGGAGCTACAGGTCCAGCGCCAACCTCCTGCCAGTAGAGGGGGGGGGGGGCTGGAGCTACAGGTCCAGCACCAACCCCCTGCCAGTAGAGGGGGGCTGGAGCTGCAGGACCAGCAACAACCCCCGTGCCAGTAGAGGGGGGTTGGAGCTACAGGTCCACCACCAACCCCCCTGCCAGTAGAGGGGGCTGGAGCTACAGATCCAGCACCAACCCCCTGCCAGTAGAGTGGGGGCTGGAGCTAAAGGTCCAGCACCAACCCCCTGTCAGTAGAGGGGGACTGGAGCTACAGGTCCAGCACCAACCCCCTGCCAGTAGAGGGGGGCTGGAGCTACAAGTCCAGCACCAACCCCCTGCCAGTAGAGTGGGGGCTGGAGCTAAAGGTCCAGCACCAACCCCCTGTCAGTAGAGGGGGACTGGAGCTACAGGTCCAGCACCAACCCCCTGCCAGTAGAGGGGGGCTGGAGCTACACGTCCAGCACCAACCCCCTGCCAGTAGAGGTGGGCTGGAGCTACAGGTCTAGCATCAACCCCCTGCCAGTACAGGGGGGGCTGGAGCTACAGGTCCAGCGCCAACCTCCTGCCAGTAGAGGGGGGGGGGGGCTGGAGCTACAGGTCCAGCACCAACCCCCTGCCAGTAGAGGTGGGCTGGAGCTACAGGTCCAGCACCAAACCCTTGCCAGTAGAGGTGGGCTGGAGCTACAGGTCTAGCCTCAACTCCCTGCCAGTACAGGGGGGCTGGAGCTACAGGTCCAGCGCCAACCTCCTGCCAGTAGAGGGGAGGGGGGGGGGCTGGAGCTACAGGTCCAGCACCAACCCCCTGCTAGTAGAGGTGGGCTGGAGCTAAAGGTCCAGCGCCAACCTCCTGCCAGTAGAGGGGAGGGGGGGGCTGGAGCTACAGGTCCAGCACCAACCCCCTGCTAGTAGAGGTGGGCTGGAGCTACAGGTCCAGCACGAACCCCCTGCCAGTAGAGGGGGGGGCTGGAGCTACAGGTCCAGAACCTACCCCCTTGCCACTAGAGGGGGGGCTGCAGCTACAGGTCCAGCACCAACCCCCCTGCCACTAGAGGGGGGGGGGGGCTGGAGCTACAAGTTCAGCACCAACCGCCCTGCCAGTAGAGGGGGCTGGAGATACAGGTCCAGCACCAACCATCTGACAGTAGAAGGGGGCTGGAGCTACAAGTCCAACGCGAAGCCCCCTGCCAGTAGAGGGGGGCTGGAGCTACAGGTCCAGCACCAACCCCCCTGCCAGTGGAGGGGGACTGGAGCTACAGGTCCAGCACCAACCCCCCTGCCAGTAGAGGTGGGCTGGAGCTACAGGTCCAGCACCAACCCCCTGCCAGTAGAGTTGGGCTGGAGCTACAGGTCCAGCACCAACCCCCTGCCAGTAGAGGTGGGCTGGAGTTACAGGTCTAGCATCAACCCCCTGCCAGTACAGGGGGGGGGCTGGAGCTACAGGTCCAGCGCCAACCCCCTGCCAGTACAGGGGGGCTGTAGCTACAGGTCCAGCACCAATCCCCCTGCCACTAGAGGGGGGGTTGGAGCTACAGGTTCAGAACCAACCTCCTTGCCAGTAGAGGGGGGCTGGAGCTACAAGTCCAGCACCAACCCCCCTGCCAGTAGAGGGGGGCTGGAGCTACAGGTCCAACACAAACCCCCTGCCAGTAGAGGAAGGGCTGGAGCTACAGGTCCAGCACCAACCCCTTGCCAGTAGAGGTGAGCTGGAGCTACAGGTCCAGCACCAACCCCTTGCCAGTAGAGGTGGGCTGGAGCTACAGATCTAACATCAACCCCATGCCAGTACAGGGGGGGATGGAGCTACAGGTCCAGCACCAACCCCCTGCCAGTAGAGTTGGACTGGAGCTACAGGTCCAGCACCAACCCCCCTGTCAGTAGAGGGGGGCTGGAGCTACAGGTCCAGCACCAACCCCCTGCCACTAGAGGGGGGCTGGAGCTACAGGTTCAGAACCTACCCCCTTGCCACTAGAGGGGGGGGCTGGAGCTACAGGTCCAGCACCAACCCCCCTGCCACTAGAGGGGGGGCTGGAGCTACAGGTTCAGAACCTACCCCCTTGCCGGTAGAGGGGGTTGGAGCTACAAGTCCAGCACCAACCCCCTGCCAGTAAGAGGGGGGCTGGAACTTCAGGTCCAACACCAATCCCCTGCCAGTAGAAGGGGGGCTGGAGCTACAGGCCCAAGATCAACCCCCTGCCAGTAGAGAGGGGTTGGAGCTACAGGCTCCGCACCAACCCCCAACTTCTGTCAGTAGAGGCAGGGGGGGGGGGGGGCTGGAGCTACAGGTCTGTCACCAACCCCCTGCCAGTAGAAGGGGCTGGAGCTAAATGTCCAGCACCAAACCCCTGTCAGTAGAGGGGGGCTGGAGCTACAGGGACAGCACGAACACCTTGCCAGTAGAAGGGGCTGGAGCTACAGGTCCAGCACCTACCACCTGCCAGTAGAGGGGGGCTGGAGTTGCAGGACCAGCAACAACCCCCGTGCCAGTAGAGGGGGGTTAGAGCTACAGGTCCACCACCAACCCCCCTGCCAGTAGAGTGGGGGCTGGAGCTAAAGGTCCAGCACCAACCCCCTGTCAGTAGAGGGGGGCTGGAGCTACAGGTCCAGCACCAAACCCTTGCCAGTAGAGGGGGGGCTGGAGCTACAGGTCCAGCATCAACCCCCTGCCAGTACAGGGGGGGCTGGAGCTACAGGTCCAGCGCCAACCTCCTGCCAGTAGAAGGGGGGGGGCTGGAGCTACAGGTCCAGCACCAACCCCCTGCTAGTAGAGGTGGGCTGGAGCTACAGGTCCAGCACCAGCCCCATGCCAGTAGAGGGGGGGGGGCTGGAGCTAAAGGTCCAGAACCTACCCCCTTGCCACTAGAGGGGGGGCTGGAGCTACAGGTCCAGCACCAACCCCCCTGCCACTAGAGGGGGGGCTGGAGCTAAAGGTCCAGATCCTACCCCCTTGCCAGTTGAGGGGGGCTGGAGCTACAAGTCCAGCACCAACCCCCCTGCCAGTAGAGGGGGGCTGGAGCTACAGGTCCAGCACCAACCCCCTGCCAGTAGAGGGGGGCTGGAGCTACAGGTCCAGCACCAACCCCCTGCCAGTAGAGGGGGGCTGGAGCTGCAGGTCCAGCACCAACCCCCTGCTGGTAGAGGTGGGCTGGAGCTAAAGGTCCAGCACCAGCCCCATTCCAGTAGAGGGGGGGGGCTGGAGCTAAAGGTCCAGAACCTACCCCCTTGCCACTAGAGGGGGGGCTGGAGCTACAGGTCCAGCACCAACCCCCCTGCCACTAGAGGGGGGGCTGGAGCTAAAGGTCCAGAACCTACCCCATTGCCAGTAGAGGGGGGCGGGAGCTACAGGTCCAGCATCAACCCCCTGCCAGTACAGGGGGGGCTGGAGCTAAAGGTCCAGAACCTACCCCCTTGCCAGTAGAGGGGGGCTGGAGCTACAGGTCCAGCATCAACCCCCTGCCAGTACAGGGGGGGGGGCTGGAGCTACAGGTCCAGCACCAACCCCCTGCCTGTAGAGGGGGCTGGAGCTGCAGGACCAGCAACAACCCCCGTGCCAGTAGAGGGGGGTTGGAGCTACAGGTCCACCACCAACCCCCCTGCCAGTAGAGGGGGCTGGAGCTAAAGGTCCAGCACCAACCCCCTGTCAGTAGAGGGGGGCTGGAGCTACAGGGACAGCACGAACACCTTGCCAGTAAAAGGGACTGGAGCTACAGGCCCAGCACCAACCCCCTGCCAGTACAGGGGGGGCTGGAGCTACAGGTCTAGCATCAACCCCCTGCCAGTAGAGGGGGCTGGAGCTACAGGTCCAGCACCAACCCCCTGCCAGTAGAGGTGGGCTGGAGCTACAGGTCTAGCATCAACCCCCTGCCAGTACAGGGGGGGCTGGAGCTACAGGTCCAGCGCCAACCTCCTGCCAGTAGAGGGGGGGGGGCTGGAGCTACAGGTCCAGCACCAACCCCCTGCCAGTAGAGGTGGGCTGGAGCTACAGGTCCAGCACCAAACCCTTCCCAGTAGAGGTGGGCTGGAGCTACAGGTCTAGCATCAACCCCCTGCCAGTAGAGGGGGGCTGGAGCTACAGGTCCAGCACCAACCCCCTGCCAGTAGAGGTGGGCTGGAGCTACAGGTCTAGCATCAACCCCCTGCCAGTACAGGGGGGGCTGGAGCTACAGGTCCAGCGCCAACCTCCTGCCAGTAGAGGGGAGGGGGGGGGGCTGGAGCTACAGGTCCAGCACCAACCCCCTGCTAGTAGAGGTGGGCTGGAGCTACAGGTCCAGCACCAACCCCCTGCCAGTAGAGGGGGGGGGGCTGGAGCTACAGTTCCAGAACCTACCCCCTTGCCACTAGAGGGGGGGGGGGGCTGCAGCTACAGGTCCAGCACCAACCCCCCTGCCACTAGAGGGGGGGCTGGAGCTACAGGTCCAGAACCTACCCCCTTGCCAGTAGAGGGGGGCTGGAGCTACAAGTTCAGCACCAACCGCCCTGCCAGTAGAGGGGGCTGGAGCTACAGGTCCAGCAAAAACCATCTGACAGTAGAAGGGGGCTGGAGCTACAAGTCCAGCGCGAAGCCCCCTGCCAGTAGAGGGGGGCTGGAGCTACAGGTCCAGCGCCAACCTCCTTCCAGTAGAGAGGGGGGGGGGCTGGAGCTACAGGTCCAGCGCCAACCCCCTGCCTGTACAGGGGGGCTGTAGCTACAGGTCCAGCACCAATCCCCCTGCCACTAGAGGGGGGGTTGGAGCTACAGGTTCAGAACCAACCTCCTTGCCAGTAGAGGGGGGCTGGAGCTACAAGTCCAGCACCAACCCCCCTGCCAGTAGAGGGGGGCTGGAGCTACAGGTCCAACACAAACCCCCTGCCAGTAGAGGAAGGGCTGGAGCTACAGGTCCAGCACCAACCCCTTGCCAGTAGAGGTGGGCTGGAGCTACAGGTCCAGCACCAACCCCTTGCCAGTAGAGGTGGGCTGGAGCTACAGATCTAACATCAACCCCATGCCAGTACAGGGGGGGATGGAGCTAAATGTCCAGCACCAAACCCCTGTCAGTAGAGGGGGGCTGGAGCTACAGGGACAGCACGAACACCTTGCCAGTAGAAGGGGCTGGAGCTACAGGTCCAGCACCTACCACCTGCCAGTAGAGGGGGGCTGGAGTTGCAGGACCAGCAACAACCCCCGTGCCAGTAGAGGGGGGTTAGAGCTACAGGTCCACCACCAACCCCCCTGCCAGTAGAGTGGGGGCTGGAGCTAAAGGTCCAGCACCAACCCCCTGTCAGTAGAGGGGGGCTGGAGCTACAGGTCCAGCACCAAACCCTTGCCAGTAGAGGGGGGGCTGGAGCTACAGGTCCAGCATCAACCCCCTGCCAGTACAGGGGGGGCTGGAGCTACAGGTCCAGCGCCAACCTCCTGCCAGTAGAAGGGGGGGGGGGCTGGAGCTACAGGTCCAGCACCAACCCCCTGCTAGTAGAGGTGGGCTGGAGCTACAGGTCCAGCACCAGCCCCATGCCAGTAGAGGGGGGGGGCTGGAGCTAAAGGTCCAGAACCTACCCCCTTGCCACTAGAGGGGGGGCTGGAGCTACAGGTCAAGCACCAACCCCCCTGCCACTAGAGGGGGGGGCTGGAGCTAAAGGTCCAGATCCTACCCCCTTGCCAGTTGAGGGGGGCTGGAGCTACAAGTCCAGCACCAACCCCCCTGCCAGTAGAGGGGGGCTGGAGCTACAGGTCCAGCACCAACCCCCTGCCAGTAGAGGGGGGCTGGAGCTACAGGTCCAGCACCAACCCCCTGCCAGTAGAGGGGGGCTGGAGCTGCAGGTCCAGCACCAACCCCCTGCTGGTAGAGGTGGGCTGGAGCTAAAGGTCCAGCACCAGCCCCATTCCAGTAGAGGGGGGGGGCTGGAGCTAAAGGTCCAGAACCTACCCCCTTGCCACTAGAGGGGGGGCTGGAGCTACAGGTCCAGCACCAACCCCCCTGCCACTAGAGGGGGGGCTGGAGCTAAAGGTCCAGAACCTACCCCATTGCCAGTAGAGGGGGGCGGGAGCTACAGGTCCAGCATCAACCCCCTGCCAGTACAGGGGGGGCTGGAGCTAAAGGTCCAGAACCTACCCCCTTGCCAGTAGAGGGGGGCTGGAGCTACAGGTCCAGCATCAACCCCCTGCCAGTACAGGGGGGGGGGGCTGGAGCTACAGGTCCAGCACCAACCCCCTGCCTGTAGAGGGGGCTGGAGCTGCAGGACCAGCAACAACCCCCGTGCCAGTAGAGGGGGGTTGGAGCTACAGGTCCACCACCAACCCCCCTGCCAGTAGAGGGGGCTGGAGCTAAAGGTCCAGCACCAACCCCCTGTCAGTAGAGGGGGGCTGGAGCTACAGGGACAGCACGAACACCTTGCCAGTAAAAGGGACTGGAGCTACAGGCCCAGCACCAACCCCCTGCCAGTACAGGGGGGGCTGGAGCTACAGGTCTAGCACCAACCCCCTGCCAGTAGAGGTGGGCTGGAGCTACAGGTCTAGCATCAACCCCCTGCCAGTACAGGGGGGGCTGGAGCTACAGGTCCAGCGCCAACCTCCTGCCAGTAGAGGGGGGGGGGGGCTGGAGCTACAGGTCCAGCACCAACCCCCTGCCAGTAGAGGTGGGCTGGAGCTACAGGTCCAGCACCAAACCCTTCCCAGTAGAGGTGGGCTGGAGCTACAGGTCTAGCATCAACCCCCTGCCAGTACAGGGGGGGCTGGAGCTACAGGTCCAGCGCCAACCTCCTGCCAGTAGAGGGGAGGGGGGGGGGGCTGGAGCTACAGGTCCAGCACCAACCCCCTGCTAGTAGAGGTGGGCTGGAGCTACAGGTCCAGCACCAACCCCCTGCCAGTAGAGGGGGGGGGGCTGGAGCTACAGTTCCAGAACCTACCCCCTTGCCACTAGAGGGGGGGGGCTGCAGCTACAGGTCCAGCACCAGCCCCCCTGCCACTAGAGGGGGGGGCTGGAGCTACAGGTCCAGAACCTACCCCCTTGCCAGTAGAGGGGGGCTGGAGCTACAAGTTCAGCACCAACCGCCCTGCCAGTAGAGGGGGCTGGAGCTACAGGTCCAGCAAAAACCATCTGACAGTAGAAGGGGGCTGGAGCTACAAGTCCAGCGCGAAGCCCCCTGCCAGTAGAGGGGGGCTGGAGCTACAGGTCCAGCGCCAACCTCCTTCCAGTAGAGAGGGGGGGGGGCTGGAGCTACAGGTCCAGCGCCAACCCCCTGCCTGTACAGGGGGGCTGTAGCTACAGGTCCAGCACCAATCCCCCTGCCACTAGAGGGGGGGTTGGAGCTACAGGTTCAGAACCAACCTCCTTGCCAGTAGAGGGGGGCTGGAGCTACAAGTCCAGCACCAACCCCCCTGCCAGTAGAGGGGGGCTGGAGCTACAGGTCCAACACAAACCCCCTGCCAGTAGAGGAAGGGCTGGAGCTACAGGTCCAGCACCAACCCCTTGCCAGTAGAGGTGGGCTGGAGCTACAGGTCCAGCACCAACCCCTTGCCAGTAGAGGTGGGCTGGAGCTACAGATCTAACATCAACCCCATGCCAGTACAGGGGGGGATGGAGCTACAGGTCCAGCACCAACCCCCTGCCAGTAGAGTTGGGCTGGAGCTACAGGTCCAGCACCAACCCCCCTGTCAGTAGAGGGGGGCTGGAGCTACAGGTCCAGCACCAACCCCCTGCCACTAGAGGGGGGGCTGGAGCTACAGGTTCAGAACCTACCCCCTTGCCACTAGAGGGGGGGCTGGAGCTACAGGTCCAGCACCAACCCCCCTGCCACTAGAGGGGGGGCTGGAGCTACAGGTTCAGAACCTACCCCCTTGCCGGTAGAGGGGGTTGGAGCTACAAGTCCAGCACCAACCCCCTGCCAGTAAGAGGGGGGCTGGAACTTCAGGTCCAACACCAATCCCCTGCCAGTAGAAGGGGGGCTGGAGCTACAGTCCCAAGATCAACCCCCTGCCAGTAAGAGGGGGGCTGGAACTTCAGGTCCAACACCAATCCCCTGCCAGTAGAAGGGGGGCTGGAGCTACAGGCCCAAGATCAACCCCCTGCCAGTAGAGAGGGGTTGGAGCTACAGGCTCCGCACCAACCCCCAACTTCTGTCAGTAGAGGCAGGGGGGGGGGCTGGAGCTACAGGTCTGTCACCAACCCCCTGCCAGTAGAAGGGGCTGGAGCTAAATGTCCAGCACCAAACCCCTGTCAGTAGAGGGGGGCTGGAGCTACAGGGACAGCACGAACACCTTGCCAGTAGAAGGGGCTGGAGCTACAGGTCCAGCACCTACCACCTGCCAGTAGAGGGGGGCTGGAGTTGCAGGACCAGCAACAACCCCCGTGCCAGTAGAGGGGGGTTAGAGCTTCAGGTCCACCACCAACCCCCCTGCCAGTAGAGGGGCTGGAGCTACAGGTCCAGCACCAATCCCCTGCCAGTAGAGTGGGGGCTGGAGCTAAAGGTCCAGCACCAACCCCCTGTCAGTAGAGGGGGGCTGGAGCTACAGGTCCAGCACCAAACCCTTGCCAGTAGAGGGGGGGCTGGAGCTACAGGTCCAGCATCAACCCCCTGCCAGTACAGGGGGGGCTGGAGCTACAGGTCCAGCGCCAACCTCCTGCCAGTAGAGGGGGGGGGCTGGAGCTACAGGTCCAGCACCAACCCCCTGCTAGTAGAGGTGGGCTGGAGCTACAGGTCCAGCACCAGCCCCATGCCAGTAGAGGGGGGGGGGGCTGGAGCTAAAGGTCCAGAACCTACCCCCTTGCCACTAGAGGGGGGGCTGGAGCTACAGGTCCAGCACCAACCCCCCTGCCACTAGAGGGGGGGCTGGAGCTAAAGGTCCAGATCCTACCCCCTTGCCAGTTGAGGGGGGCTGGAGCTACAAGTCCAGCACCAACCCCCCTGCCAGTAGAGGGGGGCTGGAGCTACAGGTCCAGCACCAACCCCCTGCCAGTAGAGGGGGGCTGGAGCTACAGGTCCAGCACCAACCCCCTGCCAGTAGAGGGGGGCTGGAGCTGCAGGTCCAGCACCAACCCCCTGCTGGTAGAGGTGGGCTGGAGCTAAAGGTCCAGCACCAGCCCCATTCCAGTAGAGGGGGGGGGCTGGAGCTAAAGGTCCAGAACCTACCCCCTTGCCACTAGAGGGGGGGCTGGAGCTACAGGTCCAGCACCAACCCCCCTGCCACTAGAGGGGGGGCTGGAGCTAAAGGTCCAGAACCTACCCCATTGCCAGTAGAGGGGGGCGGGAGCTACAGGTCCAGCATCAACCCCCTGCCAGTACAGGGGGGGCTGGAGCTAAAGGTCCATAACCTACCCCCTTGCCAGTAGAGGGGGGCTGGAGCTACAGGTCCAGCATCAACCCCCTGCCAGTACAGGGGGGGGGGCTGGAGCTACAGGTCCAGCACCAACCCCCTGCCTGTAGAGGGGGCTGGAGCTGCAGGACCAGCAACAACCCCCGTGCCAGTAGAGGGGGGTTGGAGCTACAGGTCCACCACCAACCCCCCTGCCAGTAGAGGGGGCTGGAGCTACAGGTCCAGCACCAACCCCCTGCCAGTAGAGTGGGGGCTGGAGCTAAAGGTCCAGCACCAACCCCCTGTCAGTTGAGGGGGGCTGGAGCTACAGGGACAGCACGAACACCTTGCCAGTAAAAGGGACTGGAGCTACAGGCCCAGCACCAACCCCCTGCCAGTACAGGGGGGGCTGGAGCTACAGGTCTAGCATCAACCCCCTGCCAGTAGAGGGGGGCTGGAGCTACAGGTCCAGCACCAACCCCCTGCCAGTAGAGGTGGGCTGGAGCTACAGGTCTAGCATCAACCCCCTGCCAGTACAGGGGGGGCTGGAGCTACAGGTCCAGCGCCAACCTCCTGCCAGTAGAGGGGGGGGGGCTGGAGCTACAGGTCCAGCACCAACCCCCTGCCAGTCGAAGTGGGCTGGAGCTACAGGTCCAGCACCAAACCCTTCCCAGTAGAGGTGGGCTGGAGCTACAGGTCTAGCATCAACCCCCTGCCAGTAGAGGGGGGCTGGAGCTACAGGTCCAGCACCAACCCCCTGCCAGTAGAGGTGGGCTGGAGCTACAGGTCTAGCATCAACCCCCTGCCAGTACAGGGGGGTCTGGAGCTACAGGTCCAGCGCCAACCTCCTGCCAGTAGAGGGGAGGGGGGGGGCTGGAGCTACAGGTCCAGCACCAACCCCCTGCTAGTAGAGGTGGGCTGGAGCTACAGGTCCAGCACCAACCCCCTGCCAGTAGAGGGGGGGGGGGGCTGGAGCTACAGTTCCAGAACCTACCCCCTTGCCACTAGAGGGGGGGGGGCTGCAGCTACAGGTCCAGCACCAACCCCCCTGCCACTAGAGGGGGGGGGGGCTGGAGCTACAGGTCCAGAACCTACCCCCTTGCCAGTAGAGGGGGGCTGGAGCTACAAGTTCAGCACCAACCGCCCTGCCAGTAGAGGGGGCTGGAGCTACAGGTCCAGCAAAAACCATCTGACAGTAGAAGGGGGCTGGAGCTACAAGTCCAGCGCGAAGCCCCCTGCCAGTAGAGGGGGGCTGGAGCTACAGGTCCAGCACCAACCCCCCTGCCAGTGGAGGGGGACTGGAGCTACAGGTACAGCACCAACCCCCCCCCCTCCTTTCCATTAGAGGGGGGGCGGGGGACTGGAGCTACAGGTCCAGCAACAACCCTTCTGCCAGTAGAGGGGGGCTGGAGCTACAGGTCCTGCACCAACCCCCTGCCAGTAGAGGGGGACTGGAGCTACAGGTCCAGCACCAACCCCCCTGCCAGTAGAGTTGGGCTGGAGCTACAGGTCCAGCACCAACCCCCTGCCAGTAGAGGTGGGCTGGAGTAACAGGTCTAGCATCAACCCCCTGCCAGTACAGGGGGGGCTAGAGCTACAGGTCCAGCGCCAACCTCCTGCCAGTAGAGAGGGTGGGGGCTGGAGCTACAGGTCCAGCACCATCCCCCTGCCAGTAGAGGGGGGCTGGAGCTACAGGTCCAGAACCAATCCCCCTGCCACTAGAGGGGGGGTTGGAGCTACTGGTTCAGAACCAACCTCCTTGCCAGTAGAGGGGGGCTGGAGCTACAAGTCCAGCACCAACCCCCCTGCCAGTAGAGGGGGGCTGGAGCTACAGGTCCAACACAAACCCCCTGCCAGTAGAGGAAGGGCTGGATCTACAGGTCCAGCACCAACCCCTTGCCAGTAGAGGTGGGCTGGAGCTACAGGTCCAGCACGAACCCCTTGCCAGTAGAGGTGGGCTGGAGCTACAGATCTAACATCAACCCCATGCCAGTACAGGGGGGGGGGGGCTGGAGCTACAGGTCCAGCACCAACCCCCTGCCAGTAGAGTTGGGCTGGAGCTACAGGTCCAGCACCAACCCCCCTGTCAGTAGAGGGGGGCTGGAGCTACAGGTCCAGCACCAACCCCCTGCCAGAAGAAGGGGGTCTGGAGCTACAGGTCCAGAACCTACCCCCTTGCCACTAGAGGGGGGGGGGGCTGGAGCTACAGGTCCAGCACCAACCCCCCTGCCACTAGAGGGGGGGGCTGGAGCTACAGGTTCAGAACCTACCCCCTTGCCGGTAGAGGGGGTTGGAGCTACAAGTCCAGCACCAACCCCCCTGCCAGTAAAGGGGGGCTGTAGCAACAGGTCCAGCACCAAACCATTGCCAGTGGAGGTGGGCTGGAGCTACAGGTCTAGCATCAACCCCCTGACATTACAGGGGGGCTGGAGCTACAGGTCCAGCGCCAACCTCCTGCCAGTAGAGGGGAGGGGGGGGGGGCTGGAGCTACAGGTCCAGCACCAACCCCCTGCTAGTAGAGGTGGGCTGGAGCTACAGGTCCAGCACCAACCCCCTGCCAGTAGAGGGGGGGCTGGGGCTACAGGTCCAGAACCTACCCCCTTGCCACTAGAAGGTGGGCTGGAGCTACAGGTCCAGCACTAACCCCCTTGCCACTAGAGGGGGGGCTGGAGCTACAGGTCCAGAACCTACCCCCTTGCCAGTAGAGGGGGGCTGGAGATACAAGTCCAGCACCAACCCCCCTGCCAGTAGAAGGGGGCTGGAGCTACAGGTCCAGCACCAACCACCTGCCAGTAGAAGGGGGCTGGAGCTACAGGTACAACACCAACCCCTTGCCAGTAGAAGGGACTGGAGCTACAGGTCCAGCACCAACGCCCCCCCCCCTCCTTTCCATTAGAGGGGGGGCGGGGGACTGAGCTACAGGTCCAGCACCAACCCCCCCCCCCCCTCCTTTCCATTAGAAGCTGGGCGGGGGACAGGAGCTACAGGTCCAGCACCAACCCCTCTGCTAGTAGAGGGGGGGCTGGAGCTACAGGTCCTGCACCAACCCCCTGCCAGTAGAGGGGGACTGGAGCTACAGGTTCAGCGCCAACCTCCTGCCAGTAGAGGGATTGGGGGACTGGAGCTACAGGTCCAGCACCAACCCCCTGCCAGTAGAGGGGGGCTGGAGCTACAGGTCCAGCACCAACCCCCCTGCCACTAGAGGGAGGGCTGGAGCTACAGGTTCAGAACCAACCCCCTTGCCAGTAGAGGGGGGCTGGAGCTACAACTCCAGCAACAACCCCCCCTGCCAGTAGTGGGGGGCTGGAGCTCCCGGTCCAGCACCAACCCCCTGCCAGTAGAGGTGGGCTGGAGCTACAGGTCCAGCGCCAACCTCCTGCCAGTAGAGGGGGGGGGACTGGAGCTACAGGTCCAGCACCAACCCCCTGCTAGTAGATGTGGGCTGGAGCTACAGGTCCAGCACCAACCCCCTGCTAGTAGAGGTGGGCTGGAACTACAGGTCCAGCACGAACATCCTGCCAGTAAAGGGGGGCTGGAGCTACAGGTCCAGCACCAACCCCCCTGCCAGTGGAGGGGGACTGGAGCTACAGGTACAGCACCAACCCCCCCCCCCTCCTTTCCATTAGAGGGGGGGCGGGGGACTGGAGCTACAGGTCCAGCAACAACCCTTCTGCCAGTAGAGGGGGGCTGGAGCTACAGGTCCTGCACCAACCCCCTGCCAGTAGAAGGGGACTGGAGCTACAGGTCCAGCACCAACCCCCCTGCCAGTAGAGTTGGGCTGGAGCTACAGGTCCAGCACCAACCCCCTGCCAGTAGAGGTGGGCTGGAGTAACAGGTCTAGCATCAACCCCCTGCCAGTACAGGGGGGGGCTAGAGCTACAGGTCCAGCGCCAACCTCCTGCCAGTAGAGAGGGGGGGGGGGCTGGAGCTACAGGTCCAGCACCATCCCCCTGCCAGTAGAGTGGGGCTGGAGCTACAGGTCCAGAACCAATCCCCCTGCCACTAGAGGGGGGGTTGGAGCTACAGGTTCAGAACCAACCTCCTTGCCAGTAGAGGGGGGCTGGAGCTACAAGTCCAGCACCAACCCCCCTGCCAGTAGAGGGGGGCTGGAGCTACAGGTCCAACACAAACCCCCTGCCAGTAGAGGAAGGGCTGGATCTACAGGTCCAGCACCAACCCCTTGCCAGTAGAGGTGGGCTGGAGCTACAGGTCCAGCACGAACCCCTTGCCAGTAGAGGTGGGCTGGAGCTACGGATCTAACATCAACCCCATGCCAGTACAGGGGGGGGCTGGAGCTACAGGTCCAGCACCAACCCCCTGCCAGTAGAGTTGGGCTGGAGCTACAGGTCCAGCACCAACCCCCCTGTCAGTAGAGGGGGGCTGGAGCTACAGGTCCAGCACCAACCCCCTGCCAGAAGAAGGGGGTCTGGAGCTACAGGTCCAGAACCTACCCCCTTGCCACTAGAGGGGGGGGGGGCTGGAGCTACAGGTCCAGCACCAACCCCCCTGCCACTAGAGGGGGGGGCTGGAGCTACAGGTTCAGAACCTACCCCCTTGCCGGTAGAGGGGGTTGGAGCTACAAGTCCAGCACCAACCCCCCTGCCAGTAAAGGGGGGCTGTAGCAACAGGTCCAGCACCAAACCATTGCCAGTGGAGGTGGGCTGGAGCTACAGGTCTAGCATCAACCCCCTGACATTACAGGGGGGCTGGAGCTACAGGTCCAGCGCCAACCTCCTGCCAGTAGAGGGGAGGGGGGGGGGGCTGGAGCTACAGGTCCAGCACCAACCCCCTGCTAGTAGAGGTGGGCTGGAGCTACAGGTCCAGCACCAACCCCCTGCCAGTAGAGGTGGGGGCTGGAGCTACAGGTCCAGAACCTACCCCCTTGCCACTAGAGGGTGGGCTGGAGCTACAGGTCCAGCACTAACCCCCTTGCCACTAGAGGGGGGGGCTGGAGCTACAGGTCCAGAACCTACCCCCTTGCCAGTAGAGGGGGGCTGGAGATACAAGTCCAGCACCAACCCCCCTGCCAGTAGAAGGGGGCTGGAGCTACCGGTCCAGCACCAACCACCTGCCAGTAGAAGGGGGCTGGAGCTACAGGTACAACACCAACCCCTTGCCAGTAGAAGGGACTGGAGCTACAGGTACAACACCAACCCCTTGCCAGTAGAAGGGACTGGAGCTACAGGTCCAGCACCAACGCCCCCCCCCCCCTCCTTTCCATTAGAGGGGGGGCGGGGGACTGAGCTACAGGTCCAGCACCAACCCCCCCCCCTCCTTTCCATTAGAAGGTGGGCGGGGGACTGGAGCTACAGGTCCAGCACCAACCCCTCTGCTAGTAGAGGGGGGGCTGGAGCTACAGGTCCTGCACCAACCCCCTGCCAGTAGAGGGGGACTGGAGCTACAGGTTCAGCGCCAACCTCCTGCCAGTAGAGGGGGGGGGACTGGAGCTACAGGTCCAGCACCAACCCCCTGCCAGTAGAGGGGGGCTGGAGCTACAGGTCCAGCACCAACCCCCCTGCCACTAGAGGGAGGGCTGGAGCTACAGGTTCAGAACCAACCCCCTTGCCAGTAGAGGGGGGCTGGAGCTACAACTCCAGCAACAACCCCCCCTGCCAGTAGTGGGGGGCTGGAGCTCCCGGTCCAGCACCAACCCCCTGCCAGTAGAGGTGGGCTGGAGCTACAGGTCCAGCGCCAACCTCCTGCCATTAGAGGGGGGGGGGGACTGGAGCTACAGGTCCATCACCAACCCCCTGCTAGTAGATGTGGGCTGGAGCTACAGGTCCAGCACCAACCCCCTGCTAGTAGAGGTGGGCTGGAACTACAGGTCCAGCACGAACATCCTGCCAGTAAAGGGGGGCTGGAGCTACAGGTCCAACACCAAACCCTTGCCAGTAGAGGGGGGGCTGGAGCTACAGGTCCAGCATCAACCCCCTGCCAGTACAGGGGGGCTGGAGCTACAGGTCCAGTGCCAACCTCCTGCCAGTAGAGTGGGTGGGCTGGAGCTACAGGTCCAGCACCAACCCCCTGCCAGTAGAGTTGGGCTGGAGCTACAGGTCCAGCACCAACCCCCCTGTCAGTAGAGGGGGGCTGGAGCTACAGGTCCAGCACCAACCCCCTGCCAGTAGAGTTGGGCTGGAGCTACAGGTCCAGCACCAACCCCCCTGTCAGTAGAGGGGGGCTGGAGCTACAGGTCCAGCACCAACCCCCTGCCAGAAGAAGGGGGTCTGGAGCTACAGGTCCAGAACCTACCCCCTTGCCACTAGAGGGGGGGGGGCTGGAGCTACAGGTCCAGCACCAACCCCCCTGCCACTAGAGGGGGGGGCTGGAGCTACAGGTTCAGAACCTACCCCCTTGCCGGTAGAGGGGGTTGGAGCTACAAGTCCAGCACCAACCCCCCTGCCAGTAAAGGGGGGCTGTAGCAACAGGTCCAGCACCAAACCATTGCCAGTGGAGGTGGGCTGGAGCTACAGGTCTAGCATCAACCCCCTGACATTACAGGGGGGCTGGAGCTACAGGTCCAGCGCCAACCTCCTGCCAGTAGAGGGGAGGGGGGGGGGCTGGAGCTACAGGTCCAGCACCAACCCCCTGCTAGTAGAGGTGGGCTGGAGCTACAGGTCCAGCACCAACCCCCTGCCAGTAGAGGTGGGGGCTGGAGCTACAGGTCCAGAACCTACCCCCTTGCCACTAGAGGGTGGGCTGGAGCTACAGGTCCAGCACTAACCCCCTTGCCACTAGAGGGGGGGGCTGGAGCTACAGGTCCAGAACCTACCCCCTTGCCAGTAGAGGGGGGCTGGAGATACAAGTCCAGCACCAACCCCCCTGCCAGTAGAAGGGGGCTGGAGCTACCGGTCCAGCACCAACCTCCTGCCAGTAGAAGGGGGCTGGAGCTACAGGTACAACACCAACCCCTTGCCAGTAGAAGGGACTGGAGCTACAGGTACAACACCAACCTCTTGCCAGTAGAAGGGACTGGAGCTACAGGTCCAGCACCAACGCCCCCCCCCCCTCCTTTCCATTAGAGGGGGGGCGGGGGACTGAGCTACAGGTCCAGCACCAACCCCCCCCCCTCCTTTCCATTAGAAGGTGGGCGGGGGACTGGAGCTACAGGTCCAGCACCAACCCCTCTGCTAGTAGAGGGGGGGCTGGAGCTACAGGTCCTGCACCAACCCCCTGCCAGTAGAGGGGGACTGGAGCTACAGGTTCAGCGCCAACCTCCTGCCAGTAGAGGGGGGGGGGGACTGGAGCTACAGGTCCAGCACCAACCCCCTGCCAGTAGAGGGGGGCTGGAGCTACAGGTCCAGCACCAACCCCCCTGCCACTAGAGGGAGGGCTGGAGCTACAGGTTCAGAACCAACCCCCTTGCCAGTAGAGGGGGGCTGGAGCTACATCTCCAGCAACAACCCCCCCTGCCAGTAGTGGGGGGCTGGAGCTCCCGGTCCAGCACCAACCCCCTGCCAGTAGAGGTGGGCTGGAGCTACAGGTCCAGCGCCAACCTCCTGCCAGTAGAGGGGGGGGGGACTGGAGCTACAGGTCCATCACCAACCCCCTGCTAGTAGATGTGGGCTGGAGCTACAGGTCCAGCACCAACCCCCTGCTAGTAGAGGTGGGCTGGAACTACAGGTCCAGCACGAACATCCTGCCAGTAAAGGGGGGCTGGAGCTACAGGTCCAACACCAAACCCTTGCCAGTAGAGGGGGGGCTGGAGCTACAGGTCCAGCATCAACCCCCTGCCAGTACAGGGGGGCTGGAGCTACAGGTCCAGCGCCAACCTCCTGCCAGTAGAGGGGGTGGGCTGGAGCTACAGGTCCAGCACCAACCCCCTGCTAGTAGAGGTGGGCTGGAGCTACAAGTCCAGCACCAGCCCCATGCCAGTAGAGGGGGCGGCAGGAGCTAAAGGTCCAGAATCTACCCCCTTGCCACTAGAGGGGGGGCTGGAGCTACAGGTCCAGCACCAACCCCCCTGCCACTATAGGGGGGGCTGGAGCTAAAGGTCCAGAACCTACCCCCTTGCCAGTAGAGGGGGGCTGGAGCTACAAGACCAGCACCAACCCCCCTGCCAGTAGAGGGGGCTGGAGCTACAGGTCCAGCACCAACCCCCTGCCAGTAGAGTGGGGGCTGGAGCTAAAGGTCCAGCACCAACCCCCTGTCAGTAGAGGGGGGCTGGAGCTACAGGGACAGCACGAACACCTTGCCAGTAAAAGGGACTGGAGCTACAGGTCCAGCACCAACCCCCTGCCAGTACAGGGGGGGCTGGAGCTACAGGTCTAGCATCAACCCCCTGCCAGTAGAGGGGGGCTGGAGCTACAGGTCCAGCACCAACCCCCTGCCAGTAGAGGTGGGCTGGAGCTACAGGTCTAGCATCAACCCCCTGCCAGTACAGGGGTGGCTGGAGCTACAGGTCCAGCGCCAACCTCCTGCCAGTAGAGGGGGGGTCTGGAGCTACAGGTCCAGCACCAACCCCCTGCCAGTAGAGGTGGGCTGGAGCTACAGGTCCAGCACCAAACCCTTCCCAGTAGAGGTGGGCTGGAGCTACAGGTCTAGCATCAACCCCCTGCCAGTAGAGGGGGGCTGGAACTACAGGTCCAGCGCCAACCTCCTGCCAGTAGAGGGGAGGGGGGGGGGCTGGAGCTACAGGTCCAGCACCAACCCCCTGCTAGTAGAGGTGGGCTGGAGCTACAGGTCCAGCACCAACCCCCTGCCAGTAGAGGGGGGGGCTGGAGCTACAGTTCCAGATCCTACCCCCTTGCCACTCGAGGGGGGGGGGGCTGCAGCTACAGGTCCAGCACCAACCCCCCTGCCACTAGAGGGGGGGGCTGGAGCTACAGGTCCAGAACCTACCCCCTTGCCAGTAGAGGGGGGCTGGAGCTACAAGTTCAGCACCAACCGCCCTGCCAGTAGAGGGGGCTGGAGCTACAGGTCCAGCAAAAACCATCTGACAGTAGAAGGGGGCTGGAGCTACAAGTCCAGCGCGAAGCCCCCTGCCAGTAGAGGGGGGCTGGAGCTACAGGTCCAGCACCAACCCCCCTGCCAGTGGAGGGGGACTGGAGCTACAGGTACAGCACCAACCCCCCCCCCCTCCTTTCCATTAGAGGGGGGGCGGGGGACTGGAGCTACAGGTCCAGCAACAACCCTTCTGCCAGTAGAGGGGGGCTGGAGCTACAGGTCCTGCACCAACCCCCTGCCAGTAGAGGGGGACTGGAGCTACAGGTCCAGCACCAACCCCCCTGCCAGTAGAGTTGGGCTGGAGCTACAGGTCCAGCACGAACCCCCTGCCAGTAGAGGTGGGCTGGAGTAACAGGTCTAGCATCAACCCCCTGCCAGTACAGGGGGGGCTAGAGCTACAGGTCCAGCGCCAACCTCCTGCCAGTAGAGAGGGGGGGGGGCTGGAGCTACAGGTCCAGCACCAACCCCCTGCCAGTAGAGGGGGGCTGGAGCTACAGGTCCAGCACCAATCCCCCTGCCAGTAGAGGGGGGCTGGAGCTACAGGTCCAGCACCAATCCCCCTGCCACTAGAGGGGGGGTTGGAGCTACAGGTTCAGAACCAACCTCCTTGCCAGTAGAGGGGGGCTGGAGCTACAAGTCCAGCACTAACCCCCCTGCCAGTAGAGGGGGGCTGGAGCTACAGGTCCAACACAAACCCCCTGCCAGTAGAGGAAGGGCTGGATCTACAGGTCCAGCACCAACCCCTCTGCTAGTAGAGGGGGGGCTGGAGCTACAGGTCCTGCACCAACCCCCTGCCAGTAGAGGGGGACTGGAGCTACAGGTTCAGCGCCAACCTCCTGCCAGTAGAGGGGGGGGGGACTGGAGCTACAGGTCCAGCACCAACCCCCTGCCAGTAGAGGGGGGCTGGAGCTACAGGTCCAGCACCAACCCCCCTGCCACTAGAGGGGGGGCTGGAGCTAAAGGTCCAGAACCTACCCCCTTGCCAGTAGAGGGGGGCTGGAGCTACAAGACCAGCACTAACCCCCCTGCCACTAGAGGGGGGGCTGGAGCTACAGGTTCAGAACCAACCCCCTTGCCAGTAGAGGGGGGCTGGAGCTACAACTCCAGCAACAACCCCCCCTGCCAGTAGTGGGGGGCTGGAGCTCCCGGTCCAGCACCAACCCCCTGCCAGTAGAGGTGGGCTGGAGCTACAGGTCCAGCGCCAACCTCCTGCCAGTAGAGGGGGGGGGGGGACTGGAGCTACAGGTCCAGCACCAACCCCCTGCTAGTAGAGGTGGGCTGGAACTACAGGTCCAGCACGAACATCCTGCCAGTAAAGGGGGGCTGGAGCTACAGGTCCAACACCAAACCCTTGCCAGTAGAGGGGGGGCTGGAGCTACAGGTCCAGCATCAACCCCCTGCCAATACAGGGGGGCTGGAGCTACAGGTCCAGCGCCAACCTCCTGCCAGTAGAGGGGGTGGGCTGGAGCTACAGGTCCAGCACCAACCCCCTGCTAGTAGAGGTGGGCTGGAGCTACAGGTCCAGCACCAGCCCCATGCCAGTAGAGGGGGCGGCAGGAGCTAAAGGTCCAGAATCTACCCCCTTGCCACTAGAGGGGGGGCTGGAGCTACAGGTCCAGCACCAACCCCCCTGCCACTAGAGGGGGGGCTGGAGCTAAAGGTCCAGAACCTACCCCCTTGCCAGTAGAGGGGGGCTGGAGCTACAAGACCAGCACCAACCCCCCTGCTAGTAGAGGGGGGCTGGAGCTACAGGTCCAGCTCCAACCACCTGCCAGTAGAAGGGGGCTGGAGCTACAGGTACAGCACCAACCCCCTGCCAGTAGAGGGGGGCTGATGGTACAGGTACAGCATGAACCTCCTGCCAGTAGAGAGGGGCTGTAGCTACAGGTCCAGCACCAGCCCCCTACTAGTAGAGGGGGGGCTGGAGCTACAGGTCCAGCACCAACTGCCTGCCAGATGAGGAAGGGCTGGAGGTACAGGTCCAGCACCAACCTCCGGCCAGTAGAGGTGGGCTGGAACTACAAGTCCAGCCCCAACCCCTTGTCAGTAGAGGGGGGCTGGAGCTACAGGTCCAGCAGCAACCCCCTGCCAGTAGAGGGGGGCTGTAGCTACAGGTCCAGCACCAACTCCCTGCCAGTAGAGGGGGGCTGGAACTACAGGTCCAACACCAATCCCCTGCCAGTAGAAGGGGGGCTGGAGCTACAGGCCCAACATCAACCCCCTGCCAGTAGAGAGGGGTTGGAGCTACAGGCTCCGCACCAACCCCCAACTTCTGTCAGTAGAGGCAGGGGGGGGGGCTGGAGCTACAGGTCTGTCACCAACCCCCTGCCAGTAGAGGGGGCTGGAGCTAAATGTCCAGCACCAACCCCCTGTCAGTAGAGGGGGGGCTGGAGCTAAAGGTCCAGCACCAACCGCCTGTCAGTAGAGGGGGGCTGGAGCTACAGGGACAGCACGAACACCTTGCCAGTAGAAGGGGCTGGAGCTACAGGTCCAGCACCAACCACCTGTAGTAGAGGGGGCCTGGAGCTGCAGGACCAGCAACAACCCCCGTGCTAGTAGAGGGGGGTTGGAGCTACAGGTCCACCACCAACCCCCCTGCCAGTAGAGGGGGCTGGAGCTACAGGTCCAGCACCAACCCCCTGCCAGTAGAGTGGGGGCTGGAGCAAAAGGTCCAGCACCAACCCCCTGTCAGTAGAGGGGGGTTGGAGCTACAGGGACAGCACGAACACCTTGCAAGTAAATGGGACTGGAGCTACAGGTCCAGCACCAACCCCCTGCCAGTAGAGGGGGGCTGGAGCTACAGGTCCAGCACCAACCCCCAGCCAGTAGAGGGGGGCTAGAGCTACAGGTCCAACACCAACCCACTGCCAGTAGAGGGAGGCCTTGAGCTACAGGTCTAGTACCAAACCCCTGCCAGTAGAAGGGGGCTGTAGCTACAGGTCTAGCACCAAACCCCTGCCAGTAGAGGGGGGCTTGAGCTACAGATCCAGCACCAACCCCCCCCCTCCTTTCCATTAGAGGGGGGGCGGGGGACTGGAGCTACAGGTCCTGCACCAACCCCCCTGTCAGTGGAGGGGGGCTGGAGCTACAGGTTCAGCACGAATCTCCTGCCAGTGGAGGGGGGCTGTAGCTACAGGTTCAGCACCAACCCCCTGCCAGTAGAGGAAGGGCTGGAGCTACAGGTCTAGCACCAACCCCCTGCCAGTAGAGGTGGGCTGGAGCTACAGGTCCAGCACGAACCTCCTGCCAGTAGAGGAGGGCTGAGCTACAGGTCCAACACCAACCCCCCTGTCAGTAGAGGGGGGCTGGAGGTACAGGTCCAGCACAAACCTCCTGCCAGTAGAGGGGGGGCTGAGCTACAGGTCCAACACCAACCCCCCTGTCAGTAGAGGGGGGCTGGAGCTACAGGTCCAGCACCAACACCCTGCCAGTAGAGGGAGGCTGTTGCTAAAGGTCCAGCACCAACCCCCAGCCAGTAGAGGGGAGCTGGAGCTACAGGTTCAACACCAACCCCCCTGCCACTACAGGGGGGGGCTGGAGCTACAGGTGGAGAACCAACCCCCTTGCCAGTAGAGGGGGGCTGGAGCTACAAGTCCAGCACCAACCCCCCTGCCAGTAGAGGGGGGGCTGGAGCTACAGGTCCAGCACCAAGCCCCCTGCCAGTAGAGGGGGGCTGGTGCTACAGGTCCAACATCAACCCCCTGCTAGAAGAGGGGGGGGGGGGCTAGAGCTAAACGTCCAGCACCAACCCCCCTGGCAGTAGAGAGGGGGGGGCTGGAGCTACAGGTCCAGCACCAACCCCCCCTACCAGGAGAGGGGGACTGGAGCTACAGGTCTAACATGATCCCCCTGCTAGAGGAGGGGGGCTGGAGCTACATTTCCAGCACCAACCCCCTGCCAGTAGAGTGGGGGGCTGGAGCTACAGGTCCAGCACCAACCCCCCTGCCAGTAGAGAGAGGCTGGAGCTACAGGTCCAGCACCAACCCCCCTGCCAGTAGAGGGGGGGCTGGAGCTACAGGTCCAACATCAACCCCCTGCCAGTAGAGGGGGGGGGGCTGGAGCTACAGGTCCAGAACCAACCATCTTGCCAGTAGAGGGGGGCTGGAGCTACAAGTCCAGCACCAACCCCCCTGCCAGTAGAGGGGGGCTGGAACTACAGGTCCAGCACCAACCCCCTGCCAGTAGAGGGGGGCTGGAGCTACAGGTCCAGCACCAACCCCCTGCCAGTAGAGGTGGGCTGGAGCTACAGGTTAAACACCAACCCCCTGCTAGTAGAGGTGGGCTGGAGCTACAGGTCCAGCGCCAACCTCCTGCCAGTAGAGGGGGGGGGGCTGGAGCTACAGGTTCAGCACCAACCCCCTGCCAGTAGAGGAAGGGCTGGAGCTACAGGTCCAGCACCAACCCCCTGCCAGTAGAGGTGGGCTGGAGCTACAGGTCCAGCACGAACCTCCTGCCAGTAGAGGGGGGCTGGAGCTACAGGTCTAGCACCAACCCCCCCTACCAGGAGAGGGGGACTGGAGCTACAGGTCCAACATCATCCCCCTGCTAGAAGAGGGGGGCTGGAGCTCCAGGTCCAGCACCTTCCCCCCTGCCAGTAGAGGGGGGCTGGAGCTACATTTCCAGCACCAACCCCCTGCCAGTAGAGGGGGGGCTGGAGCTACAGGTCCAGCACCAAACCCCCACTGCCAGTAGAGGGGGGGCTGGAGCTACAGGTCCAGCACGAACCTCCTGCCAGTAGAGGGGGGCTGAGCTACAGGTCCAACACCAACCCCCCTGTCAGTAGAGGGGGGCTGGAGCTACAGGTCCAGCACGAACCTCCTGCCAGTAGAGGGGGGGCTTAGCTACAGGTCCAACACCAACCCCGCTGTCAGTAGAGGGGGGCTGGAGCTACAGGTCCAGCACCAACACCCTGCCAGTAGAGGGAGGCTGTTGCTAAAGGTCCAGCACCAACCCCCAGCCAGAAGAGGGGGGCTGGAGCTACAGGTTCAGCACGAATCTCCTGCCAGTGGAGGGGAGCTGGAGCTACAGGTTCAACACCAACCCCCAGCCAGTAGAGGGGGGGCTGAAGCTACAGGTCCAGCACCAACCCCCCTGCCACTACAGGGGGGGGCTGGAGCTACAGGTGGAGAACCAACCCCCTTGCCAGTAGAGGGGGGCTGGAGCTACAAGTCCAGCACCAACCCCCCTGCCAGTAGAGGGGGGGCTGGAGCTACAGGTCCAGCACCAAGCCCCCTGCCAGTAGAGGGGGGCTGGTGCTACAGGTCCAACATCAACCCCTTGCTAGAAGAGGGGGGGGGCTAGAGCTAAACGTCCAGCACCAACCCCCCTGGCAGTAGAGGGGGGGGGGGCTGGAGCTACAGGTCCAGCACCAACCCCCCTACCAGGAGAGGGGGACTGGAGCTACAGGTTCATCATCCCCCTGCTAGAAGAGGGGGGCTGGAGCTACATTTCCAGCACCAACCCCCTGCCAGTAGAGTGGGGGGCTGGAGCTACAGGTCCAGCACCAACCCCCCTGCCAGTAGAGAGAGGCTGGAGCTACAGGTCCAGCACCAACCCCCCTGCCAGTAGAGGGGGGGCTGGAGCTACAGGTCCAACATCAACCCCCTGCCAGTAGAGGGGGGGGGGCTGGAGCTACAGGTCCAGAACCAACCATCTTGCCAGTAGAGGGGGGCTGGAGCTACAAGTCCAGCACCAACCCCCCTGCCAGTAGAGGGGGGCTGGAACTACAGGTCCAGCACCAACCCCCTGCCAGTAGAGGGGGGCTGGAGCTACAGGTCCAGCACCAACCCCCTGCCAGTAGAGGTGGGCTGGAGCTACAGGTTAAACACCAACCCCCTGCTAGTAGAGGTGGGCTGCAGCTACAGGTCCAGCGCCAACCTCCTGCTAGTAGAGGGGGGGGGGGCTGGAGCTACAGGTTAAGCACCAACCCCTGCCAGTAGAGGAAGGGCAGGAGCTACAGGTCCAGCACCAACCCCCTGCCAGTAGAGGTGGGCTGGAGCTACAGGTCCAGCACGAACCTCCTGCCAGTAGAGGGGGGGCTGAGCTACAGGTCCAACACCAACCCCCCTGTCAGTAGAGGGTGGCTGGAGCTACAGGTCCAGCACCACCCCCCTGCCAGTAGAGGGGGGCTGTTGCTAAAGGTCCAGCACCAACCCCCTGTCAGTATAGGGGGGCTGGAGCTACAGAGACAGCACGAACCCCTTGCCAGAAGAAGGGGCTGGAGCTACAGGTCCAGCACCAACCCCCAGCCAGTAGAGGGGGGGCTGGAGCTACAGGCCCAGCACCAATCCCCCTGCCACTATAGGGGGGGCTGGAGCTACAGGTCGAGAACTATCCCCCTTGCCAGTAGAGGGGGACTGGAGCTACAAGTCCAGCACCAACCCCCCTGCCAGTAGAGGGGGGCTCGAGCTACAGGTCCAGCACCAAGCCCCCTACCAGTAGAGGGGGGCTGGAGCTACAGGTCCAGCACCAACCCCCTGCCAGTAGAGGGGGGCTGGAGCTACAGGTCTGTCACCAACCCCCTGCCAGTAGAGGGGGGCTGGAGCTACTGGTCCAACATCAACCCCCTGCTAGAAGAGGGGGCGCTAGAGCTAAACGTCCAGCACCAACCCCCCTGCCAGTAGAGGGGGGCTGGAGCTACAGGTCTAGCACCAACCCCCCCTACCAGGAGAGGGGGACTGGAGCTACAGGTCCAACATCATCCCCCTGCTAGAAGAGGGGGGCTGGAGCTACAGGTCCAGCACCTTCCCCCCTGCCAGTAGAGGGGGGCTGGAGCTACATTTCCAGCACCAACCCCCTGCCAGTAGAGGGGGGGCTGGAGCTACAGGTCCAGCACCAAACCCCCACTGCCAGTAGAGGGGGGGCTGGAGCTACAGGTCCAACATCAACCCCCCTGCCAGTAGAGGGAGTTCTGGAGCTACAGGTCTAGCATCAACCCCCTGCCAGTAGAGGGGGGCTGGAGGTACAGGTCCAGCACCAACCTCCGGCCAGTAGAGGTGGGCTGGAACTACAGGTCCAGCCCCAACCCCTTGTCAGTAGAGGAAGGGGTGGATCTACAGGTCCAGCACCAACCCCCAGCCAGTAGAGGGGGCTGGAGCTACAGGTCCAGCAACAACCCCCTGCCAGTAGAGGGGGGCTGGAGCTACAGGTCCTGCACCAACTCCCTGCCAGTAGAGGGGGGCTGGAACTACAGGTCCAACACCAATCTCCTGCCAGTAGAAGGGGGGCTGGAGCTACAGGCCCAACATCAACCCCCTGCCAGTAGAGAGGCGTTGGAGCTACAGGCTTCGCACCAACCCCCAACTTCTGTCAGTAGAGGCGGGGGGGGGGGGGCTGGAGCTACAGGTCCAGCACCAACCCCCTGTCAGTAGAGGGGGCCTGCATCTACAGTGACAGCACGACCCCCTTGCCAGAAGAAGGGGCTGGAGCTACAGGTCCAGAACCAACCCACTTGCCAGTAGAGGGGGGCTGGAGCTACAAGTCCAGCACCAACCCCCCTGCCAGTAGAGGGGGGCTGGAACTACAGGTCCAGCACCAACCACCTGCCAGTAGAGGGGGGCTGGAGCTGCAGGACCAGCACCAACCCCCCTGCCAGTAGAGGGGGTCTGGAGCTACATGTCTACCATCAACCCCCTGCCAGTAGAGGGGGGCTGGAGCTACAGGTCCAGCACCAACCCCCTGCCAGTAGAGGAAGGGCTGGAGCTATAGGTCCAGCACCAACCCCCTGCCAGTAGATGTGGGCTGGAGCTACAGGTCCAGCACGAACTTCCTGCCAGTAGAGGGGGGGCTGTCGCTACAGGTCCAGCACCAACCCTTTGCTTGTAGAAGGGGGCTGGAGCTACAGGTCCAGCACCAACCCCCTGCCAGTAGAGGGGGACTGTAGCTACAGATCGAGCAACAACCCCCTGCCAGTAAAGAGGGGCTGTAGCTACTGGTCCAGCACCAACCCCCTGCTAGTAGAGGGGGGCTGGAGCTACAGGTCCAGCACCAAGCCCCCTGCCAGTAGAGGGGGGCTGGAGCTACAAGTCCAACATCAACCCCCTGCTAGAAGATGGGGGCTGGAGCTACAGGTCCAGCACCATCCCCCTGCCAGTAGAGGGGGGCTGGAGCTACATTTCCAGCACCAACCCCCTGCCAGTAGAGGGGGGGCTGGAGCTACAGGTCCAGCACCAACCCACCTGCCAGTAGAGGGAGGCTGGAGCTACAGGTCCAGCACCAACCCCCCTGCCACTATACGGGGAGCTGGAGCTACAGGTCGAGAACTAACCCCCTTGCCAGTAGAGGGGGACTGGAGCTACAAGTCGAGCACCAACCCCCCTGCCAGTAGAGGGGGGCTGGAGCTACAGGTCCAGCACCAAGCCCCCTGCCAGTAGAGGGTGGCTGGAGCTACAGATCCAGCACCAACCCCCCTGCCACTAGAGGGAGGCTGGAGCTACAGGTCCAGCACCAAACCCTCACTGCCAGTAGAGGGGGGGCTGGATCTACAGGTCTTGCATCAACCCCCTGCCAGTAGAGGGGGGCTGGAGTTACAGGTCCAGCACCAACCGCCTGCCAGATGAGGAAGGGCTGGAGGTACAGGTCCAGCACCAACCCCCCTGCCAGTAGAGGGAGGCTGGAGCTACAGGTCCAGCACCAAACCCCCTCTGCCAGTAGAGGGGGGGCTGGAGCTACAGGTCCAACATCAACCCCCTGCTAGTAGAGGGGGGCTGGAGCTACAGGTCCAACATCAACCCCCTGCCAGTAGAGGGGGGCTGGAGCTACAGGTCCAGCACCAACCGCCTGCCAGATGAGGAAGGGCTGGAGGTACAGGTCCAGCACCAACCCCCCTGCCAGTAGAGGGAGGCTGGAGCTACAGGTCCAGCACCAAACCCCCACTGCCAGTAGAGAAAGTTCTGGAGCTACAGGTCTAGCATCAACCCCCTGCCAATAGAGGGGGGATGGAGCTACAGGTCCAGCACCAACCGCCAGCCAGATGAGGAAGGGCTGGAGGTACAGGTCCAGCACCAACCTCCGGCTAGTAGAGATGGGCTGGAACTACAGGTCCAGCCCCAACCCCTTGTCAGTAGAGGAAGGGGTGGATCTACAGGTCCAGCACCAATCTCCCCCCCCCCCCCGTCAGTTGAGTTGGGGGAGGCTGGAGCTACAGGTCCAGCAACAACCCCCTGCCAGTAGAGGGGGGCTGGAGCTACAGGTCCAGCACCAACTCCCTGCCAGTAGAGGGGGGGTTGGAGCTACAGGTCCAACATCAACCCCCCTGCCAGTAGAGGGGGGCTGGAGCTACAGGTTCAGCACCAACCCACTGCCAGTAGAGGGGGGGCTGGAGCTACAGGTCCAGCACCAACCTACTGTCAGTAGAGGGGGGCTGGAGCTACAGGTCCAACATCAACCCCCCTGCCAGTAGAGGGAGTTCTGTAGCTACAGGTCTAGCATCAACCCCCTGCCAGTAGAGGGGGGTTGGAGCTACAGGTCCAGCACCAACTCCCTGCCAGTAGAGGTGGGCTGGAGTTACAGGTCCAGCACGAACCTCGTGCCATTAGAAGGGGGCTGTAGCTACAGGTTCAGCACCAACCCCCTGCCAGTAGAGGAAGGGCTGGAGCTACAGGTCCAGCACCAACCTTATGCTTGTAGAGGGGGGCTGGAGCTACAGGTCCAGCACCAACCCCCTGCCAGTACAGAGGGGGGCTGTAGCTGCAGATCCAGCACCAACCCCCTGCCAGTAGAGGGGGGCTGAAGGTACAGGTACAGCATGAACCTCCTGCCAGTAGAGAGGGGCTGTAGCTGCAGGACCAGCACCAACCCCCCTGCCAGTAGAGGGGGCTGGAGCTACAGGTCCAGCACGAACCCCCTGCCAGTAGAGTGGGGGCTGGAGCTAAAGGTCCAGCACCAACCCCCTGTCAGTAGAGAGGGGCTGGAGCTGCAGGGACAGCACGAACACCTTGCCAGTAAAAGGGGCTGGAGCTACAGGTCCAGCACCAACCCCCTGCCAGTAGAGGGGGGCTGGAGCTACAGGTCCAGAACGAACCCCCCTGCAAGTAGAGGGGGGCTGGAACTACAGGTCCAGCACCAACCACCTGCTGGTAGAGGGGGGCTGGAACTGCAGGACCAGCACCAACCCCCCTGCCAGTAGAGGGGGCTGGAGCTACAGGTCCAGCACCAACCCCCTGCCAGTAGAGTGGGGGCTGGAGCTAAAGGTCCAGCACCAACCCCCTGTCAGTAGAGAGGGGCTGGAGCTACAGGTCCAGCACCAACCTCCTGCCAGTAGAGGGGGGTTGGAGCTACAGGTCCAGCACCAACCTCCTGCCAGTAGAGGGGGGCTGGAGCTACAGGTCCAGCACCAACCCCCTGCCAGTAGAGGGGTGCTGGAGCTACAGGTCCAGCACCAACCCACTGGCAGTAGAGGGAGGCCTTGAGCTACAGGTCTAGTACCAAACCCCTGTCAGTAGAAGGGGGCTGTAGTTACAGGTCTAGCATCAAACCCCTGCCAGTAGAGGGGGGCTGGAGCTACAGGTCCAGCACCAACCCCCTGCCAGTAGAGGGGGGCTGGAGCTACAGGTCCAGCACCAACCCCCTGCCAGTAGAGGTGGGCTGGAGCTACAGGTCTAGCATCAACTCCCTGCCAGTACAGGGGGGCTGGAGCTACAGGTCCAGCGCCAACCTCCTGCCAGTAGAGGGGGGGGGGCTGGAGCTACAGGTTAAACACCAACCCCCTTCTAGTAGAGGTGGGCTGGAGCTACAGGTCCAGCACGAATCTCCTGCCAGTGGAGGGGGGCTGTAGCTACAGGTTCAGCACCAACCCCCTGCCAGTAGAGGAAGGGCTGGAGCTACAGGTCCAGCACCAACCCCCTGCCAGTAGAGGTGGTCTGGAGCTACAGGTCCAGCACGAACCTCCTGCCAGTAGAGGGGGGCTGGAGCTACAGGTCCA
This sequence comes from Procambarus clarkii, assembly GCF_040958095.1. Classification (NCBI taxonomy): domain Eukaryota; kingdom Metazoa; phylum Arthropoda; class Malacostraca; order Decapoda; family Cambaridae; genus Procambarus; species Procambarus clarkii. Next base: position 38,207,787 of record NC_091186.1, on the reverse strand, counting down.
GCACCAACCCCATGCCAGTAGAGGGGGGCTGTTGCTAAAGGTTCAGCACCAACCCCCTGTCAGTATAGGGGGGCTGGAGCTACAGGGACAGCACGAACCCCTTGCCAGAAGAAGGGGCTGGAGCTACAGGTCCAGCACCAACCCCCCTGCCATTAGAAGGGGGCTGGAGCTACAGGTCCAGCACCAACCCCCAGCCAGTAGAGGGGGGGCTGGAGCTACAGGTCCAGAACCAACCCCCCTGCCACTATAGGAGGGGGCTGGAGCTACAGGTCGAGAACTAACGCCCTTGCCAGTAGAGGGGGACTGGAGCTACAAGTCCAGCACCAACCCCCCTGCCAGTAGAGGGTGGCTGGAGCTACAGGTCCAGCACCAAGCCCCCTGCCCGTAGAGGGGGGCTGGAGCTACCGGTCCAACATCAACCCCCTGCTAGAAGAGGGGGGCTGGAGCTACAGGTCCAGCACCATCCCCCCTGCCAGTAGAGGGGGGCTGGAGCTACATTTCCAGCACCAACCCCCTGCCAGTAGAGGGGGGCTGGAGCTACAGGTCCAGCACCAACCCCCCTGGCAGTAGAGGGAGGCTGGAGCTACAGGTCCAGCACCAAACCCCCACTGTCAGTAGAGGGGGGCTGGAGCTACTGGTCCAACATCAACCCCCCTGCCAGTAGAGGGAGTTCTGGAGCTACAGGTCTAACATCAACCCCCTGCCAGTACAGGGGTGGCTGGAGCTACAGGTCCAGCGCCAACCTCCTGCCAGTAGAGGGGGGGGGGCTGGAGCTACAGGTCCAGCACCAACCCCCTGCTAGTAGAGGTGGGCTGGAGCTACAGGTCCAGCACCAAACCCTTGCCAGTAGAGGTGGGCTGGAGCTACAGGTCTAGCATCAACCCCCTGCCAGTAGAGGGGGGCTGGAACTACAGGTCCAGCGCCAACCTCCTGCCAGTAGAGGGGAGGGGGGGGGGGGCTGGAGCTACAGGTCTAGCACCAACCCCCTGCTAGTAGAGGTGGGCTGGAGCTACAGGTCCAGCACCAACCCCCTGCCAGTAGAGGGGGGGGGCTGGAGCTACAGGTCCAGAACCTACCCCCTTGCCACTAGAGGGGGGGGCTGCAGCTACAGGTCCAGCACCAACCCCCCTGCCAATAGAGGGGGGGGCTGGAGCTACTGGTCCAGAACCTACCCCCTTGCCAGTAGAGGGGGGCTGGAGCTACAAGTTCAGCACCAACCGCCCTGCCAGTAGAGGGGGCTGGAGCTACAGGTCCAGCAAAAACCATCTGACAGTAGAAGGGGGCTGGAGCTACAAGTCCAGCGCGAAGCCCCCTGCCAGTAGAGGGGGGCTGGAGCTACAGGTCCAGCACCAACCCCCCTGCCAGTGGAGGGGGACTGGAGCTACAGGTACAGCACCAACCCCCCCCCCCTCCTTTCCATTAGAGGGGGGGCGGGGGACTGGAGCTACAGGTCCAGCAACAACCCTTCTGCCAGTAGACGGGGGCTGGAGCTACAGGTCCTGCACCAACCCCCTGCCAGTAGAGGGGGACTGGAGCTACAGGTCCAGCACCAACCCCCCTGCCAGTAGAGTTGGGCTGGAGCTACAGGTCCAGCACCAACCCCCTGCCAGTAGAGGTGGGCTGGAGTAACAGGTCTAGCATCAACCCCCTGCCAGTACAGGGGGGGCTGGAGCTACAGGTCCAGCGCCAACCTCCTGCCAGTAGAGAGGGGGGGGCTGGAGCTACAGGTCCAGCACCAACCCCCTGCCAGTAGAGGGGGGCTGGAGCTACAGGTCCAGCACCAATCCCCCTGCCACTAGAGGGGGGGTTGGAGCTACAGGTTCAGAACCAACCTCCTTGCCAGTAGAGGGGGGCTGGATCTACAAGTCCAGCACCAACCCCTCTGCCAGTAGAGGGGGGCTGGAGCTACAGGTCCAACACAAACCCCCTGCCAGTAGAGGAAGGGCTGGAAATACAGGTCCAGCACCAACCCCTCGCCAGTAGAGGTGGGCTGGAGCTACAGGTCCAGCACCAACCCCTTGCCAGTAGAGGTGGGCTGGAGCTACAGATCTAACATCAACCCCATGCCAGTACAGGGGGGGCTGGAGCTACAGGTCCAGCACCAACCCCCTGCCAGTAGAGTTGGGCTGGAGCTACAGGTCCAGCACCAACCCCCCTGTCAGTAGAGGGGGGCTGGAGCTACAGGTCCAGCACCAACCCCCTGCCAGAAGAAGGGGGTCTGGAGCTACAGGTCCAGAACCTACCCCCTTGCCACTAGAGGGGGGGGGCTGGAGCTACAGGTCCAGCACCAACCCCCCTGCCACTAGAGGGGGGGCTGGAGCTACAGGTTCAGAACCTACCCCCTTGCCGGTAGAGGGGGTTGGAGCTACAAGTCCAGCACCAACCCCCCTGCCAGTAAAGGGGGGCTGTAGCTACAGGTCCAGCACCAAACCATTGCCAGTAGAGGTGGGCTGGAGCTACAGGTCTAGCATCAACCCCCTGAGATTACAGGGGGGCTGGAGCTACAGGTCCAGCGCCAACCTCCTGCCAGTAGAGGGGAGGGGGGGGGGCTGGAGCTACAGGTCCAGCACCAACCCCCTGCTAGTAGAGGTGGGCTGGAGCTACAGGTCGAGCACCAACCCCCTGCCAGTAGAGGGGGGGCTGGAGCTACAGGTCCAGAACCTACCCCCTTGCCACTAGAGGGTGGGCTGGAGCTACAGGTCCAGCACCAACCCCCTGCCACTAGAGGGGGGGCTGGAGCTACAGGTCCAGAACCTACCCCCTTGCCAGTAGAGGGGGGCTGGAGATACAAGTCCAGCACCAACCCCCCTGCCAGTAGAAGGGGGCTGGAGCTACAGGTCCAGCACCAACCACCTGCCAGTAGAAGGGGGCTGGAGCTACAGGTACAACACCAACCCCTTGCCAGTAGAAGGGACTGGAGCTACAGGTCCAGCACCAACGCCCCCCCCCCCTCCTTTCCATTAGAGGGGGGGCGGGGGACTGGAGCTACAGGTCCAGCACCAACCCCCCCCCCTCCTTTCCATTAGAAGGTGGGCGGGGGACTGGAGCTACAGGTCCAGCACCAACCCCTCTGCTAGTAGAGGGGGGGCTGGAGCTACAGGTCCTGCACAAACCCCCTGCCAGTAGAGGGGGACTGGAGCTACAGGTTCAGCGCCAACCTCCTGCCTGTAGAGGGGGGGGGGGACTGGAGCTACAGGTCCAGCACCAACCCCCTGCCAGTAGAGGGGGGCTGGAGCTACAGGTCCAGCACCAACCCCCCTGCCACTAGAGGGAGGGCTGGAGCTACAGGTTCAGAACCAACCCCCTTGCCAGTAGAGGGGGGCTGGAGCTACAACTCCAGCAACAACCCCCCCCCCCCTGCCAGTAGTGGGGGGCTGGAGCTCCCGGTCCAGCACCAACCCCCTGCCAGTAGAGGAAGGGCTGGAGCTACAGGTCCAGCACCAACCCCCTGCCAGTAGAGGTGGGCTGGAGCTACAGGTCCAGCGCCAACCTCCTGCCAGTAGAGGGGGGGGGGGACTGGAGCTACAGGTCCAGCACCAACCCCCTGCTAGTAGATGTGGGCTGGAGCTACAGGTCCAGCACCAACCCCCTGCTAGTAGAGGTGGGCTGGAACTACAGGTCCAGCACGAACATCCTGCCAGTAAAGGGGGGCTGGAGCTACAGGTCCAACACCAAACCCTTGCCAGTAGAAGGGGGGCTGGAGCGACAGGTCCAGCATCAACCCCCTGCCAGTACAGGGGGGCTGGAGCTACAGGTCCAGCGCCAACCTCCTGCCAGTAGAGGGGGTGGGCTGGAGCTACAGGTCCAGCACCAACCCCCTGCTAGTAGAGGTGGGCTGGAGCTACAGGTCCAGCACCAGCCTTATGCCAGTAGAGGGGGCGGCAGGAGCTAAAGGTCCAGAATCTACCCCCTTGCCACTAGAGGGGGGGCTGAAGCTACAGGTCCAGCACCAACCCCCCTGCCACTAGAGGGGGGGCTGGAGCTAAAGGTCCAGAACCTACCCCCTTCTTAGTAGAGGGGGGCTGGAGCTACAAGACCAGCACCAACCCCCCTGCTAGTAGAGGGGGGCTGGAGCTACAGGTCCTGCACCAACCCCCTGCCAGTAGAGGGGGACTGGAGCTACAGGTCCAGCACCATCCCCCCTGCCAGTAGAGTTGGGCTGTAGCTACAGGTCCAGCACCAGCCCCCTGCTAGTAGAGGGGGGGCTGGAGCTACAGGTCCAGCACCAACTGCCTGCCAGATGAGGAAGGGCTGGAGGTACAGGTCCAGCACCAACCTCCGGCCAGTAGAGGTGGGCTGGAACTACAAGTCCAGCCCCTACCCCTTGTCAGTAGAGGGGGGCTGGAGCTACAGGTCCAGCACAAACCCCCAGCCAGTAGAGGGGGCTGGAGCTACAGGTTCAGCAGCAACCCCCTGCAAGTAGAGGGGGGCTGGAGCTACAGGTCCAGCACCAACTCCCTGCCAGTAGAGGGGGGCTGGAACTACAGGTCCAACACCAATCCCCTGCCAGTAGAAGGGGGGCTGGAGCTACAGGCCCAACATCAACCCCCTGCCAGTAGAGAGGGGTTGGAGCTACAGGCTCCGCACCAACCCCCAACTTCTGTCAGTAGAGGCAGGGGGGGGGGGCTGGAGCTACAGGTCTGTCACCAACCCCCTGCCAGTAGAGGAGGCTGGAGCTAAATGTCCAGCACCAACCCCCTGTCAGTAGAGGGGGGCTGGACCTACAGGGACAGCACGAACACCTTGCCAGTAGAAGGGGCTGGAGCTACAGGTCCAGCACCAACCACCTGCCAGTAGAAGGGGGCTGGAGCTACAGAACCAGCAACAACCCCCGTGCCAGTAGAGGGGGGGCTGGAGCTACAGGTCCAGCACCAACCCCCCTGCCAGTAGAGAGAGGCTGGAACTACAGGTCCAGCACCAACCCCCCTGCCAGTAGAGGGGGGGCTGGAGCTACAGGTCCAACATCAACCCCCTGCCAGTAGAGGGGGGGGGGGCTGGAGCTACAGGTCCAGAACCAACCCCCTTGCCAGTAGAGGGGGGCTGGAGCTACAAGTCCAGCACCAACCCCCCTGCCAGTAGAGGGGGGCTGGAGCTACAGGTCCAGCTCCAACCACCTGCCAGTAGAAGGGGGCTGGAGCTACAGGTCCAGCACCAACCCCCTGCCAGTAGAGGGGGGCTGAAAGTACAGGTACAGCATGAACCTCCTGCCAGTAGAGAGGGGCTGTAGCTACACGTCCAGCACCAGCCCCCTGCTAGTAGAGGGGGGGCTGGAGCTACAGGTCCAGCTCCAACTGCCTGCCAGATGAGGAAGGGCTGGAGGTACAGGTCCAGCACCAACCTCCGGCCAGTAGAATTGGGCTGGAACTACAAGTCCAGCCCCAACCCCTTGTCAGTAGCGGGGGGCTGGAGCTACAGGTCCAGCACAAACCCCCAGCCAGTAGAGGGGGCTGGAGCTACAGGTCCAGCAGCAACCCCCTGCCAGTAGAGGGGGGCTGGAGCTACAGGTCCAGCACCAACTCCCTGCCAGTAGAGGGGGGCTGGAACTACAGGTCCAACACCAATCCCCTGCCAGTAGAAGGGGGGCTGGAGCTACAGGCCCAACATCAACCCCCTGCAAGTAGAGAGGGGTTGGAGCTACAGGCTCCGCACCAACCCCCAACTTCTGTCAGTAGAGGCAGGGGGGGGGGCTGGAGATACAGGTCTGTCACCAACCCCCTGCCAGTAGAGGGGGCTGGAGCTAAATGTCCAGCACCAACCCCCTGTCAGTAGAGGGGGGGCTGGAGCTAAAGGTCCAGCACCAACCGCCTGTCAGTAGAGGGGGGCTGGAGCTACAGGGACAGCACGAACACCTTGCCAGTAGAAGGGCTGGAGCTACAGGTCCAGCACCCACCACCTGTAGTAGAGGGGGCCTGGAGCTGCAGGACCAGCAACAACCCCCGTGCTAGTAGAGGGGGGTTGGAGCTACAGGTCCACCACCAACCCCCCTGCCAGTAGAGGGGGCTGGAGCTACAGGTCCAGCACCAACCCTCTGCCAGTAGAGTGGGGGCTGGAGCAAAAGGTCCAGCACCAACCCCCTGTCAGTAGAGGGGGGTTGGAGCTACAGGGACAGCACGAACACCTTGCCAGTAAAAGGGACTGGAGCTACAGGTCCAGCACCAACCCCCTGCCAGTAGAGGGGGGCTGGAGCTACAGGTCCAGCACCAACCCCCAGCCAGTAGAGGGGGGCAAGAGCTACAGGTCCAACACCAACCCACTGCCAGTAGAGGGAGGCCTTGAGCTACAGGTCTAGTACCAAACCCCTGCCAGTAGAAGGGGGCTGTAGCTACAGGTCTAGCACCAAACCCCTGCCAGTAGAGGGGGGCTGGAACTACAGGTCCAGCACCAACCCCTGTTCCAGTAAAGGGGGGGCTTGAGCTACAGATCCAGCACCAACCCCCCACCCTCCTTTCCATTAGAGGGGGGGCGGGGGACTGGAGCTACAGGTCCAGCACCAACCCTTCTGCCAGTAGAGGGGGGCAGGAGCTACAGGTCTAGCACCAACCCCCTGCCAGTAGAGGAAGGGCTGGAGCTACAGGTCCAGCACCAACCCCCTGCCAGTAGAGGTGGGCTGGAGCTACAGGTCCAGCACCACCCCTCTGCCAGTAGAGGTGGGCTGGAGCTACAGGTCCAGCACGAACCTCCTGCCAGTAGAGGGGGGCTGGAGCTACAGGTCCAGCACCAACCCCCCCCCCCTCCTTTCCATTAGGGGGGGCGGGGGACTGGAGCTACAGGTCCAGCACCAACCCCTCTGCCAGTAGAGGGGGGCTGGAGCTACAGGTCCTGCACCAACCCCCCTGTCAGTGGAGGGGGGCTGGAGCTACAGGTTCAGCACGAATCTCCTGCCAGTGGAGGGGGGCTGTAGCTACAGGTTCAGCACCAACCCCCTGCCAGTAGAGGAAGGGCTGGAGCTACAGGTCTAGCACCAACCCCCTGCCAGTAGAGGTGGGCTGGAGCTACAGGTCCAGCACGAACCTCCTGCCAGTAGAGGGGGGGCTGAGCTACAGGTCCAACACCAACCCCCCTGTCAGTAGAGGGGGGCTGGAGCTACAGGTCCAGCACGAACCTCCTGCCAGTAGAGGGGGGGCTGAGCTACAGGTCCAACACCAACCCCCCTGTCAGTAGAGGGGGGCTGGAGCTACAGGTCCAGCACCAACCCCCAGCCAGTAGAGGGGAGCTGGAGCTACAGGTTCAACACCAACCCCCAGCCAGTAGAGGGGGGCTGAAGCTACAGGTCCAGCACCAACCCCCCTGCCACTACAGGGGGGGGCTGGAGCTACAGGTGGAGAACCAACCCCCTTGCCAGTAGAGGGGGGCTGGAGCTACAAGTCCAGCACCAACCCCCCTGCCAGTAGAGGGGGGGCTGGAGCTACAGGTCCAGCACCAAGCCCCCTGCCAGTAGAGGGGGGCTGGTGCTACAGGTCCAACATCAACCCCCTGCTAGAAGAGGGGGGGGGCTAGAGCTAAGCGTCCAGCACCAACCCCCCTGGCAGTAGAGGGGGGGCTGGAGCTACAGGTCCAGCACCAACCCCCCCTACCAGGAGAGGGGGACTGGAGCTACAGGTCTAACATCATCCCCCTGCTAGAAGAGGGGGGGCTGGAGCTACATTTCCAGCACCAACCCCCTGCCAGTAGAGTGGGGGGCTGGAGCTACAGGTCCAGCACCAACCCCCCTGCCAGTAGAGAGAAGCTGGAGCTACAGGTCCAGCACCAACCCCCCTGCCAGTAGAGGGGGGGCTGGAGCTACAGGTCCAACATCAACCCCCTGCCAGTAGAGGGGGGGGGGCTGGAGCTACAGGTCCAGAACCAACCATCTTGCCAGTAGAGGGGGGCTGGAGCTACAAGTCCAGCACCAACCCCCCTGCCAGTAGAGGGGGGCTGGAACTACAGGTCCAGCACCAACCCCCTGCCAGTAGAGGGGGGCTGGAGCTACAGGTCCAGCACCAACCCCCTGCCAGTAGAGGTGGGCTGGAGCTACAGGTTAAACACCAACCCCCTGCTAGTAGAGGTGGGCTGGAGCTACAGGTCCAGCGCCAACCTCCTGCCAGTAGAGGGGGGGGGGGCTGGAGCTACAGGTTCAGCAGCAACCCCCTGCCAGTAGAGGAAGGGCTGGAGCTACAGGTCCAGCACCAACCCCCTGCCAGTAGAGGTGGGCTGGAGCTACAGGTCCAGCACGAACCTCCTGCCAGTAGGGGGGGGCTGAGCTACAGGTCCAACACCAACCCCCCTGTCAGTAGAGGGTGGCTGGAGCTACAGGTCCAGCACCTCCCCCCTGCCAGTAGAGGGGGGCTGTTGCTAAAGGTCTAGCACCAACCCCCTGTCAGTATAGGGGGGCTGGAGCTACAGAGACAGCACGAACCCCTTGCCAGAAGAAGGGGCTGGAGCTACAGGTCCAGCACCAACTCCCAGCCAGTAGAGGGTGGGCTGGAGCTACAGGCCCAGCACCAATCCCCCTGCCACTATAGGGGGGGCTGGAGCTACAGGTCGAGAACTAACCCCCTTGCCAGTAGAGGGGGACTGGAGCTACAAGTCCAGCACCAACCCCCCTGCCAGTAGAGGGGGGCTCGAGCTACAGGTCCAGCACCAAGCCCCCTACCAGTAGAGGGGGGCTGGAGCTACAGGTCCAGCACCAACCCCCTGCCAGTAGAGGGGGGCTGGAGCTACAGGTCTGTCACCAACCCCCTGCCAGTAGAGGGGGGGCTGGAGCTACTGGTCCAACATCAACCCCCTGCTAGAAGAGGGGGCGCTAGAGCTAAACGTCCAGCACCAACCCCCCTGCCAGTAGAGGGGGGCTGGAGCTACAGGTCTAGCACCAACCCCCCTACCAGGAGAGGGGGACTGGAGCTACAGGTCCAACATCATCCCCCTGCTAGAAGAGGGGGGCTGGAGCTACAGGTCCAGCACCTTCCCCCCTGCCAGTAGAGGGGGGGCTGGAGCTACATTTCCAGCACCAACCCCCTGCCAGTAGAGGGGGGGCTGGAGCTACAGGTCCAGCACCAAACCCCCACTGCCAGTAGAGGGGGGGCTGGAGCTACAGGTCCAACATCAACCCCCCTGCCAGTAGAGGGAGTTCTGGAGCTACAGGTCTAGCATCAACCCCCTGCCAGTAGAGGGGGGCTGGAGGTACAGGTCCAGCACCAACCTCCGGCCAGTAGAGGTGGGCTGGAACTACAGGTCCAGCCCCAACCCCTTGTCAGTAGAGGAAGGGGTGGATCTACAGGTCCAGCACCAACCCCCAGCCAGTAGAGGGGGCTGGAGCTACAGGTCCAGCAACAACCCCCTGCCAGTAGAGGGGGGCTGGAGCTACAGGTCCAGCACCAACTCCCTGCCAGTAGAGGGGGGCTGGAACTACAGGTCCAACACCAATCTCCTGCCAGTAGAAGGGGGGCTGGAGCTACAGGCCCAACATCAACCCCCTGCCAGTAGAGAGGCGTTGGAGCTACAGGCTTCGCACCAACCCCCAACTTCTGTCAGTAGAGGCAGGGGGGGGCTGGAGCTACAGGTCCAGCACCAACCCCCTGTCAGTAGAGGGGGCCTGCATCTACAGTGACAGCACGACCCCCTTGCCAGAAGAAGGGGCTGGAGCTACAGGTCCAGCACCAACCCCTTGCCAGTAGAGGGTGGGCTGGAGCTACAGGTCCAGAACCAACCCACTTGCCAGTAGAGGGGGGCTGGAGCTACAAGTCCAGCACCAACCCCCCTGCCAGTAGAGGGGGGCTGGAGCTGCAGGACCAGCACCAACCCCCCTGCCAGTAGAGGGGGTGCTGGAGCTACAGCTCCAGCAACAACATCCCTGCCAGTAGAGGGGGTCTGGAGCTACATGTCTACCATCAACCCCCTGCCAGTAGAGGGGGGCTGGAGCTACAGGTCCAGCACCAACCCCCTTCCAGTAGAGGAAGGGCTGGAGCTATAGGTCCAGCACCAACCCCCTGCCAGTAGATGTGGGCTGGAGCTACAGGTCCAGCACGAACTTCCTGCCAGTAGAGGGGGGGCTGTCGCTACAGGTCCAGCACCACCCCTTTGCTTGTAGAAGGGGGCTGGAGCTACAGGTCCAGCACCAACCCCCTGCCAGTAGAGGGGGACTGTAGCTACAGATCGAGCAACAACCCCCTGCCAGTAAAGAGGGGCTGTAGCTACTGGTCCAGCACCAACCCCCTGCTAGTAGAGGGGGGCTGGAGCTACAGGTCCAGCACCAAGCCCCCTGCCAGTAGAGGGGGGCTGGAGCTACAAGTCCAACATCAACCCCCTGCTAGAAGAGGGGGGCTGGAGCTACAGGTCCAGCACCATCCCCCTGCCAGTAGAGGGGGGCTGGAGCTACATTTCCAGCACCAACCCCCTGCCAGTAGAGGGGGGCTGGAGCTACAGGTCCAGCACCAACCCCCCTGCCAGTAGAGGGAGGCTGGAGCTACAGGTCCAGCACCAAACCCCCACTGCCAGTATAGGGGGGTTGGAGCTACAGGTCCAACATCGACCCCCCTGCCAGTAGAGGGGGGCTGGAGCTACAGGTCCAACACCAACCCCCCTGTCAGTAGAGGGGGGCTGGAGCTACAGGTCCAGCACCACCCCCCTGCCAGTAGAAGGGGCTGGAGCTACAGGTCCAGCACCAACCCCCCTGCCACTATAGGGGGGGCTGGAGCTACAGGTCGAGAACTAACCCCCTTGCCAGTAGAGGGGGACTGGAGCTACAAGTCGAGCACCAACCCCCCTGCCAGTAGAGGGGGGCTGGAGCTACAGGTCCAGCACCAAGCCCCCTGCCAGTAGAGGGGGGCTGGAGCTACAGATCCAGCACCAACCCCCCTGCCACTAGAGGGAGGCTGGAGCTACAGGTCCAGCACCAAACCCCCACTGCCAGTAGAAGGGGGGCTGGAGCTACAGGTCTTGCATCAACCCCCTGCCAGTAGAGGGGGGCTGGAGTTACAGGTCCAGCACCAACCGCCTGCCAGATGAGGAAGGGCTGGAGGTACAGGTCCAGCACCAACCCCCCTGCCAGTAGAGGGAGGCTGGAGCTACAGGTCCAGCACCAAACCCCCACTGCCAGTAGAAGGGGGGCTGGAGCTACAGGTCTTGCATCAACCCCCTGCTAGTAGAGGGGGGCTGGAGCTACAGGTCCAGCACCAACCGCCTGCCAGATGAGGAAGGGCTGGAGGTACAGGTCCAGCACCAACCCCCCTGCCAGTAGAGGGAGGCTGGAGCTACAGGTCCAGCACCAAACCCCCACTGCCAGTAGAGAAAGTTCTGGAGCTACAGGTCTAGCATCAACCCCCTGCCAGTAGAGGGGGGGCTGGAGCTACAGGTCCAGCACCAACCGCCAGCCAGATGAGGAAGGGCTGGAGGTACAGGTCCAGCACCAACCTCCGGCCAGTAGAGGTGGGCTGGAACTACAGGTCCAGCCCCAACCCCTTGTCAGTAGAGGAAGGGGGTGGATCTACAGGTCCAGCACCAATCTCCCCCCCCCCCCGTCAGTTGAGTTGGGGGAGGCTGGAGCTACAGGTCCAGCAACAACCCCCTGCCAGTAGAGGGGGGCTGGAGCTACAGGTCCAGCACCAACTCCCTGCCAGTAGAGGGGGGTTGGAGCTACAGGTCCAACATCAACCCCCCTGCCAGTAGAGGGGGGCTGGAGCTACAGGTTCAGCACCAACCCACTGCCAGTAGAGGGGGGGCTGGAGCTACAGGTCCAGCACCAACCTACTGTCAGTAGAGGGGGGCTGGAGCTACAGGTCCAACATCAACCCCCCTGCCAGTAGAGGGAGTTCTGTAGCTACAGGTCTAGCATCAACCCCCTGCCAGTAGAGGGGGGTTGGAGCTACAGGTCCAGCACCAACTCCCTGCCAGTAGAGGTGGGCTGGAGTTACAGGTCCAGCACGAACCTCGTGCCATTAGAAGGGGGCTGTAGCTACAGGTTCAGCACCAACCCCATGCCAGTAGAAGAAGGGCTGGAGCTACAGGTCCTGCACCAACATTATGCTTGTAGAGGGGGGCTGGAGCTACAGGTCCAGCACCAACCCCCTGCCAGTAGAGGGGGGGCTGTAGCTGCAGATCCAGCACCAACCCCCTGCCAGTAGAGGGAGGCTGAAGGTACAGGTACAGCATGAACCTCCTGCCAGTAGAGAGGGGCTGTAGCTGCAGGACCAGCACCAACCCCCCCTGCCAGTAGAGGGGGCTGGAGCTACAGGTCCAGCACCAACCCCCTGCCAGTAGAGTGGGGGCTGGAGCTAAAGGTCCAGCACCAACCCCCTGTCAGTAGAGAGGGGCTGGAGCTACAGGGACAGCACGAACACCTTGCCAGTAAAAGGGGCTGGAGCTACAGGTCCAGCACCAACCCCCTGCCAGTAGAGGGGGGCTGGAGCTACAGGTCCAGAACGAACCCCCCTGCCAGTAGAGGGGGGCTGGAACTACAGGTCCAGCACCAACCACCTGCTGGTAGAGGGGGGCTGGAACTGCAGGACCAGCACCAACCCCCCTGCCAGTAGAGGGGGCTGGAGCAACAGGTCCAGCACCAACCCCCTGCCAGTAGAGTGGGGGCTGGAGCTAAAGGTCCAGCACCAACCCCCTGTCAGTAGAGAGGGGCTGGAGCTACAGGTCCAGCACCAACCTCCTGCCAGTAGAGGGGGGGTTGGAGCTACAGGTCCAGCACCAACCTCCTGCCAGTAGAGGGGGGCTGGAGCTACAGGTCCAGCACCAATCCCCTGCCAGTAGAGGGGTGCTGGAGCTACAGGTCCAGCACCAACCCACTGGCAGTAGAGGGAGGCCTTGAGCTACAGGTCTAGTACCAAACCCCTGCCAGTAGAAGGGGGCTGTAGTTACAGGTCTAGCATCAAACCCCTGCCAGTAGAGGGGGGCTAGAGCTACAGGTCCAGCACCAACCCCCTGCCAGTAGAGGGGGGCTGGAGCTACAGGTCCAGCACCAACCCCCTGCCAGTAGAGGGGGACTGTAGCTACAGATCCAGCACCAACACCCCCCCCCCTCCTTTCCATTAGAGGGGGGGCGGGGGACTGGAGCTACAGATCCAGCACCATCCCCTCTGCCAGTAGAGGGGGGCTGGAGCTACAGGTCTAGCACCAACCCCCTGCCAGTAGAGGTGGGCTGGAGCTACAGGTCCAGCACCAACCCCCTGCCAGTAGAGGTGGGCTGGAGCTACAGGTCTAGCATCAACTCCCTGCCAGTACAGGGGGGCTGGAGCTACAGGTCCAGCGCCAACCTCCTGCCAGTAGAGGGGGGGGGGGCTGGAGCTACAGGTTAAACACCAACCCCCTTCTAGTAGAGGTGGGCTGGAGCTACAGGTCCGGCACGAATCTCCTGCCAGTGGAGGGGGGCTGTAGCTACAGGTTCAGCACCAACCCCCTGCCAGTAGAAGAAGGGCTGGAGCTACAGGTCCAGCACCAACCCCCTGCCAGTAGAGGTGGGCTGGAGCTACAGGTCCAGCACGAACCTCCTGCCAGTAGAGGGGGGCTGGAGCTAAAGGTCCAGCACCAACCCCCTGCCAGTAGAGGGGGGCTGTTGCTAAAGGTTCAGCACCAACCCCCTGTCAGTATAGGGGGGCTGGAGCTACAGGGACAGCACGAACCCCTTGCCAGAAGAAGGGGCTGGAGCTACAGGTCCAGCAACAACCCCCCTGCCATTAGAAGGGGGCTGGAGCTACAGGTCCAGCACCAACCCCCAGCCAGTAGAGGGGGGGCTGGAGCTACAGGTCCAGAACCAACCCCCCTGCCACTATAGGAGGGGGCTGGAGCTACAGGTCGAGAACTAACCCCCTTGCCAGTAGAGGGGGACTGGAGCTACAAGTCCAGCACCAACCCCCCTGCCAGTAGAGGGTGGCTGGAGCTACAGGTCCAGCACCAAGCCCCCTGCCAGTAGAGGGGGGCTGGAGCTACAGGTCCAACATCAACCCCCTGCTAGAAGAGGGGGGCTGGAGCTACAGGTCCAGCACCATCCCCCCTGCCAGTAGAGGGGGGCTGGAGCTACATTTCCAGCACCAACCCCCTGCCAGTAGAGGGGGGCTGGAGCTACAGGTCCAGCACCAACCCCCCTGGCAGTAGAGGTAGGCTGGAGCTACAGGTCCAGCACCAAACCCCCACTGTCAGTAGAGGGGGGCTGGAGCTACTGGTCCAACATCAACCCCCCTGCCAGTAGAGGGAGTTCTGGAGCTACAGGTCTAGCATCAACCCCCTGCCAGTAGAGGGGGGCTGGAGCTACAGGTCCAGCACCAACCGCCTGCCAGATGAGGAAGGGCTGGAGGTACAGGTCCAGCACCAACCTCCGGCCAGTAGAGGTGGGCTGGAGCTACAGGTCCAGCCCCAACCCCTTGTCAGTAGAGGAAGGGGTGGATCTACAGGTCCAGCACCAATCCCCCCCCCCCGTCAGTTGAGGTGGGGGAGGCTGGAGCTACCTGTCCAGCACCAACCCCCAGCCAGTAGAGGGGGCTGGAGCTACAGGTCCAGCAACAACCCCCTGCCAGTAGAGGGGGGCTGGAGCTACAACTCCAGCAACAACCCCCCCTGCCAGTAGTGGGGGGCTGGAGCTCCCGGCCCAGCACCAACCCCCTGCCAGTAGAGGAAGGGCTGGAGCTACAGGTTCAGCACCAACCCCCTGCCAGTAGAGGTGGGCAGGAGCTACAGGTCCAGCGCCAACCTCCTGCAAGTAGAGGGGGGGGGGGGACTGGAGCTACAGGTCCAGCACCAACCCCCTGCTAGTAGATGTGGGCTGGAGCTACAGGTCCAGCACCAACCCCCTGCTAGTAGAGGTGGGCTGGAACTACAGGTCCAGCACGAACATCCTGCCAGTAAAGGGGGGCTGGAGCTACAGGTCCAACACCAAACCCTTGCCAGTAGAGGGGGGGCTGGAGCTACAGGTCCAGCATCAACCCCCTGCCAGTACAGGGGGGCTGGAGCTACAGGTCCAGCGCCAACCTCCTGCCAGTAGAGGGGGTGGGCTGGAGCTACAGGTCCAGCACCAACCCCCTGCTAGTAGAGGTGGGCTGGAGCTACAGGTCCAGCACCAGCCCCATGCCAGTAGAGGGGGCGGCAGGAGCTAAAGGTCCAGAATCTACCCCCTTGCCACTAGAGGGGGGGCTGGAGCTACAGGTCCAGCACCAACCCCCCTGCCACTAGAGGGGGGGCTGGAGCTAAAGGTCCAGAACCTACCCCCTTGCCAGTAGAGGGGGGCTGGAGCTACAAGACCAGCACCAACCCCCCTGCTAGTAGAGGGGGGCTGGAGCTACAGGTTCAACACCAACCCCCAGCCAGTAGAGGGGGGGCTGAAGTTACAGGTCCAGCACCAACCCCCCTGCCACTACAGGGGGGGGCTGGAGCTACAGGTGGAGAACCAACCCCCTTGCCAGTAGAGAGGGGCTGGAGCTATAAGTCCAGCACCAACCCCCCTGCCAGTAGAGGGGGGGCTGGAGCTACAGGTCCAGCACCAAGCCCCCTGCCAGTAGAGGGGGGCTGGTGCTACAGGTCCAACATCAACCCCCTGCTAGAAGAGGGGTGGGCTAGAGCTAAACGTCCAGCACCAACCCCCCTGGCAGTAGAGGGGGGGGGCTGGAGCTACAGGTCCAGCACCATCCCCCCCTACCAGGAGAGGGGGACTGGAGCTACAGGTCTAACATCATCCCCCTGATAGAAGAGGGGGGCTGGAGCTACATTTCCAGCACCAACCCCCTGCCAGTAGAGTGGGGGGCTGGAGCTACAGGTCCAGCACCAACACCCCTGCCAGTAGAGAGAGGCTGGAGCTACAGGTCCAGCACCAACCCCCCTGCCAGTAGAGGGGGGGCTGGAGCTACAGGTCCAACATCAACCCCCTGCCAGTAGAGGGGGGGGGGGCTGGAGCTACAGGTCCAGAACCAACCATCTTGCCAGTAGAGGGGGGCTGGAGCTACAAGTCCAGCACCAACCCCCCTGCCAGTAGAGGGGGGCTGGAACTACAGGTCCAGCACCAACCCCCTGCCAGTAGAGGGGGGCTGGAGCTACAGGTCCAGCACCAACCCCCTGCCAGTAGAGGTGGGCTGGAGCTACAGGTTAAACACCAACCCGGTGCTAGTAGAGGTGGGCTGGAGCTACAGGTCCAGCGCCAACCTCCTGCTAGTAGAGGGGGGGACTGGAGCTACAGGTTAAGCACCAACCCCCTGCCAGTAGAGGAAGGGCTGGAGCTACAGGTCCAGCACCAACCCCCTGCCAGTAGAGGTGGGCTGGAGCTACAGGTCCAGCACGAACCTCCTGCCAGTAGAGGGGGGGCTGAGCTACAGGTCCAACACCAACCCCCCTGTCAGTAGAGGGTGGCTGGAGCTACAGGTCCAGCACCACCCCCCTGCCAGTAGAGGGGGGCTGTTGCTAAAGGTCCAGCACCAACCCCCTGTCAGTATAGGGGGGCTGGAGCTACAGAGACAGCACGAACCCCTTGCCAGAAGAAGGGGCTGGAGCTACAGGTCCAGCACCAACCCCCAGCCAGTAGAGGGGGGGCTGGAGCTACAGGCCCAGCACCAATCCCCCTGCCACTATAGGGGGGGCTGGAGCTACAGGTCGAGAACTAACCCCCTTGCCAGTAGAGGGGGACTGGAGCTACAAGTCCAGCACCAACCCCCCTGCCAGTAGAGGGGGGCTCGAGCTACAGGTCCAGCACCAAGCCCCCTACCAGTAGAGGGGGGCTGGAGCTACAGGTCCAGCACCAACCCCCTGCCAGTAGAGGGGGGCTGGAGCTACAGGTCTGTCACCAACCCCCTGCCAGTAGAGGGGGGCTGGAGCTACTGGTCCAACATCAACCCCCTGCTAGAAGAGGGGGCGCTAGAGCTAAACGTCCAGCACCAACCCCCCTGCCAGTAGAGGGGGGCTGGAGCTACAGGTCTAGCACCAACCCCCCCTACCAGGAGAGGGGGACTGGAGCTACAGGTCCACCATCATCCCCCTGCTAGAAGAGGGGGGCTGGAGCTACAGGTCCAGCACCTTCCCCCCTGCCAGTAGAGGGGGGCTGGAGCTACATTTCCAGCACCAACCCCCTGCCAGTAGAGGGGGGGCTGGAGCTACAGGTCCAGCACCAAACCCCCACTGCCAGTAGAGGGGGGGCTGGAGCTACAGGTCCAACATCAACCCCCCTGCCAGTAGAGGGAATTCTGGAGCTACAGGTCTAGCATCAACCCCCTGCCAGTAGAGGGGGGCTGGAGGTACAGGTCCAGCACCAACCTCCGGCCAGTAGAGGTGGGCTGGAACTACAGGTCCAGCCCAACCCCTTGTCAGTAGAGGAAGGGGTGGATCTACAGGTCCAGCACCAACCCCCAGCCAGTAGAGGGGGCTGGAGCTACAGGTCCAGCAACAACCCCCTGCCAGTAGAGGGGGGCTGGAGCTACAGGTCCAGCACCAACTCCCTGCCAGTAGAGGGGGGCTGGAACTACAGGTCCAACACCAATCTCCTGCCAGTAGAAGGGGGGCTGGAGCTACAGGCCCAACATCAACCCCCTGCCAGTAGAGAGGCGTTGGAGCTACAGGCTTCGCACCAACCCCCAACTTCTGTCAGTAGAGGCAGGGGGGGGGGGCTGGAGCTACAGGTCCAGCACCAACCCCCTGTAAGTAGAGGGGGCCTGCATCTACAGTGACAGCACGACCCCCTTGCCAGAAGAAGGGGCTGGAGCTACAGGTCCAGCACCAACCCCTTGCCAGTAGAGGGTGGGCTGGAGCTACAGGTCCAGAACCAACCCACTTGCCAGTAGAGGGGGGCTGGAGCTACAAGTCCAGCACCAACCCCCCTGCCAGTAGAGGGGGGCTGGAACTACAGGTCCAGCACCAACCACCTGCCAGTAGAGGGGGGCTGGAGCTGCAGGACCAGCACCAACCCCCCTGCCAGTAGAGGGGGTGCTGGAGCTACAGCTCCAGCAACAACATCCCTGCCAGTAGAGGAAGGGCTGGAGCTATAGGTCCAGCACCAACCCCCTGCCAGTAGAGGAAGGGCTGGAGCTATAGGTCCAGCACCAACCCCCTGCCAGTAGATGTGGGCTGGAGCTACAGGTCCAGCACGAACTTCCTGCCAGTAGAGGGGGGGGCTGTCGCTACAGGTCCAGCACCAACCCTTTGCTTGTAGAAGGGGGCTGGAGCTACAGGTCCAGCACCAACCCCCTGCCAGTAGAGGGGGACTGTAGCTACAGATCGAGCAACAACCCCCTGCCAGTAAAGAAGGGCTGTAGCTACTGGTCCAGCACCAACCCCCTGCTAGTAGAGGGGGGCTGGAGCTACAGGTCCAGCACCAAGCCCCCTGCCAGTAGAGGGGGGCTGGAGCTACAAGTCCAACATCAACCCCCTGCTAGAAGAGGGGGGCTGGAGCTACAGGTCCAGTACCATCCCCCTGCCAGTAGAGGGGGGCTGGAGCTACATTTCCAGCACCAACCCCCTGCCAGTAGAGGGGGGGCTGGAACTACAGGTCCAGCACCAACCCCCCTGCCAGTAGAGGGAGGCTGCAGCTACAGGTCCAGCACCAAACCCCCACTGCCAGTATAGGGGGGTTGGAGCTACAGGTCCAACATCAACCCCCCTGCCAGTAGAGGGGGGCTGGAGCTACAGGTCCAACACCAACCCCCCTGTCAGTAGAGGGGGGCTGGAGCTACAGGTCCAGCACCACCCCCCTGCCAGTAGAAGGGGCTGGAGCTACAGGTCCAGCACCAACCCCCCTGCCACTATAGGGGGAGCTGGAGCTACAGGTCGAGAACTAACCCCCTTGCCAGTAGAGGGGGACTGGAGCTACAAGTCGAGCACCAACCCCCCTGCCAGTAGAGGGGGGCTGGAGCTACAGGTCCAGCACCAAGCCCCCTGCCAGTAGAGGGGGGCTGGAGCTACAGATCCAGCACCAACCCCCCTGCCACTAGAGGGAGGCTGGAGCTACAGGTCCAGCACCAAACCCTCACTGCCAGTAGAGGGGGGGCTGGAGCTACAGGTCTTGCATCAACCCCCTGCCAGTAGAGGGGGGCTGGAGTTACAGGTCCAGCACCAACCGCCTGCCAGATGAGGAAGGGCTGGAGGTACAGGTCCAGCACCAACCCCCCTGCCAGTAGAGGGAGGCTGGAGCTACAGGTCCAGCACCAAACCCCCACTGCCAGTAGAGGGGGGGCTGGAGCTACAAGTCCAACATCAACCCCCTGCTAGTAGAGGGGGGCTGGAGCTACAGGTCCAACATCAACCCCCTGCCAGTAGAGGGGGGCTGGAGCTACAGGTCCAGCACCAACCGCCTGCCAGATGAGGAAGGGCTGGAGGTATAGGTCCAGCACCAACCTCCGGCCAGTAGAGGTGGGCTGGAACTACAGGTCCAGCCCCAACCCCTTGTCAGTAGAGGAAGGGGTGGATCTACAGGTCCAGCACCAATCTCCCCCCCCCCCCCCCGTCAGTTGAGTTGGGGGAGGCTGGAGCTACAGGTCCAGCAACAACCCCCTGCCAGTAGAGGGGGGCTGGAGCTACAGGTCCAGCACCAACTCCCTGCCAGTAGAGGGGGGGTTGGAGCTACAGGTCCAACATCAACCCCCCTGCCAGTAGAGGGGGGCTGGAGCTACAGGTTCAGCACCAACCCACTGCCAGTAGAGGGGGGGCTGGAGCTACAGGTCCAGCACCAACCTACTGTCAGTAGAGGGGGGCTGGAGCTACAGGTCCAACATCAACCCCCCTGCCAGTAGAGGGAGTTCTGTAGCTACAGGTCTAGCATCAACCCCCTGCCAGTAGAGGGGGGTTGGAGCTACAGGTCCAGCACCAACTCCCTGCCAGTAGAGGTGGGCTGGAGTTACAGGTCCAGCACGAACCTCGTGCCATTAGAAGAGGGCTGTAGCTACAGGTTCAGCACCAACCCCCTGCCAGTAGAGGAAGGGCTGGAGCTACAGGTCCAGCACCAACCTTATGCTTGTAGAGGGGGGCTGGAGCTACAGGTCCAGCACCAACCCCCTGCCAGTAGAGGGGGGCTGAAGGTACAAGTACAGCATGAACCTTCTGCCAGTAGAGAGGGGCTGTAGCTGCAGGACCAGCACCAACCCCCCTGCCAGTAGAGGGGGCTGGAGCTACAGGTCCAGCACCAACCCCCTGCCAGTAGAGTGGGGGCTGGAGCTAAAGGTCCCGCACCAACCCCCTGTCAGTAGAGAGGGGCTGGAGCTACAGGGACAGCACGAACACCTTGCCAGTAAAAGGGGCTGGAGCTACAGGTCCAGCACCAACCCCCTGCCAGTAGAGGGGGGCTGGAGCTACAGGTCCAGAACGATCCCCCCTGCCAGTAGAGGGGGGCTGGAACTACAGGTCCAGCACCAACCACCTGCTGGTAGAGGGGGGCTGGAACTGCAGGACCAGCACCAACCCCCCTGCCAGTAGAGGGGGCTGGAGCTACAGGTCCAGCACCAACCCCCTGCCAGTAGAGTGGGGGCTGGAGCTAAAGGTCCAGCACCAAACCCCTGTCAGTAGAGAGGGGCTGGAGCTACAGGTCCAGCACCAACCTCCTGCCAGTAGAGGGGGGTTGGAGCTACAGGTCTAGCACCAACCTCCTGCCAGTAGAGGGGGGCTGGAGCTACAGGTCCAGCACCAACCCCCTGCCAGTAGAGGGGTGCTGGAGCTACAGGTCCAGCACCAACCCACTGGCAGTAGAGGGAGGCCTTGAGATACAGGTCTAGTACCAAACCCCTGCCAGTAGAAGGGGGCTGTAGTTACAGGTCTAGCATCAAACCCCTGCCAGTGGAGGGGGGCTGGAGCTACAGGTCCAGCACCAACCCCCTGCCAGTAGAGGGGGGCTGGAGCTACAGGTCCAGCACCAACCCCCTGCCAGTAGAGGGGGACTGTAGCTACAGATCCAGCACCAACACCCCCCCCCCCCCCTCCTTTCCATTAGAGGGGGGGCGGGGGACTGGAGCTACAGATCCAGCACCAACCCCTCTGCCAGTAGAGGGGGGCTCGAGCTACAGGTCTAGCACCAACCCCCTGCCAGTAGAGGTGGGCTGGAGCTACAGGTCCAGCACCAACCCCCTGCCAGTAGAGGTGGGCTGGAGCTACAGGTCTAGCATCAACTCCCTGCCAGTACAGGGGGGCTGGAGCTACAGGTCCAGCGCCAACCTCCTGCCAGTAGAGGGGTGGGGCTGGAGCTACAGGTTAAACACCAACCCCCTTCTAGTAGAGGTGGGCTGGAGCTACAGGTCCAGCACGAATCTCCTGCCAGTGGAGGGGGGCTGTAGCTACAGGTTCAGCACCAACCCCCTGCCAGTAGAGGAAGGGCTGGAGCTACAGGTCCAGCACCAACCCCCTGCCAGTTGAGGTGGGCTGGAGCTACAGGTCCAGCACGAACCTCCTGCCAGTAGAGGGGGGCTGGAGCTACAGGTCCAGCACCAACCCCCTGCCAGTAGAGGGGGGCTGTTGCTAAAGGTTCAGCACCAACCCCCTGTCAGTATAGGGGGGCTGGAGCTACAGGGACAGCACGAACCCCTTGCCAGAAGAAGGGGCTGGAGCTACAGGTCCAGCACCAACCCCCCTGCCATTAGAAGGGGGCTGGAGCTACAGGTCCAGCACCAACCCCCAGCCAGTAGAAGGGGGGCTGGAGCTACAGGTCCAGAACCAACCCCCCTGCCACTATAGGAGGGGGCTGGAGCTACAGGTCGAGAACTAACCCCCTTGCCAGTAGAGGGGGACTGGAGCTACAAGTCCAGCACCAACCCCCCTGCCAGTAGAGGGTGGCTGGAGCTACAGGTCCAGCACCAAGCCCCCTGCCAGTAGAGGGCGGCTGGAGCTACAGGTCCAACATCAACCCCCTGCTAGAAGAGGGGGGCTGGAGCTACAGGTCCAGCACCATCCTCCCTGCCAGTAGAGGGGGGCTGGAGCTACATTTCCAGCACCAACCCCCTGCCAGTTGAGGGGGGCTGGAGCTACAGGTCCAGCACCAACCCCCCTGGCAGTAGAGGGAGGCTGGAGCTACAGGTCCAGCATCAAACCCCCACTGTCAGTAGAGGGGGGCTGGAGCTACTGGTCCAACATCAACCCCCCTGCCAGTAGAGGGAGTTCTGGAGCTACAGGTCTAGCATCAACCCCCTGCCAGTAGAGGGGGGCTGGAGCTACAGGTCCAGCACCAACCGCCTGCCAGATGAGGAAGGGCTGGAGGTACAGGTCCAGCACCAACCTCCGGCCAGTAGAGGTGGGCTGGAACTACAGGTCCAGCCCCAACCCCTTGTCAGTAGAGGAAGGGGTGGATCTACAGGTCCAGCACCAATCCCCCCCCCCCCCGTCAGTTAAGGTGGGGGAGGCTGGAGCTACCGGTCCAGCACCAACCCCCAGCTAGTAGAGGGGGCTGGAGCTACAGGTCCAGCAACAACCCCTTGCCAGTAGAGGGGGGCTGGAGCTACAGGTCCAGCACCAACTCCCTGCCAGTAGAGGGGGGCTGGAGCTACAGGGACAGCACGAACACCTTGCCAGTAGAAGGGGCTGGAGCTACAGGTCCAGCACCAACCCCCTGCCAGTAGAGGGGGGCTGGAGCTACAGGTCCAGCACCAACCCCCCTGCCAGTAGAGGGGGGCTGCATCTACAGTGACAGCACGACCCCCTTGCCAGAAGAAGGGGCTGGAGCTACAGGTCCAGCACCAACCCCCTGCCAGTAAAGGGGGGGGGGCTGGAGCTACAGGTCCAGAACCAACCCCCTTGCCAGTAGAGGGGGGCTGGAACTACAGGTCCAGCACCAACCCCCCCTGCCAGTAGAGGGGGGCTGGAGCTACAGGTCTACCATCAACCCCCTGCCAGTAGAGGGGGGCTGGAGCTACAGGTCCAGCACCAACCCCACTGCCAGTAGAGGGGGGCTGGAGCTACAGGTCCAACATCAACCCCCCTGCCAGTAGAGGGGGGCTGGAGCTACAGGTCCAGCACCAACCCACTGCCAGTAGAGGGGGGCTGGAGCTACATGTCCAGCACCAATCCACTGCCAGTAGAGGGGGGGCTGGAGCTACAGGTCCAACATCATCCCCCCTGCCAGTAGAAGGAGGTTGGAGCTACAGGTCCAGCACCAACCCCCTGCCAGTAGAGGAAGGGCTGGAGCTATAGGTCCAGCACCAACCCCCTGTCAGTAGAGGGGGGCTGGAGCTACAGGTCCAGCACGAACCCCCTGCCAGTAGAGGATGGGGTGGGTCTACAGGTCCAGCACCAATCCCCCCCCCCCTCCCGTCAGTTGAGGTGGCGAAGGCTGGAGCTACAGGTCCAGCACCAACCCCCAGCTAGTAGAGGGCGCTGGAGCTACAGGTCCAGCAGCAACCCCCTGCCAGTAGAGGGGGGGCTGGAGTTACAGGTGAAGCACCAACCCCCTGCCAGTAAAGGGGGGCTGGAGCTACAGGTCCAGCACCAACTCCCTGCCAGTAGAGGGGGGGCTGGAACTACAGGTCCAGCACAACCCCCTGCCAGTAGAGAACGGTTGGAGCTACAGGTCCAGCATCAACCCCAGCTAGTAGAGGGGGGCTGGAGCTATAGGTCCAGCACCAACCTACTGTGAGTAGAGGGGGGGCTGGAGCTATAGGTTCAGCACCAACCCACTGCCAGTAGAGGGAGGCTGGAGCTACAGGCTCCGCACTAACCCCCAACCCCTGCCAGTAGAGGCGGGGTGGGTTGGAGCTGAGCTGTACCCAGAACTAACCTCTTGCCAGTAGAGGGGGGCGGGGGCTACAGGTCCAGCACCAACCCCCTGCCAGTAGAGGGGGGGGCTGGGGCTACAGGTCTAGCACCAACACCCTGCCATTAGAAGGGGGCAGGAGCTACAGGTCCAGCACCAACCCACTGCCAGTATAGGGGGGCTGGATAATGGCGCTGACACTGCCCACAGGTGATAATGGGGCTGACACTGACTACAGGTGATAATGGGGCTGACACTGCCCACAGGTGATAATGGGGCTGACACTGACCACAGGTGATAATGGGGCTGACACTGACCACAGGTGATAATGGGGCTGACACTGACCACTGGTGATAATGGGGCTGACACTGACCACTGGTGATAATGGGGCTGACACTGACCACAGGTGATAATGGGGCTGACATTGACCACAGGTGATAATGGGGCTGACACTGACCACAGGTGATAATGGGGCTGACACTGACCACAGGTGATAATGGGGCTGACACTGTCCGCAGGTGATAATGGGGCTGAGTCTGACCACAGGTGATAATGGGGCTGACACTGTCCACAGGTGATAATGGGGCTGACACTGACCACAGGTGATAATGGGGCTGACACTGACCACAGGTGATAATGGGGCTGACACTGAGCACTGGTGATAATGGGGCTGAAACTGTCCCCATGTAATAATGGGACTGACACTGACCACAGGTGATAATGGGGCTGACACTGACCACAGGTGATAATTGGGCTGACACTGTCCACAGATTGAGGACCTCCGCAGGATGAGTGAGCCCGTCAAGAGGCTGGTGGAGGCTGGCCGTGTGGTGGCTGTCAAGAGGCTGGTGGAGGCTGGCAGGGTGTTGGCCGTCCAGGAAGACCAAGATGGCCGCCGCTCCGCCAGGATAACTCTACAAGACGGACAGCTGTACCTCCACTCACTCCTGCGTCAGCCCACGCCCACCCACGCCCACACCCTCCAGGTTACTTTATTACACCCACTAGTCGTACTGACATTACTGACTTACAGAGTTATGATAACTAATATGATAACATTTTGTTATACAGTTATCAGCATGATTTATTTCATTTCCTGCAGGAGAGTGAGGTTGTGGGCGTGCTGGAGCCCTCCTGCACCCTGGCGTTCCTTGACCTCGGGTGGGCGGGGTCAACAAGAGGGCGGGTCACCATCCGGCTGACCCCTGACACTCCGCTGGCCAGACAGTTTGTGTTGTTGTGTACGGGCCAGCGGGGCCACACCTACCGCAACACTAAACTGTTGTGGCTGGGGTTTAGGGGCAACCCGGGGCAGTGTGTAGAGGGCGGAGACTACGAGAGTAATGATGGTAATGGAGGAGCCCCACTGCTGCCTGACCTCCAGGGGCAGTACCGGGAGTCAGGCCAGGCAGGAGCTGTGTGGTCCGTGTATAGGCCGGGGGATCCCAGGAGTACCCAGTTCGGCATCACCACCTGGGAGCACGAGGATGGTCGCTATAGGTCAGATGTCTTCGGTGATGTGGTGAGCGGCCTGGATGTGGTGAGGGCAGCAGTCAACCACAGAAAGATTACGGAGGTGACTGTGGTGGACTGTGGTGTTGTGCTGCCACTCTAGTTCACTGTACCATCACCATCACTACTGTAGTGTTGTGCTGCCACTCTAATTCACTGTACCACCACCATCACTACTGTGGTAGTGTGCTGCCACTCTAGTTCACTCTACCACCACCATCACTACTGTGGTAGTGTGCTGCCACTCTAGTTCACTGTACCATCACTACTGTGGTGTTGTGCTGCCACTCTAGTTCACTGTACCATCACTACTGTGGTGTTGTGCTGCCACTCTAGTTCACTGTACCATCACCATCACTACTGTGGTGTTGTGCTGCCACTCTAGTTCACTGTACCATCACTACTGTGGTGTTGTGCTGCCACTCTAGTTCACTGTACCATCACTACTGTGGTGTTGTGCTGCCACTCTAGTTCACTGTACCATCACTACTGTGGTGTTGTGCTGCCACTCTAGTTCACTGTACCATCACTTCTGTGGTGTTGTGCTGCCACTCTAGTTCACTGTACCACCACCATCACTACTGTGGTGTTGTGCTGCCACTCTAGTTCACTCTACCATCACTACTGTGGTGTTGTGCTGCCACTCTAGTTCACTGTACCATCACCATCACTACTGTGGTGTTGTGCTGCCACTCTAGTTCACTGTACCATCACTACTGTGGTGTTGTGCTGCCACTCTAGTTCACTGTACCATCACTACTGTGGTGTTGTGCTGCCACTCTAGTTCACTGTACCATCACCATCACTACTGTGGTGTTGTGCTGCCACTCTAGTTCACTGTACCACCACCATCACTGCTGTGGTGTTGTGCTGCCACTCTAGTTCACTGTATCACCACCATCACTACTGTGGTGTTGTGCTGCCACTTTAATTCACTGTACCACCACCATCACTACTGTGGTGTTGTGCTGCCACTCTAGTTCACTGTACCACCACCATCACTACTGTGGTTTTGTGCTGCCACTCTAGTTCACTGTACCATCACTACTGTGGTGTTGTGCTGCCACTCTAGTTCATTGTACCATCACCACCACTACTGTGGTGTTGTGCTGCCACTCTAGTTCACTGTACCATCACCATCACTCCTGCATCACTATAGACTGCGTGTTTTGATGACAATGTAATTTAAGGACACGCCTTTATCACTATATCATCATAACTTCACTATCTTCGGTATTTAACACTTTGGTGTTTATACTTTGGTATCATATACCTGACAATCACGGCTGTATCACCATCAATGCTATATCTTCCCAGTACTGTAACCTATCATTGCTGTATCACTATAGCTTCACTATCACCTCTATATATCACCATCACCTCAGGCCCCACACTTGGGGTCATATACTGACCATATTGAGTAACAAATTGTTGGAGTCACCATATGACAGCTGTTGTCACTGTTATATCACCAACAGCTCACTATCACATAACACTGTCACTGCTACACCAACATCATTTCTCTTTCACCGCATTATCACCTCACACTGACACATTTCCTCCTTACATTTACTGTTATATCACTATCATTGCTACAGTACCACTACCGCACCATCACTACTATATCACTATCACTGTCATATCACCATCACCTCACTACCACTGCTATACTACCATCACTACTATTTCATTATCACATGGGTGTGTTGTGATGTTACCATACTGGTCCATGGTGTGGTGTGATATTACCATACTGGTCCATGGTGTGTTGTGATATTACCATACTGGTCCATGATGTGTTGTGATATTACCATACTGGTCCATGGTGTGTTGTGATATTACCATACTGGTCCATGGTGTGGTGTGATATTACCATACTGGTCCATGGTGTGTTGTGATATTACCATACTGGACCATGGTGTGTTGTGATATTACCATACTGGTCCATGGTGTGGTGTGATATTACCATACTGGTCCATGGTGTGTTGTGATATTACCATACTGGTCCATGGTGTGTTGTGATATTACCATACTGGTCCATGGTGTGTTGTGATATTACCATACTGGTCCATGGTGTGTTGTGATATTACCATACTGGTCCATGGTGTGTTGTGATATTACCATACTGGTCCATGGTGTGTTGTGATATTACCATACTGGTCCATGGTGTGTTGTGATATTACCATACTGGTCCATGGTGTGTTGTGATATTACCATACTGGACCATGGTGTGTTGTGATATTACCATACTGGACCATGGTGTGTTGTGATATTACCATACTGGACCATGGTGTGTTGTGATATTACCATACTGGTCCATGGTGTGTTGTGATATCACCATATGGGTGTGAGGTGGTGTTATGACCACACATACACCAGTATGATCATACTGTAGCTGGTGTATGATGTGCTCAAACTGTATAGTGATGTCTTGGCTGATTAGCCTAGTATCACGAATATTAATTTATGTAGTTATTCTGTTTTCAACAACACACTAGTATTAAATGTGTACTGCCAATGTATGCCACATATATCTATGTATATTATATATCTGTACCATAATTCCTTGCCAGGTATTTGTGGATATATATTAGAAGTCTAGTGAATAGCAGTAGCCTAATGTCATGTAGCTTGAAAAACATCCGTATGTGCTTATATTATGGAATGCTACATAATGCTGTATGGGCAATATTATGTGAGCTATGATGGAGAATGTATAAATTTAGGTCTCGGATGTATTACTGTCATGTATACTGTGTAATTTCCCTTTCATTATTGTTCATTACATTGTCCTCTAACATTAAATTATATTTTGGCACTGTGAGATGTATACCACATAGACATGGTTTTGATACACATGTTTTATATATATATATACTTTATATTGTATTCATGTATACTTATGTATAATGGCTGGCTGGCAGACGTCTTGAAATCCTCCCTTGACCCCTCCTCCCCTCTCCCGCCAGTGTTACCATGTCTTGCCAATATGAATTCTTTGTTCACATATTTTTATATCATGATATAATCTTTAATGTACTGAATTATTGATATGTATTATTATGTAAGGTTGTGTATTATAGTCTTTATTTTGTTGATATATGAATTAGAAGTTCTTGATCGAGATATGTCTGTATATGAGCTTGAGATATTTGAAAGAGAGGAGTCAGCTGACTCATAGAGGTGGATACAGTGTCGCTCCCGGCCAGCATGGCTCTGGGCGGTCACTCTTTGATTTTCTCAGTTGATTATTATTATTAACATCTTTATTGACAAAAATTACAATTTTGCCTAATCTGAGGATTTTGATAAAGTCTTATTAAAGTGAGGATAATGCTGGTATTCACTGTCATGCAGGACAGAGGGTCATACATAAGACAATAGGTCTAAACTGTAGGCTGAAGCACATATATATATAATGGTTACAATCAATGTTTTAATGTATGGGTATGTGAAAACAACTTTCTATTGTGCACTGCCACACAAGAGCAGGGATGGTTCATAAGTGATGCAGCTTAGAAGTGATACCCCCTCCCCGCTCAGCTCGTTGTCGCCGTGTGGGGGCTTCGTGGGCGGCTGCCGGAGTGTGATGCTCCTTGGGACAGTCCTCTGTCCTTTTCTAGCCTTGTGCTCCTGCTGCCGTCCTCTCCAATTCTGCTGGGCATCTTTTCCTTTTCCTTCTGTTTCGTTTTTCTCCCCCCTCTTCTCCTATCTGCTTGCCGTTTCCTGCCGACCTTTTGCTCGTTCTGGTTCTTCCCTTGGACTTCTTCTATTTTGACGCCCGGGTGCTTGAGGAGGCATACTCTTGCACCCGTAGAACTGTAGTACCCGACGTCAAGAGCGAGGGGAACCTTTTATTGTCAATCCCCCTTTCGTCACTGAACCCGATCTCGACGGACTGTCGGTTTCTTAAGGTGGCGTTTGTGGGGCGTATACTCACGACGCACCCCTAGGAGGCCCCGACAAGATCGGCGATAGCTTCTTGTTGGGTGTCCTGCCTCTAATTGTGGCTCCATGGTGGGTGTGGGGGCACATTCGTGAATGAATTCTTCTTTTCGTCAAGATGATAACCCCTGTTTCGTCTGCTTCTGGCTTACCTTCTCAGGCTCGTGGGGTGGGCGACCAAGCCCCCGAGTCGGTCCGTATTGGAAGACCGGGCTCTGTAGCCTCTGCTGCATTGGACCCCGACCTTGCTCCTCCTTTGGCCTCTCTGACTCCTTCCCCTGGCTCCCCTCCCTCCTCTGTGGTTGGGTCGAGCCCCAAGCCCCCAGTGGTGACTACCTCGTCCCCTGGCGCGGCTCCTTCTCTAGTTGTAACTACTGCGCCTTTTAACCCCTCTCTCTCTGGGGGTTCTCACCGCCGTCCTCGTCACGGCCGCCCTCGCTCGTTTCCTTCCAGTTCTGCTACCTATCAAGCCTTGTTTGGTCCCGCTTCGTGGGCCAAATATTTTGATCTCCTCCCTCTTGATTCTGCGCCTCCTGATGATTTCTCCCTCCATCGACATCTCATTGATTCCGTGGATGCCTCCATTACTTTCAACCCCACTCGTCTCGGTACACGTGTCGTTGCTGCTCCTTCTCAGGATGCTGCTTCCCGCTTGGCTGCCTTATCCTGCCTTGGCGAGACCCCCGTTCGGGTCTCGAAGAACGCTCAGTTGAATGCCAGTGTTGGCACTATTTTGCTCCCGCCCCATGTTGCGACCGGTGTTCGGGACCTGCGCGACTGCCACGACGATATTCGACATATCCTCGCTGCCCAGGGCCATTCTATTCTCCAGGTGGACACGTTTACTCGTCCCCCTCGTGGTAGTCGCCGTCAACCCCTCCGGGTTGTGAAGATTACCTTTGATGGTAGGACCCTTCCACCCTCTGTCATTCTTGCTGGTGCCAGGTGCTCTGTCCAGGAGTACATTCCTTCTCCTCGGCTCTGCAACAAGTGCTGGAGGTTTGGGCATAGTGCCCTCCGCTGCTCCGGGACTGTCTCCCTCTGTCCTTTGTGTGGTGGCGAAGGTCACTCTAAGTCGGAGTGCACTTCTCCCCAGGCTCGTTGCCTCAACTGTGGTGAGGCCCATCCTACCTTCTCCCGTGCATGTGTCCATTACAAGCTTGAGGCAGCCGTCCTCAACCTGAAGCACCGGGAGCGTTTATCTTTTCCTGAGGCGAGGCGCCAGGTTCGCCGGCTCCCGCCTTATGCTAATATCTCTTATGCTCACGTGTTGCGCTCTTCCTCTCCTCGTCCTTCCCGCCTTCCTCAGACTCGCAACCGTTTCCGGGCCTTGGACCCTGATGCGCCCACTGCCCCCTCCTCTATTCCTTTGGGTTCTCTCCCGAAGGATCCTCCTCCTGGTCCTCTGTCTGGGGTTCCCCTTCCTTCTACCCGGTCTGTCGTGTCTTCTGTGTCTTCTTCCTCGTCCCCCTCCGATCCTCCTTCCCATCCTCTTCCTCCATCTATCGGCTCTCCCCACCGCCTGTCGGTGCGGGCGGATGTCCATCGCTCTCCTAACGGCCGTCGTGTGTGCTCTCGTTCGGCTTCTCCTGTTGAGACACTGGAATCCGTTGCCCGGTACGTAGTTGCTGGGACACCGGTCTCTTTAAGTCAGAAGCGTAAGCCTGGCTCCTCTTTTTCCTCTTCCCCGGCGGGTAAGAAGGCTTCGCTTTCTTCCTCAGCTCCTCCTTCTGGCTCTGTTGCTCCTTCCCCCCCCCCCCCCCCCCCCCGTTTCAGTGCTTGCGCCCCCTGTTCCTGCTATGGAGGTTTCTTTGGCCCCTGCTTCCCTTTCGGTTGCTGCTCTTGCTGGGGTGCGCTCCCCTCTTTCTACTCCCCCTCTTCCTGCTGCTGTCCTTGACTGCTCCTCTCCGTTGTCTCCTCCTCTTCCTCCTCCTCCTCCTCCTCCTCCGGACCCTGCCCGCCCACCTCTGATCTGTTCTCCCGTTTCCTTCCCTCCGTCTTTGCTCAGTTTACCCATGCCCCCTAACCCTGACTTTGCTGACCCTGATCCCGACCCTGATATTCTTTAACGTGCTCTGTTGCTCTTTCGCCTTTGTTTCTTCCTTGTTCTCTGTTTTTGTCCTTTCTCTTCTCGTCGTTGTCCATTCTTCAATGGAACGTTCGAGATTATTACACCAATTTCCTCGAACTCCAACTTCTGATTTCGCGGTTTTCGCCCCTTTGTGTCTGTCTCCAGGAGCCAATGCTTGGTGCTCGTCCTGGTCGTTTTCGTGGCTATTCCTTTCTCTCCCCCCCCCCCCCAGCCATTGCTGGGGCTTCTAATTCTTCTGCTCTCTTGATTCGGGCTGATGTTCCCTTTGTTCCTTTACTTTTTCCTTCGCCTCTCCATTGTTCTGCTGCTCGTATCTTTGTGGGGAAATGGTACACAGTTTGTTCCATTTATCTCCCCCCGAGTGTCCCGCTCTCTCTTCCTGATTTGAAACACCTCCTAGACTCCTTGCCGGAGCCTGTGCTCCTGCTGGGTGACTTCAATTGCCGTCATTCTCTTTGGGGTGACGTTCTGACGAATACCCGGGGTCGCCTCCTTGAGCCGTTTCTCCTCTCTTCTTCCCTGTCTCTTCTGAATTCTGGTGAGCCCGCTCATTTGGACTCTCGGACTCGCACCCTTTCTTGTCTTGATCTTTCTCTCTGCTCTTCTTCTCTTTACCTAGATTTCACGTGGCAGGTTCTTGATGACCTCCATGGAAGTGATCATTTCCCCATCCTTGTTTCCTTTTTCTCTTTTTGCCCTTCCCTCTCTTTCCCTAGGTGGCAGTTTGCTAAGGCAGACTGGACCCTATTTACCCTCAGTGCTGCTCTCTCTGACCTCTCCCTTCTGCCTCTCTCTCGCGCTCTCCTCCTTTTTCATGACACTGTCTTCAACGCTGCCCTCCACTCTATTCCTCGCTCTTCCTCTCGGGGTCCATGGAAGTGCGTTCCCTGGTGGAATGCGGACTGTGCTCGGGCTGTCCGCTGTAAGCGTGCAGCCTGGAAGAGGCACCGCCGTAGGCAGACGACCGATTCTTTTCTTTTCTTTCGGAAAGCGAGTGCGATGGCCCGTAGGGCCATCCGTACGGCTAAACGTGAATGTTGGGCATCTTATGTCTCAACAATTACGTCCGAGACCCCTCTGGCCCAGATCTGGAAGCGTATCCGCAAGATAGCGGGTAAGTTCGTTCCCGATGATTCACCGGTCCTTCACCTCCATGATACTCTTGTGGCGGACCCGTTGCAGGTCGCTTCCGAACTGGGTTCCCACTTTTCTTCTGTTAGCTCTGGTCTTCATCTTCCCCAATCTTTCCTTCTTCGTAAACCTGTCCTTGAGTCTCGTCCTTTAGATTTCTGCACTCATCTTCAGCTTCCCTATAATGATCCCTTCTCTCTCTCTGAACTTCGTTCTGCCCTGGCCCTCTGCGGTTCTACGGCGGCGGGCTCCGATGGTATTCATTATGAGATGCTTCGCCATCTCCCCCCGAGCACGTCTCAGTATTTACTGAGTCTGTATAATCGGATCTGGGAGTCGTCGTCAGTCCCTGAGGACTGGCTCGATGCCGTTGTCCTCCCTGTTCGCAAACCGGGGTCTCTGGGTACTTCCCCTAAGGACTTTCGCCCTATTGCTCTCACAAGTTGTGTCTGCAAACTCTTTGAACGTATGGTTAACGTTCGTCTGATGTGGTTCCTGGAACACCATCACCTCCTCTCCCCTTCTCAATTTGGTTTCCGCAAGTGCCGCAGCACGACAGATGTCCTGGTGAACTTGGAGGTCTATATTCGTACTGCTTTTGCTGCGAAGACCTCCGTTGTTGCCGTCCTTTTTGACCTGGAAAAGGCTTACGACACCACTTGGCGTTATCATATCCTATCTCAACTTCATTCTTTCGGCCTTCGTGGTCATCTCCCTCTCTTTCTCCGCAGCTTCCTCTCTCGTCGTTCCTCTCGGGTGCGCCTTGGTACCGCTCTCTCTGCCTCTTTTCAGCAATACGAAGGTGTGCCCCAGGGTAGTGTTCTGAGCACTACTCTTTTTCTGGTTGCCCTCAATGGTCTTCTTTCCTCTCTTCCTTGTAACACGGGTTAGGGTTCCTCTCTCTACTTCACTTCCTTCTTCGCCCTCTACCCGTATTCTTACTTTTTTTTCTCTACCAAGGGACTCCAAAACTTTTACCAAAGCCAACTCCACGCCACGTGGTCCCAAGACGATTGACCGACTTAGGATTCTACACCCAGTATGACGTGACCTAGGCTCTGAGCAAAACCCTAGAGTCGCCTCTACGCTGCCACCACCAGACCAGCAACACAGAGCAATGATCGAGGTCTGGATCGATCACGCTAATTAATCAACCTTGGGGCTTGATCCCCACTAGTAGTTTATAACCTCGGAAACTTGAGTGTGGAATTAATTAGATGGGGATGATGAATTCCGATTCGATGTTAGAATCGGCGCCCAATCCAACTCTGCCTCGTGTGGACCACGTGACCAGGACAAGTATACACATAAAACACATGGAAATAATAAAAATGCAATTTACTAACAAATTTAATTTATTAAAAGAAAACTAAAACAAAATCTAAATATGTTCACTCCCTGTCACTTTAACACTCCCTACTTGACCTGACTGGCAATGAGGACTATTCTATAAATAACCATAGCAACTATACCTCTATGTTTTACCAGCTAAAGATGTTGGGCTGGTCTCGGGGAGAGGTAAGATGTTTGACCTCTCCCAGCTGCTCCTGTTTCCTTACTGATCTCTTCTCGTCTGATCTAGCCCAGACTAGAACATTGTATCCTTCCGCCTAGTCAAAGTTTCACCAAGTTACTAGCCAGGTTTAAGTTATAACAATTAACCTCTGTTGTACTTAATTGATCCAGACTGGTTGAATTATTTTACTAAAATTAAATTACACAAACATCTAACGGCAGAGCTGTTCCCGATCCCCCAAAAATGGTTAATTGAACTTTGAGAAATAGTAGACCTGTCAACCCTGATGACCTATGACCGCCGGTCACTCCGCCTTACAAGTTAGATCTGATTCGTGACGTCACTGATGGTGACTTAAACTCAATAATTAGAATACTCTTGATATTGTATCCAGTACTATTATACAATACAATTTTAATGCAAAATGAATAAAGGCTAATTTTCTCTAAATTACTGAATACTATAGGATGGTTCATTATACGCAGCTATGAACAAAGCGTCGGTTATTTCCACCGCGAATTCCCCTGGGGGTCAGGTTCCCAGGTCACCATGCGGGCTCAGCTTCCCATTCTCTTTTGTCGATAAACCACTCTGGATAATTCTTACAACAGTCTAGTTTGTTACATCCTTCTGGTGTCTTCTCCGCTCTCTATGTCGATGATCTTACCCTTTGTTGTCAGGGTGATGATTCGCCTCTCCTTCAACGCCGGCTTCAACTTGCAATTGATGCCGTGTCGTCTTGGGCCACTGATCATGGCTTCAAGTTCTCTACTTCTAAAACTTGTGCCATGACATTTACGTGGAAACGGGTTGTTCTTCGTCCCTCTTTGTCACTTTATGGTCATCCCCTTGAATACAAAGATTCCGCGAAGCTTTTGGGGTTATTCCTTGACACTCGTTTGTCTTGGTCTCCCCATATCTCTTACCTCCGTGTTGAGTGCTCTAAGGCCCTTACCCTCCTTCGGGTCTTGTCCCATACTTCTTGGGGGGCAGATAGGCGCACTCTCCTTGCTTTACATTCCTCTCTCGTCCTGTCTAAGGTCGATTATGGTTGCCCTGCTTACTCGTCTGCTTCTCCTTCTATTCTTCGCCGTCTTGATGCTTTGCACCATACTGGGTTGCGCCTCAGTTCTGGTGCCTTTCGTTCGACTCCCGTCCTTAGCTTGTATGTTGACACTGGCTTCCTGTCTCTCCAGGACCGCCGTGATCGCTACTGTCTTCGCTATCTTGCACGGTCCTTGCAACATCCTTCCTCTCGCCTCTGTCGTGCTTTAACTTTTACCCCTCCTGCGGTTCCTGTTCCTCTTCACCACCTCCCTCTTTCTGTCCGGTTATCTCGCCTGCAGGATTCTCTTTCCGTTCGTATTTCTGATGTTTCTCCTCGTGTTGTTCCTTCTTTGCCCCCGTGGAGGGTCCCTCTTCCGCGGTTTTGTACATCCTTGACCCGTATCACTAAAGCTTTTACCCCTCCTACGGTTCTAAAACGCCTTTTCCTCGAGCACTTTTCTTCTCACTCCCGCTCCGTTTCTGTCTTCACCGATGGGTCTAAGTCAGCGGACGGTGTTGGCTACTCTGTTGTTTTTCCTGATCGCACTTATATGTGTCGCTTGCCTCCGGAGACTAGCATCTTTACAGCGGAACTTTCTGCTATTCTCTATGCTCTTCGTCTCCTGCTTTCTCGTTGTCAGTCTTCCTTTGTGGTTGTTGTTGACTCTCGTAGTGCCCTCATGGCTCTCGGGTCCTTTAATCCGGTTCATCCAGTAGTTGTCGAGATCCAGCATTGGCTGTTTCTCGTTCACAGTAAATTTAAGTCGGTTGAGTTTTGTTGGGTTCCCAGCCATATTGGTGTGTCTTTAAATGAGCGTGCGGATGCTGCTGCCAAGGAAGCTGTCCGCTCTTGTCCCATCTCTCGCAAAGGCATTCCGTATTCCGACTTTTACCCGGTTATCCATTCCTCAGTCCTTACCCGTTGGCAGGCTTCTTGGTTGTCTGTTACTGGTAACAAGCTACGTACTCTTAAATGTTGTGTTTCCTCGTGGCCGTCCTCCTTCCACCATAACCGGCGGTGGGAAACAGCTCTGGCGAGGTTGCGTATTGGCCATACTCGCTTAACCCATGGTCACTTGATGGAGCGCCGCCCTGCTCCTTATTGTCCTAGTTGCATTGTCCCTCTTACGGTCGTGCATGTCCTTCTTGAATGTCCTGACTTCCAGGACGAGCGTGTGTCTTGCTTTCCGACCGCCCCTCGCGGTCACCTGTCCCTCGATACAATTCTTGGTGACTCGGATACTTTTGATATCGTTCGCCTTATGCGTTTTTGTTCTCGTATTGGCATCCTTGGTGATATTTAGCGCCCTCTGATTATTTTGCGTACTTGATGGTGCTACATAGCCTTCCCGGTTTGGTGCCTTCTTTTGATAATTACTTACTTACTTACCCTTTGTTGTCAGGGTGATGATTCGCCTCTCCTTCAACGCCGGCTTCAACTTGCAATTGATGCCGTGTCGTCTTGGGCCACAGGTCATGGCTTCAAGTTCTCTACTTCTAAGACTTGTGCCATGACTTTTACGCGGAAACGGGTTGTTCTTCGTCCCTCTTTGTCACTTTATGGTCATCCCCTTGAATACAAAGATTCCGCGAAGCTTTTGGGATTATTCCTTGACACTCGTTTGTCTTGGTCTCCCCATATCTCTTACCTCCGTGTTGAGTGCTCTAAGGCCCTTACCCTCCTTCGGGTCTTGTCCCATACTTCTTGGGGGACAGATAGGCGCACTCTCCTTGCTTTATATTCCTCTCTCGTCCTGTCTAAGCTCGATTATGGTTGCCCTGCTTACTCGTCTGCTTCTCCTACTCTTCGCCGTCTTGATGCTTTGCACCATACTGGGTTGCGCCTCAGTTCTGGTGCCTTTTGTTCGACTCCCATCCTTAGCTTGTATGTTGACACTGGCTTCCTGTCTCTCCAGGACCGCCGTGATCGCTACTGTCTTCGCTATCTTGCACGGTCCTTGCAACATCCTTCCTCTCGCCTCTGTCGTGCTTTAAGTTTTACCCCTCCTGCGGTTCCTGTTCCTCTTCACCACCTCCCTCTTTCTGTCCGGTTATCTCGCCTACAGGATTCTCTCTCCGTTCGTATTTCTGATGTTTCTCCTCGTGTTGTTCCTTCTTTGCCCCCGTGGAGGGTCCCTCTTCCGCGGTTTTGTACTTCCTTGACCCGTATCACTAAAGCTTTTACCCCTCCTACGGTTCTAAAACGCCTTTTCCTCGAGCACTTTTCTTCTCCCGCTCCGTTTCTGTCTTCACCGATGGGTCTAAGTCAGCGGACGGTGTTGGCTACTCTGTTGTTTTTCCTGATCGCACTTATATGTGTCGCTTGCCTCCGGAGACTAGCATCTTTACAGCGGAACTTTCTGCTATTCTCTATGCTCTTCGTCTCCTGCTTTCTCGTTGTCAGTCTTCCTTTGTGGTTGTTGTTGACTCTCGTAGTGCCCTCATGGCTCTCGGGTCCTTTAATCCAGTTCATCCAGTAGTTGTCGAGATCCAGCATTGGCTGTTTCTCGTTCACAGTAAATTTAAGTTGGTTGAGTTTTGTTGGGTTCCCAGCCATATTGGTGTGTCTTTAAATGAGCGTGCGGATGCTGCCGCTAAGGAAGCTGTCCGCTCTTGTCCCATCTCTCGTAAAGGCATTCCGTATTCCGACTTTTACCCGGTTATCCATTCCTCAGTCCTTACCCGTTGGCAGGCTTCTTGGTTGTCTGTTACTGGTAACAAGCTACGTACTCTTAAATGTTGTGTTTCCTCGTAGCCGTCCTCTTTCCACCGTAACCGGCGGTGGGAAACGGCTCTGTCGAGGTTGCGTATTGGCCATACTCCTTAACCCATGGTCACTTGATGGAGCGCCGCCCTGCTCCTTATTGTCCTAGTTGCATTGTCCCTCTTACGGTCGTGCATGTCCTTCTTGAATGTCCTGACTTCCAGGACGAGCGTGTGTCTTGCTTTCCGACCGCCCCTCGCGGTCACCTGTCCCTCGATACAATTCTTGGTGACTCGGATACTTTTGATATCGTTCGCCTTATGCGTTTTTGTTCTCGTATTGGTATCCTTGGTGATATTTAGCGCCCTCTGATTATTTTGCGTATTTGATGGTGCTACATAGCCTTCCCGGTTTGGTGCCTTCTTTTGATAATTACTTACTTACTTAGAAGTGATATAAATAAAAATTGTTCTTCATTCTTTAAAATGGACAAGCAAATTTTGGATAAATTGTTAGGATGTCGTCCAGAACACCTGATTCAATAAAATAGTTACAC
Source organism: Procambarus clarkii (assembly GCF_040958095.1). NCBI lineage: Eukaryota > Metazoa > Arthropoda > Malacostraca > Decapoda > Cambaridae > Procambarus > Procambarus clarkii. The sequence goes on along the minus strand of NC_091186.1, from coordinate 38,169,673 downwards.
TGTTGGTGGTACAAGAGGCCAGGAGGTCTAAAGTCCTTTACGGTTTCACATTTAACAATATAGTGTTCTAGTGAATGCATTAAAGGTTTATCACAGAGTTTACAATCTGAGTATTCTGGTAGTGGCTCAGCGTCACTAACCTGCCAGATGTGTCTATAGCCAAGGCGAATTCGTGCAATGACTACATCACACTGCCTGGTTCGGTTACTGTGCTGACCATTCAAATACCTATTATTACAAAACTTGTCATAACTTTTAATACTGCAGCTTTCAGGCCTCTGGGCATTTCTTAGTTCTTCTAAATCTGAAGTAATTTCTTTAATTTGTATGTTATTAATAATTGCATTACATAGTCCAAAGTCATAATCAATGTTTTCTTCCCTACAAGCCTCATTGGCCAATCGATCTACAAAGTCATGTTTTCCAACTCCAACATGGGATGGGATCCACACAAATTTTATACAAGAGTTATTATCATTGGCAAAAATTCCATTCCATTTAATATTACAAGCTACTTCCAACATACATTGTGATGGGTTATTTAAGGACTGCAGAGCACTTTTAGAGTCACAGAAAATAACTCCACCACCATTGAGCTTAAGGTATTCAGTGGCTAGATAAATACCCAATAGCTCGGTCTGTGTCATGCTTGCCCAGTTGTTCAATCTCTGTGTACTAGTCATGATCATTTCATTCCCTTTATACACTGCACATGCACAACCTGTTCTACCAGTGCCTAACTGCACAGAGCCATCAGTAAAGGCATAGGATTCAGTCGGTTTGAGAATTTGAAGATGACTGTCTTTTGACCTGGCTTTTAATGTTATACATCTCAAAATGTCAGTGTTATACATTTGTTTTACACTGATGGGGGGTATAATGCCGAGAGACCTCCACATCTTTCCAAGGGGGAATATAGTGAACAGTTTTATCAGGGTTAAGAGACATTCAGTTTCTGAAGATTATAGGCACAACAACTGAGCCACACACTGTAGGGAGCTTTTTGCGGCGGATTGAGGGAACAGTCAGAATTGTTTAGAATGGATCTCAATTTAATTTGAATAGAGCTGGGGGGACCATTATTTTTCAAAGTTTTGGCGCAAAACACAGTACTAAGTAGAACTATTCTTTCGTAAATGGAAGGTAAGTTTAGTTCCTTTCTCATGTTAACAATTCTGACAGTTCTAGGACAACCCAGGATAATGCGCATGGCATCATTCTGTACTACATCTAGGCCTTGTAATTGTTTAGGAGAAAAATTAAGAAGATGCAAGGCATAATAATCAACAACAGATCGTGTAAAGGCAATATGAAAACTACGAGCATATTTTATGTTAATACCAAATCCTTTGCCAACAAGAGTTTTGAGAGGTTTAAGACGCTCAACTAGTTTTTTGCCCAGGTTGCTGACAAGATTTGTATCATTAACCTCGACTCCAAGATATTTATAAGACTCGCAAGTCTCCACGGGCATTCCATTAATAGTATAGTTAACATGAAGAGAATGGGGAATAAGAACCCTTGTTTTATCAACAGAGATTATAAGGCCACATTCTACTACTTTCTTGGAGAATGCATCAAGTAACACTTGTAGCCTTGGTTTACTGTGTGCCATAATACAAATATCAACATAACATATAACAGTTTCAGTAGTTTGTACAGGTATGTCATGGATAAGTTTGTGCATAAGTATATTGAAGAGCATAGGGCTTAGGACACCACCTTGAGGTGTGCCTAGTTCGAATGCATCTGTTCTTGCACTTTTAACTCCTTTAAATAGGATACTAGCACGCCTGTTGGATAGGTAGCTCTTTATCCAACTCGGAAGATTACCTTTGATTCCAAATTCAGCAAGTTGCTCTAATATTATTTTGCCATTCGCTACATCGAAAGCTGACTTTAGGTCAATAAAGGCTGCCTGTGTCCCATCCTGGGAGTGTACAAAATATTCAGCAAAGCATGTTTGTGTGCTACACTTGGGCATGAACCCATATAGGTTTGGGGCCAGTTTTTCTTTGACCTGAAACATGACACGATTGAGAACAATTCTCTCCAAGACTTTACACATGCAAGATGTAAGGGAAATGGGCCTGAATTTTTGAGAGTTAGGTTTAGGAACTGGTATTATGAGACTTTGTGTCCATTTCTTTGGCAAGATACCTTGTGAGAGACTCATTTGATAGAGGTCAAGCAGAGGATGGCTAGGGACATCATTCAGTAAGCTCAAGGTGTTATAAGTTATACCATCCTCACCAGGGGCAATTTGTTTAGGTTTTCCTAATGCTGATGTTAATTCAAAGGGGGTTATAGCAAACTGATCTGTTAAATCTGGTGAGGAGCGTGCTATTTCAATATTAAAGTTTCTGTTAATGTTGGTATGTCTTAAATGCTGCTGTATATCTGGGGGTAAGGAAGAAATTTGTGAGACACTAGACCATTGAGCTAAGAGCATGTCAGCATATTCTGCAGGAGTATGATGAAGCTGAACTGGGGCTGAAGGTTTGGTAATGTTTTTAATTTTGTTCCACATTTCTGATAATGTTGTAGTTCTATTGATACTTTGTAGGAATTGTTCCCAATATGGGTCCTTAACTTGACCCTTAAGCTCGCGAAAATCTCTGTTGGCATTAAGGAATGCAAGTAAATTGTCAGCTGTTTTGTCTCGTTTATAACAGCCAGCAGCTGAAGCACTTTAGCTCTGCAATAATAATAGGATCCTCTGTCCATGAGGAAGAACGAGTGTTCTTTTTTTTCCTTGATTTAACCCAGGTATCATAATAACTGGTAATGATACTGACAAGATCATTGTAAAAGTGGTCCACTGAGACAGGTGTATACCCAGTGTACCACTTATGTACATAAGCCTTAAAGTGCTGTTTAAGATTGTCTGGAATGTTAATTTTAACTCTAGAATGAGGACTGGACCTAATATCCGCCACATTGTATTCACAATATATTGCAAAATGATCACTTACTAGTTTTGGGATGAGCTTAACGTTAACGTTGCTATCTACTAGGCTGTATCCAATCACATAATCCAGTCTACCCCCCAATAAATGGGTCTGTTTATCAGTATCATACACAGTAATATTATGATCATTAAGGTATTTCAAGAAGACCCTTCCATTATTGTTACACTGAACATCACCAAGAGCAGTGTGACGAGCATTAAAGTCACCCATACATAACATACCTGTGTTACCTGTAGGTGTCGGTAGCAGGTCTGCTTTAAGTACACTACATAGTCCATATACGTTATACAGTAGGAAATGGCTATTTGCAGTTTGTAATTTGAATTTTTGATAATGTATACTATCACTCCTGTGATTTTTAATTAGTTTACAGATTAATCCACTCTTAATATACGTTAGTAAACCAGTTCCAATACTGTTGTTGTATGCTATATACCCAGGTATCCTGGGTGGGACCTTCTTGATAGTTGTGGACGTATATGGTTCCTGTAAACACATCACATCCACGTCTCTCATTTTAGCATACAAGATTACGTCATTTATCCGAAGATTAACACTTCGAATATTCCAAGAAAGAAACTTAATTGTTTTTGTTTGATGAGCCATGGTTAAGTGTCAAGGGAATTAAGGTAACATTTAAGCTCGTTAAACACTTGGATAACATAAGCAACTTTGTTCCGTGTGTCCTGAGTACTTTTGTCTAGGAGGCGTTTAACCTGAGTAGGAGTTGGTGTTCTCTTAAACTCTCTACCTGCAACCAAACCAAGGGTGTCTTGACGATCCCTTGAGTTTGCTAGAAAACCTAGTACGACGTCACGTGGCTATAGAAGCTTAGCCGGTCAAACGGCTAAGACCAAGTAGCGTGGGACTCGGCTATAGAGTATACTCTGGGGTCCTTTGGAATTAGGTTTAAGTTTCAGTAAGCATAGTCACGGACAAGGTAAAGGACAGAGTAGAGCCAATACCGTCCCGTGTTACAACTGCCATATCCACCTTCGGTAAGAGGCAGAACAAGTCAGCAGATTGGTTCGAGGCCAGTGCAGAGGAACTCTTACCCCTTGTAAAGGAAAAGAGAGGAGCTCTCTCATCCTACAAAAACCTGCCCTCAGAAAGGAACCTACAGGCCCTCCGTACTGCCCGCAGTAGAGTTCAACAAACTGTGAGGTGCTGTGCTAACGATTACTGGCTCCGACTCTGTTCCAGCATCCAGACTGCGGCCACTGTTGGCAACATAGGAGGCATGTACGAAGGGATCAAACAGGCAACAGGCCCTACACAAAACAGGACGGCTCCTCTTAAGTCAGCCACTGGAGAGATCATTAAAGACCGTGATCAACAGATGAATCGCTGGGTAGAGCATTACTCCGAACTCTACTCCAGAAAGAACTTGGTCAGCGTAGAAACCTTGGATGCAATCAAGTGCCTGCCCATCATGGAAGAACTTGACCTTGAACCGACTGTGGAAGAAGTTGAGAAAGCATTGGATTCACTTTCCTCAGGGAAGGCCCCAGGAGACGACGGGATTCCGCCTGAAGTTCTCAAGTGCGCTCGTGGAACACTTAAAACTGAGCTTCATGAACTTCTGTGCCAGTGCTGGAGGGAGGGCTCCGTGACACAAGACATGAGAGATGCAAACATCATCACTCTCTACAAAAATAAAGGTGACAGAAGCGATGTCAACAACAATCGTAGCATCTCCCTCCTCAGCGTCGTCAGCAAACTCTTCGCCAGGGTCGTCTTGGTCAGGCTTCAGATTCTTGCTGAAAGAGTGTACCCTGAGTCACAGTGTGGTTTCCGAGCAGAGGTCGACCACTGACGTGGTGTTCACCCTGAGACAGCTTCAAGAAAAGTGCAGGAAGCAGAGATAAGCCTTGTACATCGCCTTCATTGACCTTACAATGGCCTTCGACCTCGTGAGCAGGGACGGACTCTTCAAGATCTTGGCCAAAATTGGCTACCCACCCACCCTACTCAGCATGATACAATCGTTCCACAAGGACATGAAGGGCACGGCCGTGTACGACGGCTCAACTTCTGAACCATTCAACATCAAGAGTGGTGTTAAACAGTGGTGCGTTCTTGCTCCAACCTTGTTTGGCCACTTCGCGATCCTCGTCAAGCATGCCTTTGGAACAACCACAGAGGGCATCTATCTCCGTACAAGATCTGATAGAAAGCTCTATAATCTATCCAGACTCCGAGCAAAGACAAAAGTACAGATGCGAATCCTCAGGGAGTTCATCTTCGCCGACGACGAAGCGATCATACACACAGCAGAACGCCTGCAGCAACCGCTTTGCCGCAGCCTGTTCCGCATTCAGCTTGACAATCAGCCTGAAGAAGACACAGGTGATGGGACAAGACGTCAATGAGCTACCCTGTAAACATAGCAGACTATGTGCTGGAGGCAGTTCACGAGTTTGTGTACCTGGGCTCCACAATCTCAGACCCCCTTTCTCTGGACACTGAACTCAACAGGCGTATCGGGAAGGCCGCAACAACACTGGTTAGGCTCGCAAAGCGCGTTTGGGAAAATGCCAAACTGACAGTGCACACCAAGGCACAAGTCTTCATGGCATGTGTGGTGAGTACACTTCTCTACGGCTTGGATTCCTGGACCCTGCGCTCTCGCCAGGAGAGACGGCTTAATACCTTTCATATGCGGAACCTGAGACGCATCCTTGACATCACGTGAAAGACCACGTCACCAAGAATACAAGACTCGAGGGAACAAGAGTCCCTTCAATGTTCACTCTCCTGAAACAGAGACACTTGCGATGACTGGCACATGTCACACACATGGAAGATGGCCGCATACCAAAGGACCTCTTGTATGGAGAACTGGCATCAGGAAGGAGACCCACCGGAAGACCTCAGCTGCGTTTCAAAGACGGCTGCAAACGCGACCTCAAGCAGATGAGCATGGACATCAACAGAGGAGGTCTCGACCACTGTCAGACGCACCCGCTTCGGCGTTTACCTGCACTCGCTGTAGTTGGGACTGTCATTCTCGGGTTTGTCTTCATAGCCACAGCAGGCGCAGCATCCAACTACACTATAACAACTACACACCCAGGGCACAACTCCATAACCCGCACGGGGTTGACCTTCACAGCCACAGCAGGCGCAGCATCCAACTACACTATAACAACTACACACCCAGGGCACAACTCCATAACCCGCACGGGGTTGACCTTCACAGCCACAGCAGGCGCAGCATCCAACTACACTATAACAACTAGACACCCAGGGCACAACTCCATAACCCGCACGGGGTTGACCTTCACAGCCACAGCAGGCGCAGCATCCAACTACACTATAACAACTACACACCCAGGGCACAACTCCATAACCCGCACGGGGTTGACCTTCACAGCCACAGCAGGCGCAGCATCCAACTACACTATAACAACTAGACACCCAGGGCACAACTCCATAACCCGCACGGGGTTGACCTTCACAGCCACAGCAGGCGCAGCATCCAACTACACTATAACAACTAGACACCCAGGGCACAACTCCATAACCCGCACGGGGTTGACCTTCACAGCCACAGCAGGCGCAGCATCCAACTACACTATAACAACTACACACCCAGGGCACAACTCCATAACCCGCACGGGGTTGACCGATGCCTACTTCTAGTTAAGGTAATTATGGCAAAATTATTGTACTAATAAAGACAATCAAGTGAATATTATAGTAATAATTAGGGAATTTTTGTAAAATTATAGTAATAATTAAAGAAATTATGGTAATATTATAGTAATAGTTCAGGTAATTATGGTAATATTATAGTAATAGTTCAGGTAATTATGGTAATATTATAGTAATAGTTCAGGTAATTATGGTAATATTATAGTAATAGTTCAGGTAATTATGGTAATATTATAGTATTCTTTAGGTAATTATCTTATATTCCTTTCAATATCTTATGACATTTAAAAGGTTTTTGATAACATAAGTTTATTTACTCAAGAGAGGAAAGACTCCTGAAGGAAAACCGGACTTTAGATAAAACTTGTCAAATACATATCCAAAAATACAGACTTCACACGATTGCACACACACACACACACACACACACACACACACACACACACACACACACACACACACACACACACACACACACACACACACACACACACACACACACACACAGTTCAGTTCCTGAACTTAGAGGAATACCTAAGCAACAGGAGACAACGAGTCTGTGTGAGGGGTGAGGCTTCAGATTGGCGAGACGTCACAAGTGGAGTCCCGCAGGGGTCAGTCCTTGGACCTATACTGTTTCTGGTATATGTAAATGATCTCCCAGAGGGTATAGATTCGTTCCTCTCAATGTTTGCCGACGATGCAAAAATTATGAGGAGGATTGAAACAGAGGATGATAGTAGGAGGCTACAAGATGACCTGGATAGACTGAGTGAATGGTTCAACAAATGGCTGTTGAAGTTCAACCCGAGTAAATGCAAAGTAATGAAACTAGGCAGTGGAAACAGGAGGCCAGGCACAGGATACAGAATAGGAGATGAAGTACTTAATGAAACAGACAGAGAGAAAGATCTAGGAGTTGATATCACACCAAACCTGTCTCCTGAAGCCCACATAAAGAGAATAACGTCTGCGGCATATGCGAGGCTGGCTAACATCAGAACGGCGTTCAGGAACCTGTGTAAGGAATCATTCAGAATCTTGTACACCACATATGTAAGACCAATCCTGGAGTATGCGGCCCCAGCATGGAGCCCGTACCTTGTCAAGCACAAGACGAAGCTGGAAAAAGTCCAAAGGTATGCTACTAGACTAGTCCCAGAACTAAGAGGCATGAGTTATGAGGAAAGGCTGCGGGAAATGCACCTCACGACACTGGAAGACAGAAGAGTAAGGGGGGACATGATCACAACCTACAAAATCCTCAGGGGAATCGACCGGGTAAACAAGGATGAACTATTCAACACTGGTGGGACGCGAACAAGGGGACACAGGTGGAAGCTGAGTACCCAAATGAGCCACAGAGACGTTAGAAAGAACTTTTTCAGTGTCAGAGTAGTTAGTAAATGGAATGCATTAGGAAGTGATGTGGTGGAGGCTGACTCCATACACAGTTTCAAATGTAGATATGATAGAGCCCAATAGGCTCAGGAATCTGTACACCAGTTGATTGACGGTTGAGAGGCGGGACCAAAGAGCCAGAGCTCAACCCCCGCAAGCACAATTAGGTGAGTACAATTAGGTGAGTACACATACACACACACACACACACACACACACACACACACACAAAGTGGAAATAGATCAAATGTTCACACGTAATAATAACAGAACGAGGGGACATGGGTGGAAACTGGAAACTCAGATGAGTCACAGAGATGTTAGGAAGTTTTCTTTTAGCGTGAGAGTAGTAGAAAAATGGAATGCACTTGGGGAACAGGTTGTGGAAGCAAATACTATTCATACTTTTAAAACTAGGTATGATAGGGAAATGGGACAGGAGTCATTGCTGTAAACAACCGATAGCTAGAAAGGCGGGATCCAAGAGTCAATGCTCGATCCTGCAAGCACATATAGGTGAGTACATATAGGTGAGTACACACACACACACACACACATACACACACACACACACACACACACACACACACACACACACACACACACACACACACACACACACACACACACACACACACACACATACACACACACACACACAAGATATGATGGACCTAGTCATACAGAAATGCCAGGAGGCCGAAGAGAGATTTATACCAACGGTAAAGGGAAAAAATAAGAAGGAATATAATAACCCATGGTTTAATAGACAGTGTCAGGAAGCAAAAATGGCCAGCAGGCGGGAGTGGAGGAAGTACAGAAGACAAAGAACAGAGGACAACAGAAGCAGATACAACAGAGCTAGGAACGATTACATTAACATAAGACGAACATCGGAAAGGGACTATGAGAACGATATTGCAATCAAAGCGAAAAAACAACCTAAGTTACTGCACAGTCATATAAGAAGAAAAATGTCGGTGAACGACCAAGTGACAAGACTAAGGAAGACAGAGGGGGCATATACTGAAAGTGACAAGGAAATCTGCGAGGCACTGAATGCCAGTTTCCATGGAGTGTTCACTACCGAGCCTGAGCAGCTCCCATTGTTGGAAGGGGTTACCCTAGATGAAAGACTATCAGATATAGAGGTGACAGCAGAGGAGGTAATGAAACAGTTGACAACTCTAGATGCAACTAAAGCAGTTGGACCAGACAAAGTATCACCGTGGATACTAAAAGAAGCAGCACAGGCCCTCAGCGTGCCTCTGGCAATGATCTTTAATGAGTCACTTATGTCAGGAGAATTGCCCAGTTGCTGGAAGAAGGCAAATGTCGTGCCGATCTTCAAGAAAGGAGATAGGGAGGAGGCACTTAACTACAGACCTGTATCACTGACAAGCATCCCCTGTAAAATACTGGAAAGAATAATTAGGCTACGACTGGTTGCACACCTGGAGAACATTAGGTTTGTGAACAAACATCAACATGGGTTCTGGACAGGGAAATCGTGCCTAACAAACCTTCTGGAATTCTATGATAAAATAACGAGGATAAGACAGGACAGAGATGGTTGGGCAGACTGCATATTTCTGGACTGCCAAAAAGCCTTTGATACAGTACCGCACATGAGACTGCTGTTCAAGCTCGAGAGGCAGGCGGGGGTGGGGGGAAAGGTCCTAGAATGGATAAGGAACTACCTAACAGGAAGGAGCCAAAGAGTTACGGTAAGGGGCGAGAAGTCGGACTGGCGAACAGTAACAAGTGGAGTACCACAAGGATCGGTGCTGGGACCAATTCTATTTCTTGTATATGTTAACGACATGTTTACAGGCGTAGAGTCCTACATGTCGATGTTTGCGGATGATGCAAAGTTGATGAGAAGAGTTGTGACAGATGAGGATTGCAGGATCCTCCAAGAGGACCTGAACAGATTGCAGAGATGGTCAGAGAAATGGCTACTAGAATTCAACACGAGCAAATGTAAAGTTATGGAAATGGGACTAGGAGATAGGAGACCAAAGGGACAGTACACAATGAAGGGGAACAGCCTACCTGTAACGACGCGTGAAAGAGACCTGGGGGTGGACGTAACACCTAATCTATCTCCTGAGGCACATATTAATAGGATAACGACAGCAGCGTACTCTACACTGGCAAAAGTTAGAACATCATTCAGAAACCTAAGTAAGGAGGCATTTAGGGCGCTTTACACTGCCTACGTAAGGCCAGTCTTAGAGTATGCCGCCTCATCATGGAGTCCCCATCTGAAGAAGCATATAATGAAACTGGAAAAGGTTCAGAGGTTTGCAACGAGACTCGTCCCAGAGCTACGAGGGATGGGGTATGAAGAGCGCCTGAGGGAACTGTGCCTTACGACACTAGAAAGAAGAAGGGAGAGGGGGGACATGATAGGAACGTATAAGATACTCAGAGGAATTGACAGAGTGGACATAGACGAAATGTTCACACGGAATAGTAACAGAACGAGAGGACATGGATGGAAGCTTGAAACTCAGATGAGTCACAGAGATGTTAGGAAGTTTTCTTTTAGCGTGAGAGTAGTGGGGAAATGGAATGCACTTCAGGAACAGGTTGTGGAAGCAAATACTATTCATAATTTTAAAACCAGGTATGATAGGGAAATGGGACAGGAGTCATTGCTGTAAACAACCGATGCTCGAAAGGCGGGATCCAAGAGTCAATGCTCGATCCTGCAAGCACATATAGGTGAGTACATATAGGTGAGTACACACACACACACACACACACACACACACACACACACACACACACACACACACACACACACACACACACACACACACACACACACACACACACACACGCTGCACGTGTTGCAACGTACAAGAATAGCGTGTTTTGGGTGTGGCAACACATAGATAAGATTTTGTGAGTGTTGAGAATTTGAATAAGGTGTTGTGAGTGTTGCAACACTGAAATGAAAAGTTATAAGTGTTTGAACACAAGAAGGAGTTTTGCGAGTGTTGCAAAATAAAACGTGTTGTGAGTGTTGCAACAAAACAATACGTAGCCAGGATTGTCACTCATAAATAACATACTGTGAGGGTTACAACATGTTATTACTGTAATGTAACGTTTCAACACATTATGTCAGCATTGTAATACAACACATTATGCCGGCATTATAATACAACACATTATGTCAGCATTGTAATACAACACATTATGCCGGCATTGTAATACAACACATTATGTCAGCATTGTAATACAACACATTATGCCGGCATTGTAATACAACACATTATGTCAGCATTGTAATACAACACATTATGTCAGCATTGTAATACAACACATTATGTCAGCATTGTAATACAACACATTATGCCGGCATTGTAATACAACACATTATGTCAGCATTATAATACAACACATTATGTCAGCATTGTAATACAACACATTATGTCAGCATTGTAATACAACACATTATGCCGGCATTGTAATACAACACATTATGTCAGCATTATAATACAACACATTATGCTGGCATTGTAATACAACACATTATGTCAGCATTATAATACAACACATTATGTCAGCATTGTAATACAACACATTATGTCAGCATTGTAATACAACACATTATGCCGGCATTGTAATACAACACATTATGTCAGCATTATAATACAACACATTATGCTGGCATTGTAATACAACACATTATGTCAGCATTATAATACAACACATTATGTCGGCATTGTAATACAACACATTATGTCAGCATTATAATACAACACATTATGTCAGCATTGTAATACAACACATTATGTCAGCATTGTAATACAACACATTATGTCAGCATTATAATACAACACATTATGTCAGCATTGTAATACAACACATTATGTCAGCATTGTAATACAACACATTATGTCAGCATTGTAATACAACACATTATGTCAGCATTGTAATACAACACATTATGTCAGCATTGTAATACAACACATTATGTCAGCATTGTAATACAACACATTATGCCAGCATTGTAATACAACACATTATGTCAGCATTGTAATACAACACATTATGCTGGCATTGTAATACAACACATTATGCCGGCATTATAATACAACACATTATTTCTTTGTTGCAACATCACAACACGTTATTTCAATGTTGCCACACGCAATTATATTTATAAGTACTGCAACATTCAGAACACATTATTTATGTTGTAACTGTAACAACAGGTTATTGCCTTGCAACACTCACACCGCGTCATTGTTGTGTTGTAACTGTAACAACAGGTTATTGCCTTGCAACACTCACACCGCGTCATTGCTGTGTTGTAACTGTAACAACAGGTTATTGCCTTGCAACACTCACACCGCGTCATTGTTGTGTTGTAACTGTAACAACAGGTTATTGCCTTGCAACACTCACACCGCGTCATTGTTGTGTTGTAACTGTAACAACAGGTTATTGCCTTGCAACACTCACACCGCGTCATTGCTGTGTTGTAACTGTAACAACAGGTTATTGCCTTGCAACACTCACACCGCGTCATTGTTGTGTTGTAACTGTAACAACAGGTTATTGCCTTGCAACACTCACACCGCGTCATTGTTGTGTTGTAACTGTAACAACAGGTTATTGCCTTGCAACACTCACACCGCGTCATTGCTGTGTTGTAACACTCAAAGCACAGTTTACAGCGTTGCAATTTTGCAACTGTCATCGTGTAATTATTGTGATGCAACACTCACAACTGTCATCGTGTAATTATTGTGTTGCAACACTCACAACTGTCATCGTGTAATTATTGTGATGCAACACTCACAACTGTCATCGTGTAATTATTGTGATGCAACACTCACAACTGTCATCGTGTAATTATTGTGATGCAACACTCACAACTGTCATCGTGTAATTATTGTGATGCAACACTCACAACTGTCATCGTGTAATTATTGTGTTGCAACACTCACAACTGTCATCGTGTAATTATTGTGATGCAACACTCACAACTGTCATCGTGTAATTATTGTGTTGCAACACTCACAACTGTCATCGTGTAATTATTGTGTTGCAACACTCACAACTCAAATTGCCATCAAGTGTTTAACGTTGTATTCTTGCCAGATATTAATGTTTTATTGCTAATATGTAAATTTTATAAAAGTTAGCGATTGAATAAATAAACAAAAGGTGATAGAAAACAAATAACTAACAAGTGATTAAATAGATGTATATAAAATAAATGAATAAATAAAATGTGACTGAATGAACAAACTGTTAGATTAAATAAAATATTATTTAACATATATAATAAAGTTGCTGTAATTGACAAACATAACGAGATTGAACATTTAAAATGTGATTATATAAATGAAAATTGCGAATAAATAATTAAAACTGAATCATTATGTAACTAAATGAAAAAAGGAAATGGCGGTCCCCGAGAGTTGGAACTGGTGACCGCGTGAACACCGGGTCCGACCTCCCAGTCTGGCCACGACTCTTCCTGCTTAATGAAGAACTCAACAGTCATACATTCATCCACTTCATCATACATCATCAACTGACAACTGAGGCGTGTGAAGGAGAAATCTGCGAGGAAAAAATCTGAGGAAAAGGTGTAAGGTAAGACAGGGGAATTATGAGGTGAAAGTGCTTGGCCAGTATGCCTTTATAACACTTGGAGGGGACATTAGGATGAGCTGGGATGTGAGGACGGAGTGAAGGAACGCTGCCCAACCATTTCCACCTTCGAGGATCGAGCATAAACATATTTTATACACACAGCAAAGATCTGAGTATATTTAATCGAAGTAAACTGTATACAGTTGTTCTCTGGAATTCTTTACGGTATATCAAGGTGCTATTTAACTTGGTATTTAACAAATTAATAATTTTTGAGACGTTGTTTAAAGGCATCGAAGAGCTCCCCTAGATGTGCTCACCCTAGTTATCAGCGGTAAGTATTACCGAGAGGTAAAGCTGATTTTGAACTGTTCAATTTGTTTTTCTACTAATGATCAGGTTGCAGAATTTTATCTGTATGATTAAAAAAATTGTGTATTTGCAGATATTTATAATAACAGTGTATTTGGCGTATATATGTTTCGTTTTCAATTTACTTTTAGTTCTCCGTAAGTACTGAAAGAAAGAACCAACAGATGGATGGAACTTGATTTTATAGTGTTTAAACTCATGTGATTCATATATGTGAGAGTGTGTCTCTCAAGATTCTCCCACAGCTGACTGGAATGGCTCATTGCAGTGCACAGTGCACCGATCTTGTGCACAAGGTCCTATTTCTGTTAACCCTGGATAGTGACCTGGCATGTTGGGTATCTCCAGAATGCCCACTTAACCAGGAACACTTTCATAATATGGAGGCCGCCGTATGTCCAGGCAGGAAGTAGATACAGGGAGCTAAGCATACTTGCCACCAAGGGTCAGTGAGTACATGGCTGGTGCCCGCGTGAGAAAAGTAGAGGGGACGCCTGGGAGGTGACTGTCTGACCTCTGGGGTCAACCAGCGCGATGGAGAATAACAGCTATGACGTGGTCGTGACGTGTTCATGACGTCACCTCTCCTACTGATCAGGGAACGGTCATTATGATTGGTTCCTGCTCATTTGCTGCAATGCTATTGGTCAAATTGTAACCTTTTGTGTTGTGTGCCACAAGATGCCCAGCAGCCCTTGCAGAGCATTACAATACAACAATACAATACAATTTTATTTAGGTAAGGTACATACATACAATAAATATTTACAAGGATTGGTTGACTTATAGGTAGAGCTAGTACATACAATGCCTAAAGCCACTATTACGCAAAGCGTTTCGGGCATTCTCGTGAGGAAGCTCTTGCATAGAGGACGTGTCCTGTTCTGTCTATTGGCCAATAGACATAACACCGTCCATTCCTCACTGTCAAGTTAACTCAGCGTCTTTTAGATATACCAACACTCACTCAGAATCACGAGTGTGAATATTTTGTTCAGAAGCCTATAGTGACAAAATCTCCAGAGTGAAACAGACTGGTATCAGGTAACCCCTGGTGACAAAGATCGTTGTGAGTGACCTAGAGTGAATTAAGGAGTGCCGCTGCCTCAGTAATCTGTGTGTGACTTTATCACAGTGTACGTACCACTTGGTATCATTTAACCTGCAGTAGCCAGCCGCCACTTGGTCCAGAGCGTGTAGCTAGCACCTCAGTACCTCGTGTAGCCTCGAGGCGCCCGCCGCCGCCCTCACTGCAACATGTGACGTCACCACCCTTACTCACCGCCAGTGCCAAGTGTGTGTACTCACCTAATTGTACTCACCTAATTGTGCTTGCGGGGGTTGAGCTCTGGCTCTTTGGTCCCGCCTCTCAACCGTCAATCAACTGGTGTACAGGTTCCTGAGCCTACTGGGCTCTATCATATCTACATTTGAAACTGTGTATGGAGTCAGCCTCCACCACATCACTTCCTAGTGCATTCCATTTACTAACTACTCTGACACTGAAAAAATTCTTTCTAACGTCTCTGTGGCTGATCTGGGTACTAAGTTTCCACCTGTGTCCCCTTGTTCGTGTCCCACCCGTGCTGAAGAGTTTGTCTTTGTCCACCCTGTCAATTCCCCTGAGAATTTTGAAGGTGGTTATCATGTCTCCCCTTACTCTTCTGTTTTCCAGGGATGTGAGGTTCAGCTCCTTTAGCCTTTCCTCGTAGCTCATTCCTCTCAGTTCCGGGGCGAGCCTGGTGGCATACCGCTGAATCTTCTCTAACTTTGTCTTGTGTTTAACTAGGTATGGACTCCAGGCTGGAGCTGCATACTCCAGGATTGGTCTTACATAAGTGGTATGTGTGCGTGTGTCTGTCTGTTAAGCATACAGCACGCCCTCCTACCCCGTGTCAAGTACGGTTTATGGGAAAACCTGTCGTCAATGGTCTCACTTCAGAACGAGGAAACCAGCTGTCAGGCCACCTACGAGTTCTTACATAAATGTGCCTGAGTGAGTGAGTGATTAAGAGAGGTACCCTATCTGTAAGTACAAGATCTTGTCATTGTTTTACTGCGTCTGTGTTGATCTGAGGTATCAACCACAGTTCTCACCTTCTCATACCTGTCACAGGTTATAGGTGAATCGACGGTGTATGCGTGTTTATCTGTGTGGTATCACGGCATTTCACTCGTCTGTTGAATGTGAGCTTCACATACACCACACATTTAGTTATTGTGTGACATTATTATTGTGCATGTTATTGCCTGTCCCATTGACAGTGTAGTTGTTGATTTATTGCATATCATCATTACCCGAGTATGCGGTTGGAACTCTTGTGATCCCTGTGCATACCGGCAGTTAGGTTGTCGTGTTAATGATTGGCTGTCAACTGTGTTAAGTTAGGTGTTTCTCCACGAGTGGATACGAGTCGTTTAGCCAGACGTCAAGAGTCTCGTTAATGCAACCATAGCCTTTCTGACGCCAATATAAAGTAAATCAAGCACCTTGTGTATTAGTGGTTAAGTTAGTAAATAAACTACTGTTAAGCTTTATGCGGTGTTTCCGTTGAACCACTTCTGAATACTGCCAACCATTTACTCAAGCCTTCAGCTCTAAGTGTCTTCAACACCGAGTTGCCTATAAGTCACAAACTATAAATGTTATGAGGACCCTAGGAGTCCCTTAAAGTGTTAAATCATTGAGGAGATTCCAACGATCAGCGTGGACCAGGACCAGGTGAGGCTAGTCTGAGAAGAGACCCTCAAGGACTCTAACTCGACCTTGCTCCCAGGCCCTGTACGGTTGCTCTCGTATTTTCTATTCTGCTAATTCCGACAGCTTCGTGAAGCGTCTGCCACATGTACATTGGCGACGTACGCATTGCAGTCGTGAAAGCAAAAAAGAAAACCCCCACATCTGGCGCCCAACGTGATTGGCTTAGTTGGAACCTATGAGCTAGGTTGTACAGTAAAATTTCGCACTTAATTTTAAATTTTTCCTGAAAATTCAAAAGTGACGAGCAGTATTCAGAGGACGTTTAACACCCTGTTAGGTACACACACCACCAGTATGTCTGAGTGTGTAGAGTACAAACAGCGCTACCTGCATCTTCACTTGGCCTTGACCGCTCGTAGACCTGACGACTACGACACTGTTAGTGAGCTAGAGTGTAAGGAACGAGTGGAACAACACATGAGGGTCGTGGAAGAGGTGATGCTACAAGCACACATGCAGGGTAGTGCTGAGGTGGCGTGCACGAGTCTCATCACACTGGATGAGGCTATCGGGAGAGACCCCCCAGTGAGAGATAACTTGGAGGTAGAGACCTCTGTGGGTGACGTCACCGAGAATGATGTCACTAGAATCACGCGCGCTGCGGAAGAAAACGGAGTCATGCGGGAATCTAGCCCTTTAAACACTTCGTTGGGGGGATTCTATGAGGAAGAATCTCGGCCCAAAAAGTCCTTGTGGACGACACCAACTCAAAGAGTAGGTATTACAGGCTGCAATTATTCACCTTAGAGGAATACCGTCACCAAGTTAGGGAGTTGGGATTCGAAGGGAATAAAGTAGCAGAGCAAGCTATGAAACTCTGGACTGATCAGCAAGAGAGAGAAAACAAACGCTGGCCTGATCAGCAGAACAGAGAGAGTACTGAACGCATAGCTCGCATGCAATTGCAAGCAAGGCAGGATGACCAGACAAGTTTTTTTTTTTTTTTTTTTTCTTTTTATTGTTAAAACAAAGAAAACAGCGTACATGCAACCATATAAACAGTAAAGCATAGAATTACAAAGAACATTGAAAGACATAAAATAACACAGAGCAACATAACAGAAAAGAGAAAACAAAGAACAACAAAAATTCATAGGAAAGTACATGAACTACACATAAAAACAGCTAGTCAAAACAGTACAAGCAGTGATCCATAAAGCACAAAGAAACATGAGAACAACAGAAAGAAAACATAAAACAAAAACAAAAAAACAAATAAGCGTACAATAGAAACAAAAGAAAAAAAAAGACTCAGAACGACATGGTACAAAATAATACAAATCTAGTAACAAGCCAGCCTGAAAGGCCACACAAGCAATACTACAAGCCAAGACAGACAGGAAGGTCATAACCGGAACACGCAGGAACCGGCAAACAAACACACATACAAACAGCCCTAGAACCAACACAAGCAACAGAACACAGCACACACACAGCACAGCCAAAAAAAAGTGCACTCAGAACAAATACACAAACACACCGCCCAACAGGGCGAAACCAAACACGGAGACAACCCAGACATAGAACCGCAGACATGGGAAGAAAATAAACAGAGTACCCAAATAAACACAGGCGCTAACGATACTTGTCTGGAAACTCCTTGGCTGGGAAGCGCAAGCAGTACGCCTCCCAGATCAGCTGGACGTCCTCGGACACTTGTCTACCAGGAGACGCACAAGGCTGAGGCATCCAATCAGGCACCCCATAAATAAACCCCTTCAACCTCGGTACCCAAATAGTCGACGAGCACCACGGGCCCTCACGCACCCGGTCGTCCCAAACGAGGTCCAAAACCCGTGACTTAGGGACCACGCCCCCGTCGGCTGCGAGCACAGGGAGGGGGTCTACACTAGGTGGTTTCGCACCGGTATCGGCACTGGGAGGTTCGTCGGGCGCCGCACAGGGCTCCGTACCAACCGGCGCACGAGGCCTCTCACGAGGCTGTACACTAGGGGAACCCGCAGAGGACACAGACGAGTCGGGGCCCCCTCCACCAAGCAGATGAGCAGAGGCACCTCGGCGCACATCCTTCCGTAAGACCACGGCGAGGTCCCGTGCGGCAGGAGCAACTTCCCACCGAGGGGAGTCATCAGCAGTAGGTATAGGGGGTGATTCCGGAGGCAGCACAGAGCCCCCCACAGCACCGCCAACCACGACAGGAGACGTCGGAACAACGTATTCTTCCACCTCCACCCAAGGCACCCCACGAAGGGGGGACACACTCCGGACCCGCCTCGAGCGCTTGGAGACAGGCTGCCGGTCATCCAAGCTATCACCCCCATCATCCCGTAACACAGTAGAACACTCCAATGGACGCGCTTTCAAGGCCCGGCCCCGGAGAACCGCAGCCTCCACGACCGGGGGCACTGGACCACACACCACAGGAGACTCCCCATCGCTAACATCCAAAGGGACAGGAGACGCCACATGTAGGGACGGAGCAGGCACGGGCGGCTGAGATGGAGCGGGCAGGGGCGACAGGGGCAGGGACGTCGAAGGCGGGGAAGCCGGCGACGGGGGCGAGGCCGCCACAACCCCTACGTCAACATCCACACCACCATCCAACACCGGGGTCGAAACCAGCAGGGAAGCAACATCCTGACCATCACGGGGAGACAGGTCCGGGGCAGACAGCGGGGGAAAATCCTCGGGGGGGGAAAAAAAAAAAAAAAGGTTGACAGGGGTGACCCGGCGCACCTCACACCCGGCGGCCAGGTGACCCGGTAGGCCGCACCGGAAACAAGTCCGAGGTTGTCCTGCGTGAAAAACACGAATCGGGAACCCTAACAGCATGATGGAGGACGGCACAGAACCCCGGAGGCGCATGGCGAGAGTGCGGGTTCCACACGGAACCCCCTTCCATCTCCCGGTAGGGACAGCGTACATCCTCACATGTAGAACCCGCCCAAACCGGGCAAAGTACCTACGTAGAAGATCCTCAGGGAACTCAAAAGGCATCCCATGCACAGCCACATACGTCGTGGCTCCACAACGGTCGGATAGGGTTACCGACCCACCATCCCCAGGAAGATTGAAAGAGCGCCCATTATAGCGCGTGACGATATCTTGATAAATCTCCGGAGAGTTGAACTTGACTATCGCCCGCCGGCCGGCGAGCAGCTGCACACCACATACAGACTCCACTGGGACACGTAACATATCAATCATTACCACCTCTACAGCGTGGTACGAAGCAATCCCAGAAAACTCCAGGCCAATGGAGGCCTGCCTGGAGACATGGGGCACAGGCTCCCCCATGATCGCAGACCGTCACGGCCCCAAGGGCCCCTCAGCAATAACACGGTACACAAGCCACGTCAGCAGCGACACCAGGTCCTCACTCCTCGCCGGTCAACAACAACTGCAGCGGCCGGACGGAAACAACCGTACCCCACGACAGCTGGAGCAGCTCTCCCTAGAAAACAAACGCTGGACTGATCAGCAGAACAGAGTACTGAACGCATAACTCTCATGCAATTGCAAGCAAGGCAGGATGACCAGACAAGTGGTCGTTCAACAGAGACTAACGTTGAACAAGGTAAGACTGTCAAACTACCTAAACTAGCTAACTTTGATGAAAGGGACGACTCGATGGATGCATACATCAAGCGTTTCAAAAGGTCACGCCGCTGATTGCGGTTGGGAAAGATCAAAGTGGGCACTCGCTCTTAGTGCATTGTTAAAGGGTAGGGCACTAACTATCTACCACAGTCTGGGTCCGCACCAGCGCGGAGATTACGAGGCATTGACAACAGCGCTGCTGAACGGTTTTGGCATCACTGCAGAGCGGATGCTAGAGAATTTCCGTAGAGCTCAATTGCAAAATGGGGAGACATATGTGCTAATGTTACAGCGGTTAGAATCGAGTCTAAACCGTTACTGTGAACTCATGGAGACTGCTCCTGGGAGCATGGAGTTCTATCAACTGATGATTCGTGAACAGTTCTTAGAAGCATGCGAATCGTCTCTGCGTGTCAAGCTCAAAGAGCAAGAAATTGTGTCAAATCTGTCTATGGCCAAGCAAGCTGATCTGTGGGCTGGGGCCAGGAGACAGGTGAAAGGGGTGAAGCCACACGAGAAGCATCATGCTACAGGTACTGGCGAGGGAGCTAAGCTTAAGACTGGTGAGTCGGGGGAGCAGGGAAACTCCTCCAACAAGCATGTGCACAAGTGCTACACCTGTGGTAAGCCAGGTCATCGTGCAGCTGATTGCAAGGTAAAACCGAAATCAGGTTACATAGCAAGTGTGAGCTCAAGTGGTAAGACACATCCCGACGTCTGAAAGGATCCACTAGCTTGGACCCTTGAGGTGGTGGACGGAAATGTTAACGGAAAATCGGCGAAAATCTTCCGTGACAAAGGCGCCACTACCCACATGGTAAGAAAGAGCCTAGTAAAGCCAGGATCTGAGGCAGGTAGATATATCTATGTCAAATTCCCAAATGGCTATACTAAAGAGATGGTGGAGGTGTATGTGTGGGTCGACACACCTTACATCAAAGGTAAAATCCGTGCCGTTCAACAGGAACGTGCTATATATGGACTTTTATTGGGAAATGTTCCAGTAATCTCTGATTGCCCGAGTCCACCCTCAAAGAAAACGGGGGAGAGTAAGGCGCGCAGCCGCCCTCAGTCAGCTGATGCCAAGGACGACTCGCCCGGGGATGACGTCACAGGGAGTGACCACACCCTCACCCAGTTGAAGAATAAGGGAGAGAAAGAAAAAGAACACATGCTCAAACGCTACGAGAACTCTCCTGCAGATGGATCCAACAAGCCAAAGACGCATGTAAGACGTAAGAACAGGAGAGGACCGCGGGGCTTGACATCGACAGGGCCGATCGACCACCCACTGCTCTCAGCAACGATCGCCAGTGTCTCAGTGATAACCGCCGACGAGGAGGTAGGTCAGCCAGGTCTCTTCAATCAACAAACGCAGGAGACACACAGAGATGTTAAGGTTGATGATCAGCTGTCTGAAGATCAAGTCGACCAGGTTACTCGACTGGTAGCAGAGTACAAGGAGGTACTCTCTGACGTCACTAAGGTAGTGAAGGTAGAGGGTTACCGCATACCTTTGCTAGAGCAGCAAGCGGTACGAACAAAACCATATCCTGTTCCTCATCACCTTGTACCACAGGTGAGAGAAGAACTGGCATCTATGATTAATGCGGGAGTAATAGAGAAGTCGACCTCACCGTACTCAAGCCCGATGGTGTTAGTGAAGAAGCCTGGGGGAGGTGTGCTCATCTGCCTCGACTTCAGGAAGTTGAACTCCATCTTAGAGTTTGATGCTAAACCGATGTTCAATCAAAATGAGATCTTCTCGAGGTTAGCTTCCAGTTGCTATTTCTCCAAGCTCGATCTGACAAAAGGATTTTGGCAGATTCCATTAGATGAAGACAGTAAGCGCTGCACTGCCTTCATGACTAGCGAAGGTCTCTTCCAATTCACAGTTCTTCCGTTTGGACTGGTGAACGCCCCGGCCGTCTTCAACAGAACTATGCGCAAGGTCTTGGGGGGAATTACTGGAGTAGAAGTGTTTGTGGACGATGTGACGATGAGACGATCACCACACCAGAAATAAATATCTCATTGATATCCCCAGGGTCAAACTTAATCTGCGTAAACACTCTATGCAAATTAAGGGACCTAGTCTATGGAACTCACTCCCTAGTGAATTGAAAAACTGTAAAACTTTTGCCTTATTTAAAAGCAAAACCAAAAAGTACCTAATTTCATCTTCTTAGTTTCCTACACTGAGCTTTAAATTTGCTCTGTACCTAGTGTTACCCAATCTCCTAATTTTTATGTAGTATCAAACAACCTTATCATTGTGTTCATTGCTGTCTTCTTTTATGTGCTAGCCATATGCTGTATTGTGACTACCAATTTTTGTCAACTACCATTCAAGCTGTCATTGCAATCAATCGTAGCTACCTATGTGCTTTAATATACTGTACCTACAATTTTCTCTCATCTTCTTTTTTTCATTCCATGTAACTGTTATCATTTTTTTTGTCTATAAATTTTGCAAGTATTTACCTACTTAAAATTTTCTTAGATTAAGGACCTGCCCGAAACGCTGCGCGTACTAGTGGCTTTACAAGACTGTAATTATCATATTATGTATCCTCACATTCCCAATGTTCATTCTTGTATATGCATAAATAAAAAAAAAATAAAAAAATAAAATGTGCTCATCCACTCTGCTACGTGGGAAGAACATCTGACCTTGCTAAGGCAGGTGTTGGCAAGACTACAAGAAGTAGGAATGGTTGCAAAACCCATTAAGTGTGGGTTGGGGTGCAAGGCGGTCAGGTACCTTGGTCACGTGATAGGGGGAGGGTTCATCAGGCCACTGCCTGAGAAGATCACCAAGATCAGTGAAGCCGCTCCACCCGCCACCAAGACACAGGTTAAGTCATTCCTGGGACTTGCAGGGTACTACAGAACTTTCATTCCCAATTTCACGTCCATAGCAACTCCGCTAACTAATCTTACCAAGAAGAATGCACCTGTTAGAGTACGTTGGACAGAAATGGAGAACTCAGCATTCTCGACGCTCAAGAAGAAGCTGACTGAAGCACCCATCCTTAGACTACCAGATTCTACCAGGGAGTACATCCTTCGGACAGATGCCTCAAATACAGGTATTGGTGCTGTACTCATGCAAGAGTTCGACGGTGAAATCTGGCCAGTTGCGTACTCCAGTCGTAAATTGAGCGATGCTGAGCAGAAGTACTCCACTGTAGAAAAGGAACTCCTTGCTGCTGTCGTGGGAGTAAGGAAATTCTACCAGTATCTCTATGGTAAGCGTTTCACGTTTCAAGTAGATCACCAACCCCTCAGCCACATCGGTACGCTTAAAAACGCAAACCCTAGAATA
Source organism: Procambarus clarkii (assembly GCF_040958095.1). Lineage (NCBI taxonomy): Eukaryota > Metazoa > Arthropoda > Malacostraca > Decapoda > Cambaridae > Procambarus > Procambarus clarkii. The sequence goes on along the minus strand of NC_091186.1, from coordinate 38,145,996 downwards.
ATGCGGTGGGTGTTGTTCCTTCAACAGTTCACATTCCGCGAGGTTTACATAAAGGGAGCCGACAACGTAGGTGCTGACTGGTTGAGTAGGTCAGGGGTGATTAACGAGACGTCGAGCGAGGGAGACATGAGCGAGGAAATGCAACGCGAATCACCGGACACTGGTTCCCAGTGTGTCTCTGATGTTTCAGGCATGACACAGGTGGAGAGAGGCAGTGGACAGACTAGCGCCACTCAGGGTTTCGAGGCGTTGAGCCGACCCAGACCTGAAGCTACGTCCGACCACAGTGCCTGCTCAAGATCTGAACAGATAGCCACATGTGACCCGGTGACTGAAGAAATTCCTCACTTACCAGAAGAGAATAGTCTAGACGAGGCCCCACCTCGCCTAGCTGTATAGAAGACGGGGGTCTGCTAGACCCAGCCGCGCCACGTGCACTCAGCACTGTGCACGTGCGTCAGCGGTGAGGTCTGAACGAGCGCCACTATGTGGGCTCGGTGTTTGTTGGGGGGTGTTGTGAGAGAGTGTCTCTCAAGATTCTCCCACAGCTGACTGGAATGGCTCATTGCAGTGCACAGTGCACCGATCTTGTGCACAAGGTCCTATTTCTGTTAACCCTGGATAGTGACCTGGCATGTTGGGTATCTCCAGAATGCCCACTTAACCAGGAACACTCATAATATGGAGGCCGCTGTATGTCCAGGCAGGAAGTAGATACAGGGAGTTAAGCATACTTGCCACCAAGGGTCAGTGAGTACATGGCTGGTGCCCGCGGGAGAGACAGAGGGTAGACGCCAGACCGTCTGACCTCTGGGGTCAACCGGCGCGATGAACAATAACAGCTATGACGTGTTCGTGACGTGTTCATGACGTCACTCCTGCTACTGCTCATCGAACGAGCTAATATGATTGGTTCCCGTTCATTTGCTGTAATGCTATTGGTCAAATTGTAACTCTTTTTGTGTTGTGTGCCACGACATGCCCGGCACCCTTTGAAAACCATTCAAGTGAGGGACACCAAACCTAGAGGACGTGTTCTGTTCTACCGGCCAATAGACTGAACACCGTCTATTCCGTCAAGTTAACTCAGCGCCTGAAGATTATACCACACACTCGCCCAGAATCACGAGTGTGAATATAGTATTCAGAAGCCTAAAGTGACAAATCTCCAGAGCGAAACAGACTGGTATCAGGTAACCCCTGGTGACAAAGATCGTTGTGAGTGACTTAGAGTGAACTAAGGCAGTGCCGCCGCCTAAGTAACCTGTGTGTGACTTTACCACAAGTGTACCTGCTTGGTACCACAGCCGCCGCCACGAGCGTGTACCCCAGTACCTCGAGGCACCCGCCGCCGCCCTCACTACTACGTGACGTCACCACCTTGCTCATCGCCAGTGCCAGTGTGTGTGCGTGTGTCTGTCTGTTAAGCATACAGCACGCCCTACTGCAAGTACCCTCCGTGTCTACGAGCGAAGCCAGCTGTCAGGCCACCTACAAGTGCTTGTATAAATGTGCCTGAGTGAGTGAGTGAGTAAAGAAAAGGTACCTATCTGTAAGTACAAGATTTTGTCATTGTTTTATTGTGTCTGTGTTGATCTGAGGTATCAACCACAGTTCTCACCTTCTCATACCTGTCACAGGCCATAGGTGAATCGACGGTGTATGCGTGGTTATCTGTGTGGTATCACTGCATTTCACTAGTCTGTGAATGTGAGCTTCACATACACCACACATTTAGTTATTGTGTGATAATATTATTGTGCATGTTATTGCCTGTCCCGTTGACAGTGTAGTTGTTGATTTATTGCATATCATCATTACCGAGTATCCGGTTGGAACTCTTGTGATCCCTGTGCATACCGGCAGTTAGGTTGTCGTGTTAATGATTGGCTGTCAACTGTGTTAAGTTAGGTGTTTCTCCACGAGTGGATCCGAGTCGTTTAGCCAGACGTCAAGAGTCTCGTTAATGCAACCATAGCCTTTCTGACGCCAATATAAAGTAAATCAAGCACCCTGTGTATTAGTGGTTAAGTTAGTAAATAAACTACTGTTAAGCTTTATGCGGTGTTTTCATTGAACCACTTCTGAATACTGCAAACCATTTACTCAAGCCTTCAGCTCTAAGTGTCTTCAACACCGAGTTGCCTATAAGTCACAAACTATAAATGTGATGAGGACCCTAGGAGTCCCTTAAAGTGTTAAATCATTGAGGAGATTCCAACGATCAGCGTGGACCAGGACCAGGTGAGGCTAGTCTGAGAAGAGACCCTCAAGGACTCTAACTCGACCTTGCTCCCAGGCCCTGTATGGTTGCACTCGTATTTTCTATTCTGCAAATTCCGACAGCTTCGTGAAGCGTCTGTCACATGTACATTGGCGACGTACGCATTGCAGTCGTGAAACAAAAAAGAAAACCCCCACAATGTGAATGCAGACTTGAGTCTCTCATTAACTCTTCGACTCATCACTGAAAAAAGAGGGAGTTGCCAAAGGAATGGAAGACAGCCAATGTAGTGCCAATGTACCAGAATGAAAGGACACAGGAGCCACTAAACTACACAGTAGCTTCATTATCGACCATTCTCAGTTAGGCGCCAGAGAAGCTTGCAAGGAAACGTCTCTTGGAACACTTAACAAATGAAGATTTCTCTTAAAGCATATGCATGGATTCAGTTAAGGCAGATTTACGAGTTTGTAAGTGTTATGTTTAAATAAAAAAATTAAAATTAATGGAAGACGAAATTGCTGCCGTTTTTTCCTTGATAATCAACAAACGTGTAACACAGTTCTATTTAGTAGGTCACCATCCAAGAATTGAAGACCAGAAGTTCATAACTAAAGGAGTGCTGGTGTGGAGGAGAGCATATGAAAATGATATGTTCATTTTCATATGCTGAAAGAAGAATAGAATAATGCTGAAGGAAGAGAAATCAGCGGCAAACAGTTGCATGTATTAAGAAACGCAAGTGGTGTACCCCCGCGAGATCATTTGAGGTCATTCAGATTGTGATATATGTCATCAAACTAACAGAAGAAAGTCTTAAGTATCCTAACTTGCGGATAATTTAAAGATCTGAACATAGGTGAGACGAAGAGACTATTATCTAGGCAACGCAGTGTCCCAGACTTACTAATGTTCCACAGTCACATCAATATCGATTAGATCTCAAATTTTAATATCAGATTGTCCGATAAAAAACTGATAATTTATAAGGTTCTTTCAAAATTAATAATCGCATATTAATAATAAAGCAAACAAGAAAAAAACATTTATTACATTAACAGTAAAAAAAGCATTATTGCTCGTGGGTGGAACTCTGGACTGCGAGGCCGCAGAGGACGCTCCCACAGCTGGGCTACGAGGCCGCGGAAGACGCTCCCACAGCTGGGCTACGAGGCCGCGGAGGACGCTCCCACAGCTGGGCTACGAGGCCGCGGAGGACGCTCCCACAGCTGGGCTACGAGGCCGCGGAGGACGCTCCCACAGCTGGGCTACGAGGCCGCGGAGGACGCTCCTACAGCTGGGCTACGAGGCCGCGGAGGACGCTCCCACAGCTGGGCTACGAGGCCGCGGAGGACGCTCCCACAGCTGGGCTACGAGGCCGCGGAGGACGCTCCCACAGCTGGGCTACGAGGCCGCGGAGGACGCTCCCACAGCTGGGCTACGAGGCCGCGGAGGACGCTCCTACAGCTGGGCTACGAGGCCGCGGAGGACGCTCCCACAGCTGGGCTACGAGGCCGCGGAGGACGCTCCCACAGCTGGGCTACGAGGCCGCGGAGGACGCTCCCACAGCTGGGCTACGAGGCCGCGGAGGACGCTCCCACAGCTGGGCTACGAGGCCGCGGAGGACGCTCCCACAGCTGGGCTACGAGGCCGCGGAGGACGCTCCCACAGCTGGACTACGAGGCCGCGGAGGACGCTCCCACAGCTGGGCTACGAGGCCGCGGAGGACGCTCCCACAGCTGGGCTACGAGGCCGCGGAGGACGCTCCCACAGCTGGGCTACGAGGCCGCGGAGGACGCTCCCACAGCTGGGCTACGAGGCCGCGGAGGACGCTCCCACAGCTGGGCTACGAGGCCGCGGAGGACGCTCCCACAGCTGGGCTACGAGGCCGCGGAGGACGCTCCCACAGCTGGGCTACGAGGCCGCGGAGGACGCTCCCACAGCTGGGCTACGAGGCCGCGGAGGACGCTCCCACAGCTGGGCTACGAGGCCGCGGAGGACGCTCCCACAGCTGGGCTACGAGGCCGCGGAGGACGCTCCCACAGCTGGGCTACGAGGCCGCGGAGGACGCTCCCACAGCTGGACTACGAGGCCGCGGAGGACGCTCCCACAGCTGGGCTACGAGGCCGCGGAGGACGCTCCCACAGCTGGGCTACGAGGCCGCGGAGGACGCTCCCACAGCTGGACTACGAGGCCGCGGAGGACGCTCCCACAGCTGGGCTACGAGGCCGCGGAGGACGCTCCCACAGCTGGGCTACGAGGCCGCGGAGGACGCTCCCACAGCTGGGCTACGAGGCCGCGGAGGACGCTCCCACAGCTGGGCTACGAGGCCGCGGAGGACGCTCCCACAGCTGGGCTACGATGCCGCGGAGGACGCTCCCACAGCTGGGCTACGATGCCGCGGAGGACGCTCCCACAGCTGGGCTACGAGGCCGCGGAGGACGCTCCCACAGCTGGGCTACGACGGCTTCTGATTACTCTTTCATAAACACAGATCTTATCTTGCATAAACACCAAGAATCTAACAAGCAAAATGAAGTCTAGTTTGTTGCTTGTTTTGTGTCGGTTAGTGAGTTAACAAATAAATAATAAGTGAACTATATATGAATAATATTTGTTGAACTGTTACTGTTCATGAACTTTGGAATGTATTTAAATACGTGTAAGTAACGTAAATAATGTCTATATATGTATAGTCCTGACATAATTAGAACACACACACAAACACACCATCACAGTCACTCAGACATTCACATGAACATGCAAGTGCTGATTTGATGTGTACTTCAAGAGAAAGTTGCAAATGAAGTAAAGTTTTCAATTAGGTTCAACGAATCAGAGGAAGCTGTAAAACCCATTGTATCTAGCTTTACTATAACATTCGGATCATAAGCACTCCTCCACCAGCTTATTGTAAGCAACATGTGAGTCATAAACACTCACCCACCACGTTACTGTAAGTAACATGTGAGTCATAAACACTCACCCACCACGTTACTGTAAGCAACATGTGAGTCATAAACACTCACCCACCACGTTACTGTAAGTAACATGTGAGTCATAAACACTCACCCACCACGTTACTGTAAGTAACATGTGAGTCATAAACACTCACCCACCACGTTACTGTAAACTACTTGGGCTACTTGGACTAGTTCGTCTTGCACTACCTGGACTAGTTCGTCTTGGACTACTTGGACTAGTTCGTCTTGGACTACCTGGACTAGTTCGTCTTGGACTACTTGGACTAGTTCGTCTTGGACTACCTGGACTAGTTCGTCTTGGACTACTTGGACTAGTTCGTCTTGGACTACTTGGACTAATTCGTCTTGGACTACCTGGACTAGTTCGTCTTGGACTACCTGGACTAGTTCGTCTTGGACTACCTGGACTAGTTCGTCTTGGACTACCTGGACTAGTTCGTCTTGGACTACCTGGACTAGTTCGTCTTGGACTACCAGGACTAGTTCGTCTTGGACTACTTGGACTAGTTCGTCTTGGACTACCTGGACTAGTTCGTCTTGGACTACCTGGACTAGTTCGTCTTGGACTACCTGGACTAGTTCGTCTTGGACTACCTGGACTAGTTCGTCTTGGACTACTTGGACTAGTTCGTCTTGGACTACCTGGACTAGTTCGTCTTGGACTACCTGGACTAGTTCGTCTTGGACTACCTGGACTAGTTCGTCTTGGACTACCTGGACTAGTTCGTCTTGGACTACTTGGACTAGTTCGTCTTGGACTACCTGGACTAGTTCGTCTTGGACTACCTGGACTAGTTCGTCTTGGACTACCTGGACTAGTTCGTCTTGGACTACCTGGACTAGTTCGTCTTGGACTACTTGGACTAGTTCGTCTTGGACTACCTGGACTAGTTCGTCTTGGACTACCAGGACTAGTTCGTCTTGGACTACCAGGACTAGTTCGTCTTGGACTACCTGGACTAGTTCGTCTTGGACTACCTGGACTAGTTCGTCTTGGACTACCTGGACTAGTTCGTCTTGGACTACCAGGACTAGTTCGTCTTGGACTACCTGGACTAGTTCGTCTTGGACTACCTGGACTAGTTCGTCTTGGACTACCAGGACTAGTTCGTCTTGGACTACCAGGACTAGTTCGTCTTGGACTACCTGGACTAGTTCGTCTTGGACTACCTGGACTAGTTCGTCTTGGACTACCAGGACTAGTTCGTCTTGGACTACCTGGACTAGTTCGTCTTGGACTACCAGGACCAGTTCGTCTTCGTCTTGGTTATATATTATTTTATATTATATTATTATTTTCAATTTAAATATTAAAACCAATTTAAGGGTAAAAAAATCAAATAATTTATATTTCTTTTATTATTTACTAACAAATCAGCAAAAATACAAAAACATATGACCTATATAATTATATATATAATATATAATAATAATAATATATTATATATATATATATATATATATATATATATATATATATATATATATATATATATATATATATATATATATAATATATTATATATATAATATATTATATAAATATATTATAATAAATAATAATATATTATTTATTATATATATATATAATATATTATTATTATATAATATATTATATAAATAATATATATATATATATATATATATATATATATATATATATTACAGTGTAATATACAAGGGTGTAAGTGTGTAGTGTAATAGTATATATATATATATATATATATATATATATATATATATATATATATATATATATATATATATATATATATATATATATATATATATATATATATGTGTGTGTGTATATATTATAATATATATATATATATATATATATATATATATATATATATATATATATATATATATATATATATATATGTCGTACCTAGTAGCCAGAACGTCGTACTCGGCCTGCTATGCATGGCCCGATTTGCCTAATAAGCCAAGTTTTCCTGAATTAATATATTTTCTCTAATTTTTTTCTTATGAAATGATAATGCTACCCATTTCATTACGTATGAGGTCAATTTTTTTTTATTGGAGTTAAAATTAACGTAGATATTTGACCGAACCTAACCGACCCTACCTAACCTAACCTAACCTATCTTTATAGGTTAGGTTAGGTTAGGTAGCCGAAAAAGATAGGTTAGGTTAGGTTAGGTAGGTTAGGTAGTCGAAAAACAATTATTTCATGAAAACTTGGCTTATTAGGCAAATCGGGCCTTGCATAGTAGGCTGACAAGTGCGTTCTGGCTACTAGGTACGACATATATATATATATATATATATATATATATATGTGTGTGTGTGTGTGTGTATATATTATAATATATATATATATATATATATATATATATATATATATATATATATATATATATATATATATATATATATATATATATATATATATGTGTGTGTGTGTGTGTGTATATTATAATATATATATATATATATATATATATATATATATATATATATATATATATATATATATATATATATATATTACAGTGTAATATACAAGGGTGTAAGTGTGTAGTGTAATAGTATATATATATATATATATATATATATATATATATATATATATATATATATATATATATATATATATATATATATATTTATATATATATATATATATATATATAATATATTTATATATAAATAATATATTTATATAAATAATATATATATGATAACAACCTATGATAACCATCTTTGTAACCTATATGTAACTCCCTCTTTGTAACAAAGTTCAAATAAAGCAAATATATATGTGTACATACAAAAGAATGGGGGTGGTAGAAGATAATATTAGTGTTTAGTGAAAGACCACAAGGTCTCTTCTGAACACTTTTTATTTTCTTCTCCGAGGCTATGGGTCCCCACATTGGCACCAGAGGTCTTCCTCACAAACTTTTTATATAATATATATATATATAAAGTTAAAACTAGCTAGTTATAGTTAAAACTAACTAAAACTAGTTAAAACGAGTTAAAACTAACGTAGATATATGATAACTAACCAACCCTACCTAACCTAATATATGTATATGTGTGTATATATATTATAATATAATATATATATATATATATATATATATATATATATATATATATATATATATATATATATATATATATATATATATATATATATATATATATATATATATATATATATATGTGTGTGTGTATATATTATAATATAATATATATATATATATATATATATATATATATATATATATATATATATATATATATATATATACGATATATATATATATCAATACGATATATATATATATCAACACTGTTTGTCAACCTATTGTATTTGTGCTGCTTTTTCAGTCATGTTCCCCCTTTTTTTTTATCTTTATTTGTATTTGTTCTCAACATCTTTTATTCTTTATGCTCAATTAGTATTAAGTTCTAGATATTAATGTTTTTTCTTGCCCGAAACGCATTGCGTAATAGTGGCTTTAGGCATTGTATGTACTAGCTCTATCTATATATCAATCCATTAATGTAACATCACTTGTATGTATATACCTTACCTGAATAAACATCTGAATCTGAATCTGAATCATATATATATATATATATATATATATATATATATATATATATATACGATATATATATATATATATATATATATATATATATATATATATATATATATATATATATATGTTAGGTTAGGTAGGGTTGGTTAGTTTTCATATATCTACGTTAGTATATATATATATATATATATATATATATATATATATATATATATATATATACATATATATATATATATATATATATATATATATATATATATATATATATATATATATATGTCGTACCTAGTAGCCAGAACTCACTTCTCAGCCTACTATTCAAGGCCCAATTTGCCTAATAAGCCAAGTTTTCCTGAAATAATATATTTACTATAATTTTTTTCTTATGAAATGATAAAGCTACCCTTTTCACTATGTATGAGGTCAATTTTTTTTATTGGAGTTAAAATTAACGTAGATATATGACCGAACCTAACCAACCCTACCTAACCTAACCTAACCTATATATAAAGGTAAGGTTAGGTTAGGTAGCCAAAAAAAGCTAGGTTAGGTTAGGTTAGGTAGGTTAGGTAGACGAAAAAACATTAATTCATGAAAACTTGGCTTATTAGGCAAATCGGGCCTTGCATTGTAGGCTGAGAAGTGAGTTCTGGCTACTAGGTACGACATATATATATATATATATATATATATATATATATATATGTTAGGTTAGGTAGGGTTGGTTAGTTTTCATATATATATATATATATATATATATATATATATATATATATATATATATATATATATATATATATATATATATATATATATATATATATGTTAGGTTAGGTAGGGTTGGTTAGTTTTCATATATCTACGTTAGTATATATATATATATATATATATATATATATATATATATATATATATATATATATATATATATATATATGTATATATATATATATATATATATATATATATATGTATATATATATATATATATATATATATATATATATATATATATATATATATATATATATATATATATACATATATATATATATTTATTATATATATACACACAGACACATATATATAGATTCTATATAGACATTTGAAAAGATTCAGCAGTATGCCACCAGGCTCGCCACCATTTTCAGTATTCGTCATATCCAAGTCTGTTGTGTGATGCACATGTCTTCTTGCTTCACCACCCTGTAATGAAATATTGTTTGTTACTAATTGTTTTCAATAATACATAAATTATTTTATTATATAATATTTAATTTATTAATTAAAAACCTTTTCCATATTATAGAAAAAAAACTAAAACAAGAATCTATATAAAACAATATTATATCCTGCATTATTCCAGCCCATTATTAGAGATAGTAGATACCTCTTATTTTGGTTTTCTTTCATTATTAGTGCTCAGAAAATTAAATATATCTACATATTTAGTCAAAATCAGTTACATTATTTTATCTTATTCATAGCATAAATGTTCCCAAAAATTACTAAAAAGAGATTGAATTAGACTACAGCAAATTGGCAAACTTTACCTTGTATCTGTTTCCACCGTGTTTGTTTGGTGCGTTCTTCAACATATCAGCAATACTTGTCTCAACATCTCTTTCAGTTGCATTAGTGTGGGTGTTGATACAGGCTTCTGGAAATTTATAAGAATTAATTAATATATATAATTATAATTCACTTTGTCGGGAGACAAGAAGCCACAGAGTAATAATACATATTTGGCGTTTATTGAGGTGTTCCCCTGTTCTCCAGTCTTCCTCCGTCCCCTCGTCCTTCCCACCATTCCCCATTCTACAGTCCTCTCGTCCTTCCCACTTCCCCGTCCCCACATCCTCCCCACTTCCCTGTCCCATCGTGCTCCTTACCATTTTCCCCTCCCCTGTCCCTTCTTCCTCCCCCACCATCTCCCATTCACCTGTCCCTTTGTCCTCCCCAGCATTCTCCGTTCCCCTGTCCCCACCATCCCCAACTCCCCAGTCCCCTCGTCCTCCCCACCATTACCCTCTCCTCTGTCCCCTCGTCTTCCCCACCATCCCCCCTCTCGTCCTCCCCACCATTCCAAACTACCTCATCCGATGCATTCTTTAATGGTCTGATGCTTCCATCAGAAAATTGGGAACATCAAATGATCTGATATTCCCATCCCTGAAAAATAAGAACAGCTAAAAAAATGAAATGAAAAAAATAAAAAAATAAACTATACTCATGAAATGAACAGTATGGTAAACAACACAGCTCAATTTCAATGCAATGTCACACAAAATTATTAAATCGAAATGAAAATAAATTGAAATCTATGAAAATTCAAATTATCAATGCAATCGGAAATATTGAAATAATATCGCAACATAATATAGTGTGGGTTGCTCTTACGTGGTATATTATATGGTATACATATAATATTATAAATATTAAACATATAAATATATACATAAAATTTTATAAAGAGTTAAAAGGACTAACATCAATAAGTGATCCACACAGTGAACCACAAATACAACACAATACATCAGACAATGGAGAGGTGTGGCGAGTGTTCGGGAGTACTGGGAAAACGTAATGTAGGCGTAACGTGTTGCATCTGTAACAAAAGATTTCACCTCGGCTGTACAGAAGTATCTCCAAAATGCACAAAAAGGCAAGGAATTTACTGGGTTTGCAAAGATGACAGATTAATGTTAGAGAACATAACTAATCTGATGAAAAACATTCCCGAGTCACAGAGATTATCATTCACAGACAGGCTACCAGTGATATATGCGGACTGGGAAAAGACAACATTGGATAACGACCAAAACTCAAGAACAGATAGTTTAGAGAACCGCAGCAGTAGTGTGGAGGAGGAGACTATTGTGGTACAAAATAACAGCAATATTGCAGAGCCAGGTAATATAAACGATGAGAGCAACAGTGAGACAGAGTGCATAAATGAAGGAATTGGGACGAAAGACGGAGATGGCTCCAATAAAGAGGTAGACAAGACAGACACAGATATAAATACCTTGAAAAAGGCAAAACCGGAACACATTTGCAAATTCTACGCTAAAGGAATATGCAAATATGGAAAATTAGGAGCAAAATGCCATTTTCTGCATCCTCGAAAATGCAGGAACATGTTGGCGAGGGGTACATGCCGTTTTGGAACAGGGTGTAGATACTTCCACCCTAAATTATGTCAATTTTCAATTAGGGACAAAAAAGGCTACAATCTTCAGTGTCCGGAATTCCACGTGAGAGGTACAGAGCGTTATAGACGGGAAGATCAATATGACACTACTGGAAATTTTTTAGAGGAAGACAGAAACAGAGTAGTAAATACAAGAGAGAGGAACAGTCAGATGGAACCACTACAGGATTACAGAGGGGAACGGAGATACCCACAAGACTGGAATACAAATTATCAACAAGCACACAGGTACTACACCACACAACACCCGTCCTACTACCAAAACTGGACGAATCACTTCCAAAACAACACACCCTGGACGCAAACACAGTGGCCTCCTTACCAGAGCCTCAGATATTAACACCAAGCAAGGCATCCAGCACTTCCACTAACACGATAACATCATTTATATTTGCCAACATCCAGGGTATAAAAACACGCAAATCCAACAAAGTTCACTTTATTGATGGTCTCCTTCATGAGGCAAATGCAGTGTTTGCAGCCCTAACAGAAACCCACACAAAGGACTACCATGATGGTGAAATATGGATCTCAGAGTACAATCTTTTCAGATGTGATAGGAAACACCGGCTTCAGGGTGGGGGTCAGCCTCTACATCAAAGACACACTCACCTGTACTGAGCTGTTGGCTGCTAAACACCTCAAATGATATGGTGGAAGTGCTGATAATCAAAATAGAGATTCTAAATGTAGTTATTGTTCTTGTATATAAGTCACCGGAGGCAAACCCTCAGCAGTTTAAAGACCAACTAATGAAAATAGAACACTGCTTGGAAAACCTCACAAATCCAGCTCCGAACATCATCCTGCTTGGGGACTTCAACCTACGGCACCTGAAATGGAAGCACCTGGCTAATACAGTAATATCAGAAAGAATACCAGGAAGTAGCCTAAATGAACAGGCACATGCAAATGACCTGCTACGGTTGTGTGACAGGTTTGCCTTAAACCAGCAAATAGTAGAACCAACTAGGAAGGAGAACACGCTGGACCTCATTTTCACTAATAATGATGAATTGATCAGGAACATAATGATTACAAATACCTGTTACTCAGATCACAACTTAATTGAAGTTATGACAACCATGGGGAATAGACCTTCAAAACCAGTCCAGATTCCCGGTGGAGGAGATTTCAGCAAATTCAACTTCAATAATAAACAGATAAACTGGGAGCAAATAAACCAGGACTTCACAGAAATAAACTGGGAAGAACAGCTAGAAAATGCAAACCTGAACCAGTGCCTGGAAAAAATAAGCTCAGTAGCACTAGAAATATGTTCAAACCGCATACCCCTAAGAAAAAGAGGAAGAGATGCAGATTGGAACGGGAACGTCGTTCCCTATATAGACGAAGAAAACGAATCGCGGAACAACTTGAGAGTCGCACCCTATCTCAGGAACGGCGAAGAAGGTTAGGTAAAGATATAGAAACAATTGAACGCAAGCTACAAGAATCATACAAAACCCAGGAGAGGCAAAGAGAGGAAAAGGCCATCAGTGAAATAGAGAAAAATCCGAAATATTTTTTCTCCTATGCAAAATCAAGATCAAAAACCACATCTAGTATCGGGCCCCTGCGAAAGGGAGATGGAACTTTCACCGATGACAACAAAGAAATGAGCGAGCTACTGAGGAAGCAGTACGAGTCTGTTTTCAGTGAGCCATTAAACGCACTAAAGATTGATAACCCAAATTAATTTTTCATGGATATGATACCAACATCAAATCATATATCAGACGTCACCCTATCCCCACTGGATTTTGAAGAAGCCATAAATAGTATGCCTATGCACTCTGCACCAGGCCCGGATTCTTGGAACTCCATATTCATCAAGAACTGTAAACAAACACTATCGCAGGCCCTCCACATTCTGTGGAGACAAAGCCTAGATACTGGCGTTATTCCTGATATACTAAAAACAGCAGAGATAGCACCACTTCATAAAGGAGGAAATAAGGCAGAGGCAAAAAATTACAGACCGATAGCACTAACATCGCACATTATAAAAATTTTTGAGAGAGTGCTAAGAAGTAAGATCACAAAATACATGGAATCACAGCATCTCCATAACCCCGGACAACATGGTTTCAGAACAGGGCGCTCTTGCCTGTCGCAGTTGCTGGACCACTATGATATGGCATTAGATGCTATGGAAGACAAACAAAACGCTGATGTAATTTACACAGATTTCGCAAAAGCTTTTGATAAATGTGACCATGGCGTTATTGCACATAAAATGCGTTCAAAAGGAATTACCGGAAAAATAGGCAGATGGATCTACAATTTCCCTGACCAACAGAACCCAATGTGTAATAGTCAACAAAATAAAATCCAGCCCATCAACCGTGAAGAGCTCAGTTCCCCAGGGTACTGTGCTTGCTCCAGTACTTTTTCTCATCCTCATATCAGACATAGACAAGAACACAACCTATAGCACTGTATCATCCTTTGCAGATGACACTAGGATCTTCATGAGAGTAGGCAACATAGAGGACACGGCAAACCTCCAGTCAGATGTAGATCAGGTCTTTCGATGGGCTGCAGAAAATAATATGGTGTTTAACGAAGATAAGTTCCAGCTCATGCGCTATGGAAAAAATGAAAATATAAAAACGGAAACCACGTACAAAACTCAGGCAAATCATAACATAGAACGTAAAGGCAATGTAAAGGATCTGGGTGTACTCATGTCGGAAGACCTTACCTTTAAAGAACACAATAAAGTAGCCGTCACAACTGCAAGAAAAATGACAGGTTGGATAACAAGAACTTTTCACACTAGAGATGCTATACCGATGATGACACTTTTCAAAACGCTTGTGCTCTCTAGAGTGGAGTACTGCTGCACAATGACAGCCCCTTTCAAAGCTGGAGAAAATGCTGACCTGGAGAGCGTGCAGAGATCCTTTACTGCTAGAATCCACTCAGTAAAACACCTAAACTATTGGGACCGACTAAAGAGCCTAAATCTGTACTCCCTTGAGCGCAGGCGGGAGAGATACATAATAATTTACACGTGGAAAATATTAGAGGGGCTGGTCCCAAACCTGCACACAGAAATAACATCACATGAGACCAGAAGACATGGCAGGATGTGCAGAATACCCCCGTTAAAAAGCGGAGGTGCATCAGGTACTCTGAGAGAGAATTCTATCAACATCAGAGGCCCGAGACTGTTCAACACGCTCCGCTACACATAAGGGGCATAACTGGCAATCCCCTCACAGTGTTCAAGAGATAACTGGATAAGCACCTCCAAAGAATACCTGATCAACCAGGCTGTGACTCATATGTCAGGCTGCGAGCAGCCGCGTCCAACAGCCTGGTTGATCAGTCCAGCAACCAGGAGGCCTGGTCGACGACCGGGCCGCGGGGACGCTAAGCCCCAGAAGCACCTCAAGGTAACCTCAAGGTAAGGTACGTGCAACAGACGGTGCTGTTTTCAAAAAAGGCATGGTTTTACCTGTCACAAGTGTGGCATCTATACTTATACTCACGAAATGAACGGTATGGTAAACAACATAGCTCAATTGCAATGCAATGTCACAATAACATTTAATAACAATAAGAACAATAACATTTAAATATACTTTAAGATATAATCTAGAAGAAAATAAGGACATTGAAACGGTTCATGAACTCGATTTCAATAAAGGACACTATGGGGAACTTTGAAAAACAGTTAATGAGTATAATTAGACAGACTTGTTGCTAGGCAGAGGAGTAAATAATGAGATATATGGCAAATTTTGCAAAATATACGGCACACAAACATTCATACCCAAACAAAGCAAAATGCTAGGTAAGAACAAAGCAGTTGGCCCGTAGGGGAAAGGAGATACCCACAAGACTGGAATACAAGTCATTAACAAGCACACAAGTACTACACCACACAACAACCGCACTACTACCAGAACTGGACGAATCACTACCAAAACAACACACCCAAAATGGAAATGGAAATAACCAATCACAGGTCAGAGAACTACTGAGATTCTGTGACAAATTCTCGCTCAATCAGCAGATAACAAAACGGACTAGGAACGAGAACACACTCGACCTCATATTCACGAACAATGATGAGCTAATCAGAGACATTACTGTCTCAGACACTACTTACTTGGACCACAAGCTCATTGAAGTGCAAACTAACATCAATAACGGTAGTAGGCCCAAGAGAAACAACAAGCGAGAAGGGCTATTCAATATATTCAATTTTAATAATAAAAGGATAGACTGGGAGAAAATAAACAGGGAACTTACAAACATTCACTGGGAAAATGTTCTAGGTAATAAAAATCCTACACAAGGAAAAGCAAAAACCACTGGATTGTATTGGACCTATTCGTACTAGTGAAGGTTCATATACTGAGGATGACAAAGAAATTAGTGAAATCCTAAAAAAGCAATATGAGGACATGTTTAGCACTCCGATACAAAGCATGAAAGTGGAGGATCCGGACAACTTCTTTATGGGTGATATCCAAACCCCTGTAAATATAACTGATATCAACACGAGTGTGACAGATTTTGAAAGAAAAATTGACAATGTGCCCATGCATTCAGCCCCGGGTCCAGACTCATGGAATTCAATATTTATAAATAAATGCAAAGTGCCAGTAGCACAGGCACTCAGTATAGTGTGGAGGAAGAGCTTGGACACGGGGGAGATACCAGAGGCTCTTAAAGCAGCAGACATAGCTCCTCTACACAAGGGAGGTAGTAAAGCATTGGCAAAGAATTATAGACCAGTTGCACTAACATCCCACATATTAAAAATATTTGAGAGTGATCAGGAGTCAGGTTACTCGTTTTACAGAGACCAATGACCTCCACAATCCAGGCCAACATTGGATTTAGAGCAGGAAGATATTGAAATATCTCTTACAGCTATCTCTCATGTCCTCTACTTGTACAGTACAGCTACTTGACCATTACGACAAAATCACTGATTATGAGATAATGATGATACTAACCTCATCTATTCAGACTCCAACCCACTCATATTAAATAATGATGTATACAATAAATTAAAAAAAAATCCACTTATTAATGTCAACCAACAAACTCACACTAAACATAGAAAGGACCTACAACATCTTACTTGGGAGCAAATCAACAAATGCAATTCATCTACAGTTAGACAATGTTAATATCAGAAATAAAAAAGATGGTAAGTTCCTTGGTCTATACTTAGATCTGCCCGAAACGCTATGAGTGCTAGTTGCTTTACAAGAATGTATAACTTCAAGTCACTGTACTCTCCCCCAATGTACCTTCTTGTATATAAAGAAAAAATAAATAAATAAACACATAATAAATCAATACTTACTAAATTTTTTGTATTATGTAGCAAAGAAGCAGGTCTACGGAAGGCTTTTCTGTTGAGTTCGAAGCCCAGATTACTCGTGGTCTCTGAAATAAGTTAAGATTATAAGTATAAAATTTATAAAACCAAATAATAAATCCGGTATTGCTCAATTTTAGATGCAGACGTACTGAATGATATATCAGACTGTCAGCATGGTATTCGATCTGGAAGGTCCAGTGTAACGAATTTACTCAGTTTCTATGATCGAGCCACAGAGATCTATAAAGAATTCTGATCAGATGTTTAGATTCAGATTCAGATGTTTATTCAGGTAAGGTATATACATACAAGTGATGTTACATTAATGGATTGATATATAGATAGAGCTAGTACATACAATGCCTAAAGCCACTATTACGCAATGCGTTTCGGGCAAGAAAACATAATATCTAGAACTTAATACTAATTGAGCATAAAGAATAAAAGATGTTGAGAACAAATACAAATAAAGATAAAAAAAAGGGGGAACATGACTGAAAAAGCAGCACAAATACAATAGGTTGACAAACAGTGTTGATTAAAAAAAAAAAAAAGAAAATAACAGACATGGGTTGACAATAGAGGAGTGAGGTAGATTACAGGGAATTTATTAGGTAGTGTTTAGTTTTTATCTTAAACTGGTTGAGAGAGGTACAGTCTTTAACATGGTTGGGAAGGTCATTCCACATTCTGGGCCCCTTGATTTGCAGAGCATTTCTAGTTTGATTAAGACGTACTCTAGGAATATCAAAACTGTATTTATTTCTGGTGTGGTGCTCATGGGTTCTGTTACAACCTTCTATGAAGCTTTTAAGATCAGGATTGGCATTATAGTTTAGCGTTTTATATATGTATAATACACATGAGAGAATGTGCAGTGACTTAATATCTAACATATTAAGAGATTTGAGTAGGGGTACCGAGTGATGTCTGGGGCCAGAGTTGGATATTGTTCTAATAGCGGCTTTGTGTTGGGTAATTAGAGGACGTAAGTGATTTTGGGTAGTAGAACCCCAAGCACAAATACCATAGTTGAGATAAGGATAGATAAGGGAGTAATAGAGAGTCACCAGGGCAGGGCGTGGTACATAATATCTGATCTTAGAAAGAATGCCCACAGTTTTTGAAACTTTTTTTGATATATTTAGAATGTGTCCCTGGAAATTCAGCTTGTGGTCAATGAGAATGCCAAGGAATTTGCCATCTAATTTGTTACAAATTTGGGTATTGTTTATTTTGAGATTTATAAGACTAGAGGATTTATTGCCAAACAGAATATAGAAGGTTTTGTCAATGTTAAGGGTGAGTTTGTTGGCAGTTAGCCAAAGATGGACTTTATTTAGCTCAGTATTTACTGTGGCATTTAGAGCAAGAGGGTCAGGACTGGAGTAAATGAAGGTTCTGTCGTCAGCAAATAGAATTGGTTTGAGGTGTTGGGAGGCATTTGGAAGGTCATTAATGTAGATGAGAAAGAGGAGAGGGCCAAGTATGCTGCCCTGAGGAACACCAATGTTGATGGGTAGGGTGGGAGAAATTGTATTATTCACAGAAACATATTGGAGCCTGTCAGTAAGGTAGGACTCGAGGTATTGTAGGGAGTGTCCTCTGACTCCATAATGATGTAATTTAAGAAGAAGGTTATGGTGGTTGACAGTATCAAAAGCTTTACGCAGGTCCACAAATAACCCAACAGGGAACTCCTTTTTATCAAGAGCTGTATGAATCGAGTTAAGCATACTAATAAGTGCATCGTTAGTGCTTTTTTTGGGTCTGAAGCCATATTGGCAAGGGCTAAGTATATTGAGTTTGGCTAGATATGAGTAAAGCTGCTTGTATATAAGTTTTTCAAAATTTTTTGACAAGTTTGGCAGGATTGATATAGGTCTGTAGTTGTTAACATCTGTGGGGTCACCACATTTGTGGACAGGCGTTACTCTCGCTTTTTTTAGAATATCTGGAAAGGTTTGGAGTTCAAGTGACTTGTTGAAGAGCAAAGCAATAGCAGGGGCTAAAGATCTGGAGGCTTTTTTGTAAATTAAAGTTGGTATCTCCCCAAGGGCACCAGACTTGGTTTTAAGGGAAAGGATTATCTCATTGACGTCAGTGGAGTTAATAGGCTTTAGGTACAGAGACTGTGGATAGTTACCTGTAAGATAGTCCTTAATGTCAGTACTGGAAGATGGAATATCATTTGCAAGGGATGAACCAATGGAAGAGAAGAACCTATTAAACTCAATAGCAGAATCAGAGTACGAGAACACTAATCAATGGCAGGAAGAGAAGAACCTATTAAACTCAATAGCAGAATCAGAGTACGAGAACACTAATCAATGGCAGCTTGATTAAAGATCAAGAAAGAGATCTTGGGGTGGTTTTAGATAGAAAACTATAACCTGAGGATCATATTAAGAACATTGTGCGAGGGGCCTATGCTACACTTTCTAACTTTAGAATTGCTTTTAAATACATAGGTCAAAAAGTTTTAAAATTTCCAGAAGAGCAGCCCAGTGTGTCCCCAAAGAAAGCTCTCACAGAAAAATGGATTAATAATAAAGTGACTTTGCAAAGGAAGAATTTGAGTTAAAACTAATGTAGAAATATGACCAAACCTAACCTACCCTGATAATTTTGGTAAACCCAATAGCTGATAGTACATGATAGATTTTAGAGCGGGAAGATCATGACTTTCACAATTACTTGACCTCTATGACAAACCATGAAAATTACCTCTGCTGAAGAAATTGAAAAACTGCAAGCAGATGTTAATAAAGTTTTTAACTGGGCAGAAGAAAATAAGATGATGTATGTTTAACAGTGATAATTTCCAAATACTAAGGTGCAGTCAAAATAAAGAAATCAAACATTATACAGGCAACCTAGTTTAGATCCAAACTAAACCTCTTATCAAGTATCTATGACAATCATCACTTTAATGATCAAAATTGCAGATTTTATACTATAAACATCAGATGTCCAGAGTTGTTCAACATCCTCCCAGCGAGTATAAGAAATATTGCCGGAACAACCATGGACATCTTCAAGAGAAAACTAGATGATAAAAACTAACTACTGTAGTTCAATTGATCAACAGACTGTGTATTATATGCAGACTGTATGTGGGTCTACGGCCACTCCAAACAACAGCCTGGTGGACCAAGCTCCACCAGGCCTAAAGCACAAAGTGGTCCACTGGCACCGGCAACTTCAACCATAAATGTTCTCAAAGATTACTAAAAATGATTGAACTAGACTAGACTACAGTAAATTTATTTATTTATTTATTTATGCATATACAAGAATGTACATAAGGAATGTGAGGATACAAATATGGTAATTACAGTCTTGTAAAGCCACTAGCACGCGCAGCGTTTCGGGCAGGTCCTTAATCTAAGAAAATTTTAAGGAGGTAAATACTTGCAAAATTTATAGACAAAAAAATGATAACAGATTACATGGAATGAAAAAAAGGAAGATGAGAGAAAATTATAGGTACAGTATATTAAAGCACATAGGTAGCTATGATTGATTGCAATGACAGCTTAAAATGGTAGTTGACAACAAATTGGTAGGCACAATACAGCAGAAACAATATAAGATTGATTGCAATGACAGCTTGAATGGTAGTTGACAAAAATTGGTAGTCACAATACAGCATATGGCTAGCACATAAAAGAAGACAGCAATGAGCACAATGATAAGGTTGTTTGATATTACATAAAAATTAGGAGATTGGGTAACACTAGGTACAGAGCAAATTTAAAGCTCAGTGTAGGAAACTAAATAGATGAAGTTAGGTACTTTTTGGTTTTGCTTTTAAATAAGGCAAAAGTTTTACAGTTTTTCAATTCACTAGGGAGTGAGTTCCATAGACTAGGTCCCTTAATTTGCATAGAGTGTTTACACAGATTAAGTTTGACCCTGGGGATATCAAAGAGATATTTATTTCTGGTGTGGTGATAATGGGTCCTATTACATCTGTCCAGGGAGAGTTTCAGAGCATGGTTTGCATTTAAGAACAGGGTCTTGTAAATGTAGTTGACACAAGAGAATGTGTGGAGGGAGTTAATATTTAGCAAGTTTAGGGATTTAAACATGGGAGCTGAGTGTTGTCTGAAAGCAGAGTTAGTTATTATTCTGATAGCAGATTTTTGCTGTGTGATGATGGGCTTAAGGTGGTTTGCAGTGGTAGACCCCCATGCACAGATACCATAATTAAGATAGGGGTAGATTAGTGCATAATATAGTGAGAGGAGAGCAGAGTTAGGAACATAATATCTGATTTTGGAGAGTATACCAACTGTCTTAGAGACTTTCTTAGTTATGTGTTGAATGTGGGTGCTGAAGTTGAGTCTCTTGTCTAGGAATAGGCCAAGAAACTTGCCATCATTTTTATTACTGATGTTAATGTTGTCTATCTGTAGCTGAATTGCATTTGATGATTTGCTTCCAAATAAGATGTAGTAAGTCTTTTCGATGTTTAATGTTAGTTTGTTCGTTGACATCCATAAGTGGACTTTTTTTAATTCATTATTCACAACATTATTTAGTGTATATGGGTTGAGGCAAATTGGCAATCTTAACCATGTATCTGTTTTCACCAATACAGTACATGCTTCAACATATCAGCAATACTTGATATGCAAATATATACACATATATATAGTGACTGTGGGATATCTGCTGTATAGCCTGAATTCAAATTATAATCTCATTTAACTACCTTTGTGTACTCTAGCTCTGCCTTTCCCTTCAAAAGGTTTTAACTTTAGTTAAAAAAAAAAAAAAAAAGAATAATAATATTGTCATCTTTATTATTGTCTTTTTTTCTTTTTACTCCCATGTTCCATAGTACACTGGCTTTGCCTACATGTCCTCTAGTATTAACTTTATTATCTAGTGTCCTGAGTGTATCTC
This sequence comes from Procambarus clarkii, assembly GCF_040958095.1. Classification (NCBI taxonomy): domain Eukaryota; kingdom Metazoa; phylum Arthropoda; class Malacostraca; order Decapoda; family Cambaridae; genus Procambarus; species Procambarus clarkii. The sequence continues at coordinate 38,123,717 of NC_091186.1, read as the reverse complement.
TATTTAAACTACCTCAGTTTGTTTTAGTGTAACTTTAGTATTCAACTTTAGTGTACTTATAATAGTATAGTAAGCAAGATTTTCATCTTATAGATTTCATAATTTTTTTTTTTTTTTTTTACTTTTTTGGTCATCTATTGTTATTAATTATTTCAGTTAATATTTTACATTCCTAGTTCCCATTAAGTTTTTTTTCCTTTTTACTTTAAATTACCATTAAGTTTATTTTACTTTAGAATTTTTAATCTACTTTTTTCTTTGTTTTCTATTTTGTAATTTGCCATTCTTGCCTTGTTTTCCTGCAAACAGCCTTTTTATGCAGACAAGTATAGACCCAGAACTAAACCTCTTATCCACTATCTATGACAATCATCACTTCAGTGATCAAAATTGCAGATATTTTACAGCACATGATGTAAACAATGTATTAACAGATAATCACAATATCTCTGTAATCAACTTGAACGTTAGATCCCTAGGTAAACACTTCGATGATGTTAGTGCCTTGATTGAAACTATTGACAACAAATTCTCTTTTATTATACTTACTGAAACGTGGTTGAAAGAGGATAATACTCAACTCTTTAACATGCCTAACTACTCGGCAATTCACAACTGTCGTCAAATGCAGAGAGGTGGTGGTACTGCTCTTTAGTACCACCAAGAACTAACATGCTTAAAAATAATTAGAACTAGAGACTGCTGTGGGGAGTATATCTTCGCCAGTTTCAGAGTCAAGGGTGTCGAGTCTGTCCTGTCTGTGGGTGCAGTCTATAGAATTCCTAACACTGATGTGTCTGAATTCAACTCAAACCTTAGAAGTCTAATACTAGATAACAGATTGAGCAAAAACCATCTAATTATCGCAGGGGACTTTAATATTGACCTCTGCGAGCCTGAACACCCTACTGCTGTTAGCTTCCTCAACTGTATGAATTCCTGCTTCCTCATACCCTTAATCACTAGACCAACTAGAATCACTGATAGTACTGCTACGACTCTAGATCACATCTGGACCAACATAACCTCTCCGCTTACTTCAGGTATAATCACCGATAGCACTACAGACCATTACCCCACATTTCTCTTAACTAACATTAGCAAACCACCTCTAGAGACAAGGGAGTTAAGCTTGAGGCTGCACAATGAAACTGCTATAAAAAATTTGTTTAACTGTTGCTGATAATGTCAACTGGGAGTCCGAGTTAGGTAACATTGGGACATCAACCTAGCAGTGCAATCTTTTCTTCAAACAACTCTTAGCCTTTATAACACCCACTGTCCTCTGCTTACAAAACAAGTCACAAGCAAAAGACTTAACAATCCTTGGCTTACAAAGGGAATACTTAAATCCATTAACAAAAAACACGACCTTGAGAAGAAGTATAGGCTAGGATCAGTCTCCAAAGAATTCTCAAAGAATTACTCGTTATTGCTATCTAAAATAATTAGACAAGCCAAAACTAAATACTATGAAGATAAATTTACCCAAATAAAGAGCAACATTAAAAAAACTTGGAGCACAATTTCACAAATATTAGGATCAAAGAAGATTTTAAATAACAAACCAACACTCCTTTCCAATAACGCTGGTCAGCTTTCAGCCTCTGATTCTGCTATTGAGTTCAATAGGTTCTTCTCTTCCATTGGGTCATCCCTTGCAAATGATATTCCATCTTCCTGTACTGATGTTAAGGACTATCTTACAGGTAACTATCTACAGTCTCTGTACCTAAGGCCTACTAGTTCCACTGATGTCAATGAAATAATCCTTTCCCTTAAAACCAAGTCTAGTGCCCTCGAGGAGATACCAACTTTAATTTACAAAAAAGCCTCCAGATCTCTAGCCCCTGCTATTGCATTGCTCTTCAACAAGTCACTTGAACTTCAAACCTTTCCTGACATTCTAAAAAAAGCAAGAGTAACCCCTGTCCTCAAATGTGGTGATCTCACAGATGTTAACAACTACAGACCTATATCAATCCTGCCTAACTTGTCAAAAATATTCGAAAAACTAATCTACAAACAGCTTTACTCTTTTCTAGCCAAACACAATATACTTAGCTCTTGTCAATGTGGCTTCAGACCCAAAAAAAGCACTAACGATGCACTTATTAGTATGATTAACTTAATTCACGCAGCTCTTGATAAAAAGGAGTTTCCTGTTGGGTTATTTGTGGACCTGCGTAAGGCTTTTGACACTGTCAACCATCAAAACCTTCTTCTTAAATTACATCATTATGGAGTCAGAGGACACTCCCTGCAATACCTCAAATCTTATCTTACTGACAGGCTCCAGTATGTTTCTGTGAATAATACAATTTCTCCCACCCTACCCATCAACATTGGTGTTCCTCAGGGCAGCATACTTGGCCCTCTCCTCTTTCTCATCTACATTAATGACCTTCCAAATGCCTCCCAACACCTCAAACCAATTCTATTTGCTGACGACACAACCTTCATTTACTCCAGTCCTGACCCCCTTGCTCTAAATGCCACAGTAAATACTGAGCTAGAGAAAGTCCATCTTTGGCTAACCGCCAACAAACTCACCCTTAACATTGACAAAACGTTTTATATTCTGTTTGGCAATAAATCCTCTAATCAGATAAATCTCAAAATAAACAATACCCAAATTTGTAACAAATTAGATGGCAAATTCCTTGGCGTTCTCATCGACCACAAGCTGAATTTCCAGGGTCACATTCTAAATATATCAAAAAAAGTTTCAAAAACTGTTGGCATTCTTTCTAAGATCAGATATTATGTACCCCGCCCTGCCCTGGTTACTCTCTATTACTCCCTCATCTATCCATACCTCAACTATGGTATTTGTGCTTGGGGTTCTACTACCCAAAATCATTTACGTCCTCTTATTACCCAACACAAAGCTGCTATTAGGACAATATCCAACTCTGGCCCCAGACATCACTCGGTACCCTTACTCAAATCTCTGAATATGTTAGATATTAAGTCACTGCACATTCTCTCTTGTGTATTATACATATATAAAACGCTGAACTGTAATGCCAATCCTGACCTCAAAAGCTTCATTGAAGGTTGTAACAGAACCCATGAGCGCCACACCAGAAATAAATACAGTTTTGATATTCCTAGAGTACGACTTAATCAAACTAGAAATGCTCTACAAATCAAGGGACCCAGAATGTGGAATGACCTTCCCAACCATGTTAAAGACTGTACCTCTCTCAACCAGTTTAAGATAAAAACTAAACACTACCTAATAAATTCCCTGTAACCTACCTCACTCCTCTATTGTCAACCCATGTCTGTAATTTTTTTTTTGTTTTGTTTTGTTTAATCAACACTGCTTGTCAACCTATTGTATTTGTGCTGCTTTTTCAGTCATGTTCCCCCCTTTTTTTTTATCTTTATTTGTATTTGTTCTCAACACTTTTTATTCTTTATGCTCAATTAGTATTAAGTTCTAGATATTGTAACGGTTCTATTGTTACGTAAAGTATGGTGACAAATAAACACAGACACTAAGATACTATATATATATTTGGTCGAATATACAGAAGTACACAGGTGATACGTTGGTGTGAGTTGAGCGCACTGAGCGTTGGTACAGTATCTCGCAAGTGTCTGCTCTAGACCACACTTGAAAGTAGACTGGTTAATGTTCGCTACACCGCTGCTTATATTGCTCGCGCATCTCACCGTGTTGCCCGGGCAACGCCTCACCTCATTCATCTCCAAAGGTTGACAGGAACATTAACACTATATTTGGAGCGAGTATATTATTGGGATAATCTACTCGCTACAGAACTCCCCCTCCCAGGGGATGAAAGGAAAAATACTTGATCAAGGAACTTAGCTGGTCGGCGAATTGTACGCCCTGCTCGCGTTACATAACCATCAAAGTTAACTTCCTCCTCTTCGCTGATGTCATCTAACTAGGGTCGTAGGGTGGGAGGTCGCACAGGATCGTCCGTCGTCGCAGGATCAGGTTGTGGTGCGGCTGGTAACTGGGGTTGTAGGGTGAGAGGTCGTACAGGATCGTCCGTTGTCGTAGGATCAGGTTGTGGTGCGGCTGGTAACTGGGGTCGAAAAGTGAACTGCGTAGTCGGCGGATGTGTCTCTGGAGGGATGTCTGGGGCAGCGTCACAGTGTGCTGGTTTAAGGCGATCGATGGAGATGTTTACCCGCTGTCCTCGGCGTTCAATGGTGAAGAACTTCGGTGTTCGAGAAACCACTTTAAATGGTCCTTCGTAAGGTGACTGTAGAGTGCGTCGAACAGTGTCGACTCTTACAAACACGTGTTCAGTTGTGTGGAGCTCATGAGGCACATATGTAGCACGAGTTGTCGGTTGGCGTGGTGGTGTAGGCCGAATGTTTGTCATGGCCGCCCGTAATTTCTGGACAAAAGTGGGGTCTGGGGGTGTGATAAGTGGCGTTGGGGTTAAGAATTCGCCCGGAAGCCGTAGGCTAGATCCGTATACTAAGTCTGCTGCCGAGAATCCACTGCCCTCCTTCGTGGCCGAACGGATGCCAAGCAAGACTAATGGAAGGTTGTCGATCCAATCATCAGGGCGTGCTTGAGCTCTTAGGGCAGCTTTTAGTTGTCTATGAAAGCGTTCTACCATTCCGTTCGACTCAGGGTGGTATGCTGTGGTTCGGTTATGTGTGGTGCCGAGGAATTCCATAAGTTCCTTCCATAGATATGATTCGAACTGTCGTCCTTGGTCGGTGATGATGACAGAGGGGCTGCCAAAACGGGCGACCCATCCAGAGAGGAAAGCCTGGACCACTGACTCAGCTGAGATGTTGATTAATGGGATTGCTTCCGGCCATCTGGAGAATCGATCGATGCAGGTGAGTAGATAAGAATATCCTCTTGCCGACGGTAATGGTCCAACGATGTCTACATGCACCACCTCGAAACGGTCAGAAGGTAACGGAAACTGTTGAAGAGGGCTCTTTGTGTGACGATGTGTTTTCGCTCGCTGGCACTGGAGACATGAGCGAGTCCATCGTCGAACATCGGCATTGATTCCTGGCCATACAACACGCTCCGTTAGTAGTTTCTGGGAAGCGCGTACTCCTGGGTGTGCTAGGGAGTGAAATACTGAGAACGTTTTCCAGCGAAACTGGGCAGGAATGTAGGGCCTAAGTGCTCCCGTCCGTGAGGTGTCACAGATTACACTTCCGCCACCTTCCATGGGAATCTCGATGAACCGGAGAGCTGTGTCAGATGTTCGTAATCGCTGCAGATCAGGGTCTTCCCGTTGGGCCTTACTGATTACACAATAGTCCACCTGAGCTGGGTTTGTCACGACGTGGTTTATGGTGGGTCGAGACAGTGCATCGGCTATGACATTATTAGTTCCTTTGACATGACGGATATCCGAGGTAAATTGGGAAATAAATCCCAGGTGGTTGGCTACTCGAGGAGAGTGAGCATCACCCTTGGCCGCCAGCGCATAAGTGAGAGGTTTGTGGTCTGTGAGGATGTGGAAGTTCCGCCCCTCGAGAAAGTGCCGGAAATGTTGTATGGCTGAGTAGATGGCGAGCAGTTCCCTATCAAAAGTGCTGTACTTCTCTTCAGTGGGTGACAGGCGCGCTGAAAAGAATGCAATTGGGCGCCATTCTCCTTCAATGAGCTGTTGTAGTACAGCACCAATTGCTGTGTTTGAAGCGTCGGTAGAGAGATTGGTGGGAGCGTCAGACACTGGGTGTGCGAGTAAGGTGAATTCCGCCAGCTTGTTTTTTATGTCGGTGAATGCTGTCTCTGCCTGGGGAGTCCACTCCAACGGAAGACGGGACGTGAGTTTCCGACCATGTAAGAGGTCGTATAAGTGTCGCAAGATGTCCGAACAATGTGGGATGAATCGATGATAAAAATTCACCACACCAAGAAATTCTTGCAACTTCTTTGGAGTAGATGGGCGCGGGAATTCCTTGATTGCCTCGATTTTCTTCTCTAGTGGTTGGACCCCTGCTGCTGACACACGGTGTCCCAAGAAATCCAGCTCTGGAACATGGAAAATACACTTCTCGGAGTTGAGCTGCAAGCCGAAGTTGCGCAGACGGGTGAGAAGGAGTCGGAGGTGTAGCAGATGTTCTGTTGGTGATGTACTGGCCACCAGCAGATCGTCAATGTAGGCGTAGCAAAAAGGAAGGTCCTTAACTACTTGGTCGATGAAGCGTTGGAATGTCTGGGCTGCATTCCGTAGACCAAAAGGCATCCGGACGAATTCAAACAGTCCAAAAGGTGTTGTGATCGCTGTTTTCGGAATGTCTGCCGGTTCCACAGGGATCTGGTGAAATGCCCGCACAAGGTCAATTCTCGAAAAAACGGTTGCGTTGCTCAATCCCTGTGAGAAATCCTGGATGTGTGGTATTGGGTAGCGATCCGGCAGAGTATGGACGTTGAGAGCCCTGTAGTCTCCGCAAGGGCGCCATTCCCCTGGGGCTGTTTTCGGGACCATATGGAGAGGTGAAGCCCATGGACTGTTCGAAGGGCGGATTATTCCCGCCTCCTGTAGCTTATTGAATTCAGCACGTGCTACCGCCAGTCGTTCCGGTGCCAGGCGGCGTGGTCTGGCGAAGGTAGGTGCTCCCGTTGTAGTAATGTGATGCGTAATCGTATGTTGCACCTCTGGTCGAGGGCTGGCGGGTTGGGTCACATCTTTGAATTCATCCAGGAGTGCTTGAAGTTCCGTAGATGCGACTGGGGTGACGATGTTAACTTGTGGTGAGGTACTAGGAGAGGCTCGAAGTACTGCACCTGCGGGATCCACCATAAGTCGATGGTGTTGCAGGAAATCCCATCCAAGAATGGGTTGTTCCACATCCGCTATGAGGAAAGTCCACGTAAAGCGACCCAGAGAGGCGAACTCGAGAACCAGGGCGCGGGTCCCATATGTACGGACGGACGTACCATTGGCGGCTCGTAAGTCCAAACCAGGAGTACGGGTTGGTTTGACCAGTGGGGGAGGCAACACACTAGCTGCTGCACCTGTGTCAACGAGGAAACGGCGTTTGGTTATGACGTCAGATATGTAGAGCAGTGTAGTGTTTGAAATGGCGGGGTCACTGGCCGTTAACAGTCCCCGCCGAAGTAGTTTCCCGACCAGGAACAAGGAGCCCTACAGTTGCGGGCTTGGTGTCCGAACTTCTGGTGGTAAGAACAAAGTTCTCCACGACGTTCTCGCTGTCGCTTAGAGACTGATACTGGATTCGCATGGTACGTCTTCCCTGGGTGGAAAAAACGCCGGTTCTGGAGGACGTCGAGTTGTTGGGTGTCTGTAGTCTGCTGTGTATCACTGAGGTGGGACAGCGTAGCGTTATCAGACGTCGTATGAAGCCGGTCTGCCAGTGTAGCCAGCTGGGCTAATGGGGTGTCGTCAGCCATACTGAATAGGGCCGGTTGAATGTTTTGGACAGAGTTGTATCCACAGTGATCTCACAATCTCGCTGGGGGCTGGACCAGTTGCAGTATGCATCACATACTGAATATGCCGCAGAAGCTGGGCTGGTGTTTTGTCTACTAACCTTTTGTCAGTGAGGAGTTGGTCCCTTTGTTGAATGCGGCGTTTCATTGCTGCCTGTAGAAGAGCGGCCTTCAATGCAGTGTACGTCCTGGTGTCCAGTGATGGCGCGGTGATGACAGCGGAGGCAGTGTGCATAGCCTCCGAGGTAAGTGTTGGCAGGGTACAGGCATATCGGGCTTTCTCAGTCGAAATTTCGTGAAGGTCGAAAATAGCCTCCATCTGCATGAACCAAAATTCTGGCTCATCTGCGTTGTATGCTGGAAACCTGGTAGATAAATCCATGGCGAAGATCTAGTTTGTGACTAGGTGTTCTTTGTCACTCACTGGGTCACCAATGTAACGGTTCTATTGTTACGTAAAGTATGGTGACAAATAAACACAGACACTAAGATACTATATATATATTTGGTCGAATATACAGAAGTACACAGGTGATACGTTGGTGTGAGTTGAGCGCACTGAGCGTTGGTACAGTATCTCGCAAGTGTCTGCTGTAGACCACACTTGAAAGTAGACTGGTTAATGTTCGCTACACCGCTGCTTATATTGCTCGGGCATCTCACCGTGTTGCCCGGGCAACGCCTCACCTCATTCATCTCCAAAGGTTGACAGGAACATTAACACTATATTTGGAGCGAGTATATTATTGGGATAATCTACTCGCTACAATATTAATGTTTTTCTTGCCCGAAACGCATTGCGTAATAGTGGCTTTAGGCATTGTATGTACTAGCTCTATCTATATATCAATCCATTAATGTAACATCACTTGTATGTATGTATGTACCTTACCTGAATAAACATATTTATTTATTTATTTATATCCATATACAGTATATACACATACATATATAATTTCAAAAATTATAAAATTTACTTACTTAATATTACATTGCAAATATTCAAGGTTTTGAAGACACTTTTCTTCTTGCGCTCAACAAGGTAAGGCTTGCACCACAGATTCTGTCAGGGGTGGAAGCGTATTAGCATTGTATAGAAAATATTTACCAAATAGTTTTAAATACATAAAACTACAAATAGTAATTATTGAATTATTACATTACGCTTATACTCGTACATTCTGTTAAAGAGTGTCAAATTTCTACATTAGACTACCATATTACCTATATTATTGTTAGTAATGTATTGACAGATGCAATATGTATTAAAATTCTAAAAATAAGTCATGCATTATATACAATTTGTGGGAAACTGTCTGCTGAGAAAAGCTGGTGTGGGGGTTGTTACAAGAGTGAGTAATAATTAAAGCTGGGGCATATAACATCCTTGTCAGGCACATGCAAAAGTGAACACTTCCAGAATTGGAGACATGCAGAAATGTAACATGTGGAAATAGAGGCATGCCAAAACAAAGACATGCATAAATTCAAATTCTTATCTAAATAATTTCTAGTGATTATTATATAAATTATTCCATCAGTACTAGATCAAATATTCACAAAAAAAGGAGAAGAGATATTTGATATTCAATACTATCCTCCCTTTGGAAAGAGTAATCATGTCCTGTTGGACATTAATTATATGTTAAGATATAATCTAAAAGAAAATAGGGACATTGAAATGGTTGTTAAACTCTATTTCAATAAAGGACACTATAGGGAACCTCGAACCCTGTATTACAAGTGTAAGTGAAAATATTGGAAAAAATAATTAAAGCTAAATGTGAAGAACACCTGGAGACAAATGCTACACTTGCTTACATTTATGAATTGCTTTTAAATACATAGGTCAAATACTAAAGAAATTGTTTAAAACTTTTGTTAGACCACAGCTGGAATATGCAGCGGTTGTATGGTGCCCATATCTAAAGAATCACATCAACAAACTGGAAAAGGTATAGACATGCCAATAAGTGGCTCCCAGGTTAGAGGCATAAAATGCCAAAACTAGATGGTAGAATAAAAAGAAGATATTGTAAAAGGTAACCAAACAAAGATGCCACAGAAATATTAGAAAATTAACTTTCGCAAGCAGCGTGGTAGACACGGTTGGAACAAGTTAGGTGAGAGGGTGGTGGAGGCCAAAACCATCAGTTGTTTCAAAGCATTATATGACAGTGCTGGGATGGGACACCATAGGCGTAGCCACAAATAATAGAATTTGGCGGTTCATATCACATTTTTTAAAATTAGAGATAAGGATGGTAATAAAGTTTAATGTAAAAACACCTATTATTAATGAATTTGTGAGAACTTCATATACAATTAACAACTGAGCAAAGTACTGTATAGTACCATAGAAATAAAAAAAAAATGTTGCATGTTATTTTTTCACATTACCTTTCTGTAGATTTTTTCCTTTGTTACTACGTGAATGATCCGGTTCAGTAGTGTTGTAGTAGTTGCCTGCAGTACCTGCAGTTTGTACCGGTTCAGTAGTGTTGTAGTAGTTGCCTGCAGTACCTGCAGTTTGTACCGGTTCAGTAGTGTTGTAGTAGTTGCCTGCAGTACCTGCAGTTTGTACCGATTCAGTAGTGTTGTAGTAGTTGCCTGCAGTACCTGCAGTTTGTACCGGTTCAGTAGTGTTGTAGTAGTTGCCTGCAGTACCTGCAGTTTGAAGCAAATGTTAGAGACAATAGGCAGATCATTGATGTATATAAGAAATAGGAGAGGTCCCAAGATGCTGCCCTGTGGCACTCTAACAGTTATTGAATAATAATTCATAATTATTTTTTTTTTAGTGTGCCTGCGGCCTGGTCCTCGACCAGGCCTCCACCCCCAGGAAGCATCCTGTAATAACTGACTCACACCCAGGTACCTATTTTACTGCTAGGTAACAGGGACATAGGGTGAAAGAAACTCTGCCCATTGTTTCTCGCCAGTGCCTGGGATCGAATCTAGGACCACAGGATCACAAGTCCAGTCCGGCATAGTAGGCCGAGAAGTGCGTTATATTTATTTAATTTATTTATTTATTTATTTATGCATATACAAGAAGGTACATTGGGAATGTGAGGATACATAATATGGTAATTACAGTCAATAATTACAATAATTTTTTCAAATATTTTTGATAGAATGGGTAGATTTGATATTGGTCTATAATTGTTTATGTCCGCCGGATTGCCTCCTTTATGGACTGGCGTTACTCTTGATTTTTTGAGTATATGAGGGAAGGTGTGACACTTATAGATTTGTTGAACAGTAGTGCTATGGGTGGGGCAAGGGCATGGGAGGCTCTCTTGTACACAATGGACAGAATTTCACTGGTGTTCCCTGCCTTGGTTTTTAGAGAGTGTATGATGGACACAACATCTGCCGGGCTGATTGGTGAAAGGAGAAGATAGTTTGGATAGCTGCCTGAGAGATATGTGTTAATATGTGTCTGAGTCTGTGGGATTTTACTGGCAAGATTAGCACCAACCGATGAAAAGAAACTATTAAATTCATTTGCCATTTCTAGAGTTTTATTTGGTTATGTGAGTGTTGTTTAGTTCCTAGGATACTAGAGATTGTTTTCCAAGTGCTTTTCATGTTGCCTTTTGCTTCATTGAATCTATTCACATAATATGCAAGTTTTGCCTTTCTTATGATACTGGTAAGCATTGATGAGTACCTTTTAGCTACTTCCTTTGAAACTAGGCCAATCCTAAGTTTCTGTTCATATTCATGTTTCTTGTTGATTGAGTTGAGACTTCCACTTGTGAGCCATGGATTGTTTAATCTTTTGTCAGTTACTTGCTTGGTAAGAAGGGGACAATGAAGGTTGTAGAGGCTTAGAGTTTTGGAGAGGAAGAGGTTAGCTAATGAATTTATATCCTGGGTATTTTTGAATTCAGAATCCCAGTTAATATTGTGAAGTGCATCTGTAAGATTGCCTAAAGCTGATTCACTGTGTAGCCTAAATGAAAGTTTCTTGCTTTTTGGTAGTGTTATGTCCATGTTCGCTATGAGAAAGGTAGGATAGTGGTCAGTTGTTCTGTCGTAGATTATACCAGATACAAGGGGAGCTGTTATGTTTGTCCATATGTGGTCCAAGGTAGTGGCTGATGTTTGAGTGACTCGGGTAGGTTTTTTTTTTTTATTAGGCCTACAGTTATGAATGACTTTATAACCAGCTAAGTTGTAGAGTTGGGTATAGTCTTTATTTAGCCAAGTTTCTGTTAAAATAATGAACGCTAAGTTAGTACCTAGTGCTGTGAGTAATGCATTTAAATCGTCAAAATGTTTACCAAGTGATCTAACATTTTGATTGTAAACTGATAGACAGGTGCTATTTTGGAGTTTGTTTTTAGCCTGGTGTGCTGTGAAATACTTGCAATAATGATGTGCTGGTTGGTGTAGATATGAGACAGAAGATTTTGATCAGGATCAATATCAGTGTGCATGGAGATGCAGAGGGATCACAATACAAGATACACGATAAAGCAAAACACAATGAGAGGGCAGCATACTTGGCCCTCACCTCTTTCTCATCTTCATTAATGACCTTCCAAATGCCTCCCAACACCTCAAACCTATTCTATTTGCTGACGACACAACCTTCATTTACTCCAGTCCTGACCCCCTTGCTCTAAATGCCACAGTAAATACTGAGCTAAATAAAGTCCATCTTTGGCTAACTGCCAACAAACTCACCCTTAACATTGACAAAACTTTCTATATTCTGTTTGGCAATAAATCCTCTAATCAAATAAATCTAAAAATAAACAATACCCAAATTTGTAACAAATTAGATGGAAAATTCCTTGGCGTTCTCATTGATCACAAGATGAATTTCCAGGGACACATTCTAAATATATCAAAAAAAGTTTCAAAAACTGTTGGCATTCTTTCTAAGATCAGATATTATGTACCCCGCCCTGCCCTGGTTACTCTCTATTACTCCCTTATCTATCCATATCTCAACTATGGTATTTGTGCTTGGGGTTCTACTACCCAAAATCATTTACGTCCTCTAATTACTCAACACAAAGCTGCTATTAGGACAATATCCAACTCTAGCCCCAGACATCACTCGGTACTCCTACTCAAATTTCTGAATATGTTAGATATTATTAAGTCACTGCACATTCTCTCTTGTGTATTATACATATATAAAATGCTGAACTGTAATGCCAATCCTGACCTCAAAAACTTCATTGAAGGTTGTAACAGAACCCATGAGCACCACACCAGAAATAAATACAGTTTTGATATTCCAAGAGTACAACTTAATCAAACTAGAAATGCTCTACAAATCAAGGGACCCAGAATGTGGAATGATCTTCCCAACCATGTTAAAGACTGTGCCTCTCTCAACCAGTTTAAGATAAAAACTAAACACTACCTAATAAATTCCCTGTAACCTACCTTACCCCTCTATTGTCAACCCATGTCTGTTATTTTTTTTTTAATCAACACTGTTTGTTAACCTATTGTATTTGTGCTGCTTTTTCAGTCATGTTCCCCCTTTTTTTTATCTTTATTTGTATTTGTTCTCAACACATTTTATTCTTTATGCTCAATTAGTATTAAGTTCTAGATATTAATGTTTTTCCTGCCCGAAACGCATTGCATAATAGTGGCTTTAGGCATTGTATGTACTAGCTCTATCTATATATCGATCCATTAATGTAACATTACTTGTATGTATGTACCCTTCCTGAATAAACATATTTATTTATTTACAAGAATAAAAGCAAATGCAATAAAATAGTAACAATTTAGAAGTAAAATAAAGATCCAATAGATAGCCAGGAAGGACACAGAAGTTACATAAAATAAAAAACAAA